>NC_056726.1:601409811-601777311 GCF_019279795.1 Protopterus annectens
GATGGGCAAGCCAAGCACCCTACCCACTAAATAAATAAATACATAAATAAATAAATAACACTATCAACTCCAGACAGCATCAAGTAAATCAAGCAGTACAGGTAAGAACGGGTTTGCAACATTATGAATACCATACCATCCATAACACCAACAAACAAAAAGAAACTACAGCCATAGTCAACCTTCCATCTTCAAAATGCAGAATACTACACTATCCTGCACAATGTGGAGAAGATGGGTAAAATATGGAATATTTACTAACAACTAGTAAGAAAGCTCACATCTTGTTTAAACTGTGGAATTTATACTTTAAAAAGCTATTTGATACCCCTAGTATTTCTTTACTGCCAGAACAGTCACTTTGTTACAATGCAAAATGTTCCTTTAATGCTATTTATAAAATAAAAAGGTTATAATATCAGTGCTAATATATTGTGTTTTATTACAAACCCAGCTCTTCAAACATTAGAGATTTGAGAGTAAGTTAGTAAAGTCATGTCTCCCTCAACAGATAAAAAAGTGAAGTATTATCATATTTTGGCTTCTCTAGGTACAATTTGTCAGTGGCATACAACTTTGCCTTTTCCCCAACTCATTTATTACTTCATTCTACCTACCACATTGCTAATACATTGATGTTTGACCCACATGCATGTGTATATACATACCCATCAATTACAGCCGCATGACTGTATAACTCAGATACTTACTTGAAATCAAGTGAATGAATAAATTCATGAATAATGGCCCAGAAATGTATCTCAGTTTGATGATGTCAGAACCATGCAATGCACCTGCCCTCTGCCATCTTAACATTGTAGCTCAAAAATCAGAAACAAGGAGAAAAGATCAGGAAGAGTTTTTAAATATTTTTCTTATATATTTAGAAAGTTGATAGAATAACAAGATTTGCATTATTACGCATTTTTGAAGGATACACAATCTATTACTTACATTCCCATCATTGTTTAGTGACTGAAATCCACAACGATTTTCCAGAAGTCACAAGTTTTACAAGGAACAGACCAAAATACTTCTCAATTTCTTTGCTCAAGAATTCTTGACAAACCAAAAATAATGGGCCACTGACAGGGACACATTTTAAATATTATTTTGTGTGTTCCATTACCAGGCAAACACAATTGACAGAGTATCCCTTATCAGAGATGATCTGGAAGCACTGTCTGGTTAAGTGGCTTGTTCAAAGTTACAAAGCAGACAAACAGAAGTGAATAAATTCAAACCCTGTATCTTTGACTAGAGGAAACAGTTCATTATCATAAGTTCTGGACAACCCAAAATCACAGGGCAGTAAGTGTTGTAAGGCAGTGCTTTCTCTGAGCAATAAAAACTATGAAACTGTAATGCCTGGTATTACAGTAATCCTCAATGATTTATGAGAAAAAAGAAGTTAATGAGGAACATGACATAAGTATGACACAAAATTAATGATGATCTGCAAAACTGAAGACAGACAAGAGATAAACTGCTCTAATTCATTTAAAACGTTTGCAGAACAGGTTTTGCCTCAATGTGCATTTTCTGAACATTTGAAAAACAAAGACAATGAAACTCCAATAACTGGCATTACCATCTGACTTTAGTGATTTTTAACCCTCGGTGATGTATCAGAAAATGAAGATACTATTAAAGTCTGATAGTTAGAGGCAGAGGATTAATGCTGTAAACTCTTAATGAGCTGCATCCTGTAGTCAAGGGTATCGGGTCTGAGTCTTTCTACCTGCATTTGCCTAGTGTATGCCACTGAGTATGTCACTTAACCAGATAGTTCTCCTGGGTTGCCACTTTACCTGTTTTAAAAGTTAGAAAAAAAGAAGATTGGGCATAGGTATAATGCTAAATACTTATATGCAGTTTCTGAACAATAAGAGCTTGGACAGCCTACCGGACACAAGCATTTCTTTTCTGGGATTGCACATGCACACCATCTGGTGAAATGACTTGAGCAGGCTCACACTAGACAAACAAAAGGTGAGGAAGTCAAAAGCTGCACTACAGGAAGCAGCTCGTTAACAGCTCATAGCCTTAACTGATCTGCACTAAGTATTAAACTGTTGTAGCCCAGCACAATGCATTTAACACTCTTGAGTTTGCATAAAACAAGCTTAATTAAAATGTGTTCATAGGTAATATTTTAACATTACATTTGCAGACTTCATGCTGTGCAGTTTATTCTCAGACAAATGAGCACACTGTCAACAGTTAACAAAACAAGGAAAGCAAGGATTGTACCTTAAGGGGTACGTACACAACAAAATCTTGATGGGTGTAAATGTCGACAGAGAATGTCAAAATCTAAATGTCAAATTTGGAAATGGCAGCATATAGGGAGGAACAGGAAACTTGCAGTGTGTGAACAAACTACAGCAGAGATCAGAGAACTTGCTTTTTCCCTGACATAGTGCAATCTCGGAGTCAATTTATATAATTAGCAGGGGCTGTAGGGGGCACAGGCAGATTTGCTCCCCTGCAAAAAAGATTGTTTTCAGTGCTTGTCTTTTTGTTTTCAAAGTTCTGACTGTTAGTGTGTTATGACATTCGATATTCAGGATGTTTGATCTAAAGACAAGAATCTGTACCCAAAGATCATTGCTCATATGATGAAACCCTGTCTAGTACAATTATTATTTTTTTACACCGTAACTACTCTGGGATACAGGATACATGCACATACGCACACACACACACACACACACACACACACACACACACACACACACACACACACACACACACACACACACACACACACACACACACTTACTCAAGCACTCACACACACACACACAGATATAACCATTAATTACAGCCTTCTTGTATGACTGCATACATTTAGATGTTTGCTTGGGATAAAATGAGTGAATGAACAAATACATAATGACTGAGAAGTATATATTTCAGCACACTTCTGTGAAGATCATACTATGCATCCCACTGCACACACCCTATGCCTTCCCAAACTCTTAGTTTAAAAATCAGAAGATAAAGACCCAATCATCAGGAAATTATTTTAAATCTTTCTCTTATATAGTCAGAAAGCTGCGTTAGCAAGCATTTTCTGAAGGATGCAAAGCCTGAAACTCAGATGCCTGACATTATTTAGTGACTGTAATTCAGAACAATTAACAGAAAGCCACAACTTTTACAAGGAAGAGACCAAAATTCTTCATCTTCTTCTCCTTCTCTCATTAGGGGTCACTACAGCAGAATAATGGTACACAGAATGATTGGCAGTGGAGCTTTACAGTGTCAAGTTACTAGCTCAGTGCCCGACCTTCCACATAAGGTGCACACACACACACACACACACACACACACACACACACACACACACACACACAAACACCTAGGGCCAATTTACAGTGTCCAATCCACTTGCAGCAGGTCTTTGGGATGTGGGAGGAAACTAGAGCACAAGGAACAGACCAAAATAATTCTCAATTTATTTGCTGAAGAATTCAGAACAAGGCCAAAAATAATTTGGAGAAGGCACAATAGGGACAGATTTTAAATACTTTTTTACCTATTTGTTAACTAGTTAAACCCATTGGAGAAAGTGTCCATTTCCAGGGGTGACACAGGAGTACTACCTGGGTGATTTGTACAAGGTCACACCATAGGCAAATGGAGGTGGAAGGATTCAAACACTGTATGCTTGCCTACAGAAAGCAGTTTGCTAACAGCTCAGACTTTTAAGTACCAGACAACTCTAATTAATTTAAAAGGTTAAAAGAACTACAACAGCTGTTGCATTGATGTGCATTTTCCAAACAATGAGACTTCTGAAACCCAGTTTTCCATGCTTTAATTACCCCGCTATTAACTGGAAATCCTATATGACACCAAACATACAAACTCCTTGGACCAGATTGTCACTATACCAACCAGGGGTGCAAATATACTGGATCTGGTCCTTACTAATATGGGAGAGTGCTGCACACCCCCTAGTGTAATGTCTTCTGTGGTAAGGTCAGACCACAAAATGGTCTCCTTTGAAGCAAAAATAAAACCAGATCCCTCAGCTAACCTTGGAATATTTAGGAACTACACTAAGTCTAACTTCCTACTATTAAGTAATCATCATCATCATCATCAGCCCCCTTTTTCCCATTTTCTTCTACATGAGGTCTGGGTATCATGTCAACTGTCACCAACTCTGTCAATTCAGTGCCACACTACTGCCTTCTTCAACACTCATGGCTGACTGTCAAAGATCTTCTTTCACATTCTCCATCCACCTCTTTGCTGGACATTCTCACTTCCTCTTACCTTCTTCCTGTCTGTCCCAAATCTTCCTCACTAGATTGTCATCTGCTTTTCTGCACATGTCCAAACCACTGTAATCTGTTCACTTTGATCTTTTCTGCAATTGGAGATACTTTGGCTTCTGTCGTCATTTCTTCATCTGTCCCACAGTGTGCATCCTACCACCCTTCTCAGGCACTTCATTTCCATCACTTCTAGTTTCTTCACCTGTTCTGCCTTTATTGCCCAGGTTTCTGTACCATACAGTAGTACTGGTCGCACCACTGTCTTGTACACCCTTACTTTTCAGCTTCTATGGCATTTTTCTGTCAGAGACTACACCTGACACTCTATGCCAGTTGGCTGCAACCTCTCTGATTCTAGCTTTGACCTCTTCATTCAGACTTCCCTTCTCCTCAACCACCCCTCCTAGATACTTGAAGCTGTTTAGCTGTTCCACTGTCTTCCTTTCTATCTCTATTCTCAGCTTCTTCTGATTTCCCCAGTTTGCTGCCATTACCACCATCTTAACTGTGCTTAGTTTCATCTCATGTGCCTTCAGTTTTGCATTCCATTCTCCTATCAAGTAATAAGCTGGCAAAATGTAAAGCCCCCATAAACCCTGAAAACGTTGCTCCCTATGCAGAACTGTTCAAAGAAGTCCTGTACAAGCATGTTAATAGTTGCATAAAGGCAGCTATACCCACCAGGAAGAAATACAGAATTAACTCAAAAAACAAGCCACCCTGGTGGAATCACAAATTCAATAGGCTATATAACAGAAGGAAGAAAATCATGGCAAAAATTAGGAGGTGCAGCACTCAGCAGGGTAAAAACACTCTCATTAAGCTAGATACAAAACTCAGAGAAGAAATAAAGTCTACCAATTCTAAATTTGAGGTAAATTTGGCCTCCCAGGGCAAGGACAGCCACAAGGCGTATATCAGCTATGTCCACAACCTCAAAAGCAATACATAATTGTGTGCAGAGCTCATTGTCAGTGGAGTCACCTATACTGAGCCAAAGGATATAACAAACCTACTGGCCAACAAATTCAGTTCCAATTTTAACCCTCTCTACCCTCAACCATCCCTCAGGAAATACCATCAAATGCAACTCCCACTGCTATCAGTAGGGAACAGGTCCTTAATGTCTCTCTAAGGCTAAGAACACTGCATCAATAGGCCCAGACAATATCCCAGGATATCTTCGAAATAGCATGAAACATGACCTATCAGGCCTTCCTGAATTGCTGTGTAGCCTCCAAATAGGCTTTGTGGCTCATGAATGGCGAACAGTAACAGTCATCCCTTTACACAAAGGTGGGCCATCTACAGACCCTGGAAACTACAAACCCATAAGTCTCACTAGTCTTATAAGCAAAGCCATGGAAAGAATTATCATGATCAATAATGATACAGTAATCCTGCAGACACTGGACGTAAGTCAGTTTGGTTTCATTATGGGCAGGTCATGCCTACTCAACCTGGTTGATTTCTTTGAGAAGGTGACCAAAGCAATGGATGAGCGCAGAATGGATCATACTGCCTACCTTAACCTGGCCAAGGCATTTGACACAATATCTGACTCAGGCATTGTTGACAAATCAAAGAGGTTAGTTACAAATCCGTATGTCACCAGGTAGATAGCCAATTGCTCACAGACAGGACCCAGGAAGGAACTGGGGAGTTCACCTTTACAAAGAAGCTATTCCCAAATACAGTCCCTCAGGGATCAGTCCTTAAACCACTCCTTTG
This sequence comes from Protopterus annectens, assembly GCF_019279795.1. Taxonomy (NCBI): domain Eukaryota; kingdom Metazoa; phylum Chordata; order Ceratodontiformes; family Protopteridae; genus Protopterus; species Protopterus annectens. The sequence continues at coordinate 601,415,835 of NC_056726.1, forward strand.
TGGCATTTACTTCTCCAAAGTCAAGATGAATTTCAATTGTCTCTGGCTGACTAAATTTGCAGATGATTGCAAATTAGGAGCTGTCATTGAATCCCACACTGACACAAATGCTCTCCTGGAATGGCTGACACAGAGAAACAACTGATGTCAGAGCCATGGACTAAAACTAAATGTCAAGAAATGCATAATAGTACCCTTCAGGAAGTCATCCACCCCTGGTAACTATTTTATTGACAACACACCCCTTAGATTTAACCCACTAGTCAGGACCTTGGGGACATATATAGACAGTAATCTAGCCTTTGACCATTACTTGTCTTCAGTAGTGAGAAAAGCATTCCATGTTGAACAACTTATAAACAAAGGTATGACATCTAGGCCCAAGGAAGTCATTGTTCCACTGTAATCAGCATTCATCAGACCTATCATTGACTACAATGTCAAACAAAAGGTACAGACCTTTGGTATGTACCTAACCAAGCATATCCAAGAAATGGAACATCCACGGAGGCTCCTCTTTAAATGAATACAGGGTGTAAGTAAAATGTCTTATGCAGACCAGCTCAATGTTCTACCCCTGTACTCAGTCTCATACAGGCTGTTGAGGAGATGTATGCCTGGCATACAGGGCATTGTCAGACCCCACTTTGATGGACCTCCTGAATATCTGCAAAAAAAAAAAAAAAAAAAACAGTACCAGAATTACCTGTTCTAAAGACTTAAACCTTGCCTGTGATATAAATAGGACCTGCTGGAGAGACTGTTATGTATCCCAGAGACTACCCCATTTCTGGTACAGGCTCCCCATCCATTTGAAGCAGAGTTCCTCCCTAACCCAATTCAAGTGTAACTTGGACAATTGGATGGGGAACAGGAAATTCATCCCTAGCTTGGCACCTATGTCTCTAATGGACACAGGCAACCTGTAAATGGTTCATCTCCCAGGCCCCTGCTTGTAAATGTTTCATCTCCCAAGGCTCTGCTTACACTTATCAAGGGTACCAGAACTTGTCAGAGATTTGGGATGCATGGCTAGGCTTAAAAAGGTCTTTGTGGTCGTTAGTCTAGTAAACACCTATGAACCTATAAGTAGTTAAGGGTAGTGTGGTGTGCAGGATTAAGTCTCCAAGCTTTTAATGACCTTACTCAAGGGTACATGGTTTGATTCTTTATCCCTCTGTTTGTGTGACTAAGAGCAAGTCACTTAACCAGAACCCCCCTCCCATCTAACTGGAGCATTTTACACACACACAGATTCACATACACACACACAAACACACACACACACACACACACACACACACACACACGCACACGCACACGTACACACACATACACGCACACAAACATACATGCACGCACACACTGACTAAAATGCAGTAACTACCACTTTCCCAAAGACACGTTCTTCCTTCTCCCAACCAACTGCTTAACATGTAGTAATGAATACCTCCAACTCACTTAGTCTTCTAAGACATTCAAAAGGCACGCTAATGAGTCAACCATATTTGCGTCATATATACACATACAAATGTTCAGTCAAAAGCATCAAACATTTGTTTTTAGTATTCCCAGTGTCAAGCATTTTTTTGTATTCCCAGGGATGATTTGGGCACTCAAGAGAGCATACACTTTCAGAGGGAGGGGACATCACCAGCCCATGGAATTCTTACGTTTGACAGACTACCCTAAAAATTGTCCATATCTTTCTAATTTGGAGCTTTTCTGTCTGGCTCTCACCTATAAGTAAGCCTTTAGTTTAATGTGAATAAAGTGGTTAAAAAAATTAAACAGTAAACAGATATCAGTGGAAATACACAAAACTACAATTCAGAGAAAGTGACTGTGACAGCAGTATCATGCTAAATTTGTAACAATAATGGAAATAAAAAGTGGGCAGTAATAGACGGTGATAGTTCATGAGTGAGGGGCAAGAAAATCAGATACAGCAGCCAGGCACTTCCAGGCAGTATCCTACGAGGAGTAAAATACATAGGACTCAGCATAACACCTGAGCCCTCAGTAGGCCTTCTGCAGTGGGTGAAATTTAGACTCTTCATATTGATAGGCCTCACTTGAAATCATTCTTCAGGACCTCTATCTAACTCCTGCACTCAAGGCATGGTGTGGCATCCCTTTTCGTTTGACAAGTAGTGTACATGACATCATGCTGCCCAGTTCCCCCTCCAAAAAGTATATCACCAAGGTCATAATATAAATAACAACTTTTTACATTTACAGGACAAATGACATTCAGCAGTAGGGAACGGAATAAAGATAATAAATTCTGCCTGCAGAGGGCCATATCAAAGATCAGCTAAGTGAGTGCTCTTGTATCTGTTATTTCTTACTTTGAATAGATCTCTGTGAGCAACAGCTGAGACAAATCCTTAACAGTAATAAAAACTGTCATGACGGTAGGAAATGAAGAGTCTTGATAGCAGGGGCTTAGAAGGCAAAATCATGGAGCACACGGGTGCTAAATGACAAACAGCTCTTATAGTGGAGGTCAAAACAATAACATTTAAAGAAACCATGTACTAAATAGCTGCAACCCAGAATTTTTCAACAAACTCATTTTCAGAGTAGGCACTAGAAGCAGAAACTCTCTGACAGCATGAATGTTTATAAGGCTCAACCTAAGCTACAAATTTGTATCCAAGGCATGACAGACCTTCTCACCCCTGGACTCTACCCCAAGAAGAACACAGGGGGTAAATGGATCAACATATCAATCTGAAATGACTGCACAAGGAAGAGTGGGCTAGCCCTAAAGTAAATCCAGTTCTTGTGAAAAGCCAACTAGGGTTCTTTAAAGATTACAACAAATGGGAGTCATCTAGCCATTAAATTTGTTCTGATGGCTTCCCAGAGCTCTGGAACCTTATTTAAATGGTCCAAAGGGGTTAAGGGGTCTACAGAGGAACTGTATTCTGAAGACGAAACAGCTGTCTCCCTAAACCAAAATGAACATCCCTAGCTTTGAATGAAAGGATCTCCATAGAGCTAGATTTTTCTGACATCTTTAAAAGCAGTATCTGTCTAAGAAGTAGGAGGAGTTTATAATAAAATGCAGAGAAACTTTATTCTTCTGTTAACTTTGTAAGATCTTTAGTGCTCCTAAATACCACCTTTTTATTAAAATGCATTTTTAATATCAAATTCTTCATCATAAAAAGTCTGAAAGGGAATTTGATGATGTCAAAGCATTTGTTGGTAACTTTCTCAAGGGTTGTTATTTATCTCCCAAAAGAAACATAATAAAATGTAATAACTGCACTTATTATTAGGAAAAACTGCTGAAGAAGGCAGAGAACAATTTGACGTCACTTTGAAGTTAATTGCCGTAACTGTTTATATTAGCAACTGTTTAGTTTAGTAGAAAAGAGCTGATATAAGAACAGTTTCTTCGGCTATGTAGACAACCTGACCTCTAGTGACCATAGCTCAAGGACTAAACAAGTGTACATTACAAGACATGTTGAAAACTAAGACTGATGTCTGCCTGCAGCTTATTCTAATGCATACATTGGGATCCTGTGGCAATGTTGTTTATGCTGTATATGTACTTACTACCAAAGTTAAAAGTACAATATTTTACGAGAAATAACCTTGAAATCAGTATTATTTTTTTTTCTGGCTTGTCCCATTTTTTAATTGTAATAACATTTTCCTAGGTGGTACTCTTCAGGAATAACAGATCATGCAGGGTTGAACTGTCAGACACATTGCAGCATACCAAAGGTGATTTATTTCTTCCTAGCAATGGCTACCCTTTTGAATATAACTGTTTATATAACTTCACATCACATTACTATGTAGTAAAGTTGCCTCACTGCCAGTTTATTTAGATACCAGACAGTAGTATACCTTAAAGGATCTGTTTAAACCTGCTCCTAATCTAATTTTGCAAGGCCAGCAAAGCAAAATAAAAAGAATACAGTGCCTCAATTTTCATGTCCGAGGGTATGAAGCAAATATATCAAAACTTTTTCTGCCATTGAAAACTACTGTATAACAGAATGTTTCTTGGTCACAACTCATAACTGATATGCATAGCTTTCAGAAGTCCAGTTATACAGCTTTTCTAAATCATAGTCAAGATAGCTATCAAATGTAGCTGACACACAGAAATAAAGCCACTTAATAAAAAACACTTTGTTAACTGAACTTAGAAATGCTTAGACAGTCTTAATGGTAAAACCAAGACTATAGACTTGGCAAAGTACCAAAGCCATTTATTTGAAAAGAAACATAATATACATAACATCAATCAGCACTTAAATAATCAAAGTGTAATATACTAGCTTTGAAGTCTCACTTATAAATTATTTTCAGAAGTTTCAGTATTATAATCACATTTAATCTTTATTTCATCTTAAGAAATGGAGAGAAGTTGAAAATATTATAAACTGTCTAAGAAAAGGAAGGGCTGGTAACTAGCACTGACTTATATATGCTGCATTTACTTAGGAATGTACCCTGCAGTAAGAATCACTAAATAAGAGGCTGCTGAGGACATGATTATATATCATAATACCATTTAAAATGATGGCCACTGAGTATAAACTGCTATTACAGCTCCTTTTCATACAGAAGAGGGTGAGATTCAGAGACATGGCATGCAGTGCACATGACTCATACTCTCAAAAATGCATGGAAAATTTCCAAATAGGATTTGCAGAAACAGCACATCACCAGAAGACCCAATCTATGTCAGAGAAGATAGCGTCTGGCTATGGTGCACAGAAGGCATGCAATTGAAAGCTAGCTCATGAAAAGCACTTATAAACTCAAACACAGCAGTATGGGGCACCAAAGCCATTACCTAATATGCTACTGCAACACATCTACATCCATCTGCTAGCAGGCATTATGTCCCACATCCAGGACACAAGAAGGTGGAAAAGTATTTTAGTTACCACAACCACAAGGTAATCACCAAATGCTTACAGCTCATCAACAAAACAACCACACACCAATCAACTGTATAAGTATACTAGGCCACAGAGTAGACAGAAACAAACAACAAAAAAAAAACAGTAAAACATTAATCCTGTAGCTACCACACTACTGTTGTAAGAACACAGTTACTCTTTTGTTGTTCCAGCACATATCAGTGGTATACTTTTCATATGGGAATGGGCAATACAACCTTGCAATAAATAGGGCTACATTTGTGTTACAGAGATCCGGTTCAAAAGCAGATGCTATCTGTAGCTAGTGTACAGGAATGGTAATGTGCTTCATGCAGGCTCCAAACTTTCTTAACTGAGTGGTGCATTCCTGTGCACTAGATATGCTACAATTTGTAGTGACTGCTCCATTAATTATCAAGTGCAAACAGTGTGGGGTCCTGAAATACAGATATATACATACAAGCAATACTGTGTGCGCATGTGTGTGTGTCTGTTTGTGTGTGTGTGTGTGTGTCTGTTTGTGTGTGTTGTTGTTGTTGTTGTGATCAGTGTACTCTGTGTACCAGCAATACCTTAACACACATTATTTTAATCAAGAATTCCGAAATGCAGTTAGTGATGGGAACGTAGCATGTCTGTTTGTGTGCAGATACTGCAATGTACAAGGAACCTACCCAAACACCAGCCTCTTGCATCAGTTTGTGCCTGTCTTGGTCAGCATTGTACACTTTTGAGTCTTGCATGTGAGAACTAGCACAAATTTTATTCACTTATTCAGAGTACGACTGTTTTAACAGCATCCATTACGTAGCAGAAATGCAGTGCACACATCACTGCTCCTTTGCACACATGCATTTACAACCATCTTTCTGCCTTCCATGTTATGATGGATAAAGTCCCCACCCCACACATACATAAAGTGGTGCAACAGGTAACGCACTTGCCTTTGGTGTAGAAGGCTGTGAAGGGCGTGGGTTATATTTCCACACAAGTCTGCTACTGCAATGCAGCACAAGGGGGGGGGGTATCTATTCTTTTAACACATTCTTTACTTCTATTCTTATACTATCCATACTTTATCATATTCATATTTATTTTATCCACTTACTTTATATCTTAAATAAATCTTCTTTATGTATTTTCCCCCATATTTTTTTTACTCTTTTACATTTCAAAAACACAGACTCAGTAGTTTCTTCTTCTTGACAATGTAATTACATCCTACCACATTTCTTTTTGTATAGCATATGTCCTTTTACTGGTAATTTATCTATTACCAATCTCCACAAAAAATATTGGCATTCTACTTTCTTTTTACACTATTTGCTTCTTATTTTTAGAGCTTTAATTTTGTCATCTGTTATCTATTTCCCATGGTTTTACATAGTAATGTTTTACTGTTACATTCTTATACCAGAATGTTCTTTATTTTTCTATATCATCAATTTTTATTTTCCACAAAAAACATTTTTTTCTTGGTAACATTTTATTTCTTCATTTACACACACCTTTTCTCTCTTACTCTTCTTTACCATACCGTAAAATGCATCACACTTACATTTATATAATTATACTACTAATCTCTCATATTTTTCATTTATCCACTTTAACACATTGTACAAATTGAATGAAGCAGCATATACCACTGTGTTAATTAACCCTAAACTTCCCTCCTTTTTATTTATATACAAAATTCCACTTTTTATTGGGTTTAATCTAGAACCCTGTATAAATTATCTGCAATAATTACTTTTCAAATACTGTTGGTAAAATAAATACACTTGCTAAGCATGATATTTTTTCCATCAGTATTGATTTTATCAAATAAAGTTTTTTTTCTGAATGATAATTTATATGTTCTCAAAAAAAGACAGTTTGTTTTATTTCTTCCATTGTTTTTCCCACTGATTTTTCTTATATCTTTATTCCCAAATGTTATGCCTAACACAGAAATTTCATTCATTAAAAAATATATGCCCCTATTTTTATTACATCACCTAAGAATTTTCTCTTTATTTAAAGCCATTCCTATCATGTCTAGACACTCATTTGTGCAAATTACATTTTTATCCAATTTTTTTGCAATTATAATATCTGCATATATTAACTGGATTGCAATTCTTAACCCTTTAGTTGTTATATACCCTGCCTCTTTTGTTTTGTAATTTGTTTTGCACAGCATCACATTTATAACTAAAGCAAAGAATATACAACTCATTGTGCATTCTTGTCTTACCCCACTTTTCACATGCACCTCTTGGCTTAACCAGCCATTTACAAGTGTTTTACTTTATTACTACTATTTGCTGATATTTTCTAACTTTCTCACTTATTTTATATTCTTTCATTATTACCCATAGGCCTTCCCAATTGTATCAAATGCCTTATTAAGGTCTCCTATCATGATTTTTGCTTCTTCTTTTCTACTCTAAATATCATCCATAATTTTTCTATCATTAATAATTCTTGACAACCCTTCCCCTTTATTCTATATAAACCATCTTCCATAATATTTTCCATTTTAGTTTCAAATCTCTTTTATATTATTTTCATAAAGATCTTATAATCATTATTACTCAATGCTATCAGTTTCCAGTGTTTTAATTTTCTTCTATCGTCAGTCAACCATATGAATTTAAGTATTCCACTACATAATTCTTTATACATAAAACTTTCATTTAACCTTTCATTCAAAATCTTTTAAAACTTTTTTTTTGTCAAGCCCTTACATTATTATTCATTTCATACCCTATTCTATTAGGTATTGCAGCTGAATCTATATCTACTTGTCCTAATAATTTATCTAGCTCATAAAAAGGCATCTCCTTTTCAAACTCCTTATTCTCTTTTTCTGTTAACCTTTTAACTTTCCAAGTTTTTTCACCACCTTCCTATTTTCCTTAATCATTTCTTGTATATACAGTACTATACTATTCATAATCGTTTCCTGAGTTCTTTCTGTTTCTCCTTTTACATTTTTTATTTCTCTCATTAGACTACCATCATCCTAAAATAATTTGCTTAAGTAACTTGATACTTCTTTTTTCTTAGTAACAAAATGTATTTATTTATTTATTTATTTAACATTTATTTACCAGCAAAGTCTGACTTAGAATGAGCCAATGTTCAGTGGAGGACTGGGGAGAAACACTTCAGATGCATGTTTTTGTAACATGGGAGGAAACCGCAGCACCCAAATGGAACCCACACAAATGCAGGGAGGACATGCAGACTTCACACAGAAGTACCTCTTGCTGTGAGACAACAACACAAACTGCTGTGTCACTGCACCTTATCTTTGCTTAAATAACAAAGCTTGTATTTTTCTTTATTTCTTTCATAAAATAATTTTTCTTTGTCAAAGTACTTTCTAGTATTATGTTCCGAATCTTCCAATGTTTCACTATATGTTCTTTTATATTTTTCTTTCTCTACTTTTCTCACATCATATTGATTGCCACTGTAAAAAAGTTTATATTCAGACCATTTTTATAAAATGTTCCCATAGTAATATGATCTTTCTATAACTGTGTTACTAATTCCTTCTTCATTCCATGCTTTCTCATTTATCTTTTTCATTCCTTTGCCTATTATATATTCCTTGTTTTCCTTTTTCACTAGCTATACGGCTAGATGATCAGAAAGCCATGTTTCAACTACCACCCATTCCCTATAATTAAACATTCTGATACTATAAAATAATCTATTTCAGTTCTATACATAACCCTTTTGTAAGTTTGTGAATTTTTGTCCCAAAGATTTAACTTCTAACGTGCCATTTCCTTTCTTTTTATGCTTGCCTCTTAAATCACAATTGAAGTTTCCTGTTATTATAATATTCATATTTATCATTGTGTCTACTTCTAAAGCCCCGACTCTCAGATGGCTGACTTTCAAAATCAGGAGATGAAAATCATGAAAGTTCAGAAACTCAAATGTCGACTGTTTACTAGTGTAAGTAAACACTTGGCCAACATGCCCTGTTCTCCACTGTAGTGTGATCCTGGAGTTGGTATATTTAGTTGGGAGGTGGGGGCTCAGCTCCCCCCACATTAGTGTGTGGGGTGGCAAAGCCCCTCATTTAGGTGGGTTTTACTTACCTCAGCATGGGTTTTGTTTATAGTTGGCCACATATTTATTTACTCTGGTAAAAGCTGATGTTTGGGTTTCTGAACTTGTGTGATTTTCATCATGGGATTTTGAAAGTCAGTCATCTGAGAGTCGGGCTTTAGAAGCAGACCATTATCACTACATAGTTTAAAATCTGATGAACTAAGTCTCCCCTTTATTTACAATTAGAACAAGCATATAATATTAAATATACACTTGTTCTTCCCATTTTAAATCTACGATTGGTTAGTCTTCCTATTTTGCTAAAGTTACATCTAATATCTTAACTGTATTTCTACAGAATATGGCTACTCCAGAACATCTCTTATTCCCCAAATTCTAGATTATGTTTCCTTCTCATAGTTTCTCCATTTTTTAATTTTTCTTCATTTGTTAAAAATTTTGTGTCTTTTAATATAATTACATGTACATCACATGTATTGCATCACTCCAAAATCCCTATTCTTCTTACTATATTCTCAATACTATTCACATTTACAGAAAGCACTCTAAAATTTTCATTCTCCTTTTTCCTTAGATTTCATAAGTTTACAGCTAATTACTAAGCTAGCTTCCTTAATGGTCATTCTAAGCCTATTCAATTTCCCTCCCACAGGTGAGAATCAAATGTTGTACCTTGTGTCTATGAACCAAACACCTTAACCTTTATACCAACCCAACCATAAGCTGTATATATTCTTTTTTTATCCATCTCTTTTTTTTGTACTCCTCCCTTTAAACTTTCTTTTCCTTTTACCCTTTTATCAATATAATTCTTTTTTAAATATATCCCAGTTTTGTCTTCTTCATCACTTATTTCAGAGCCTTCTTCTTGTACCTCTCAACCTCTTATAGCAAGAAATCTGGACAAAGCCATAAATAAAAGTGGGACAAAGGCCCAAAGGTAGGGACACATTTTAAATATTGCTCTTACAAGCTTAGAAAGTTGATAGGATAGCAGGTTTTGTATTATCATGAAATGTTCTGAAGGATATGAAGTCGGAAACTCGAATGTCTGTCATTATTTTCTAACTTCAGTCTTTAATGACTTTCCGCTAATTTGCCAGAAAACCAAAATGTTATGAAAAATGGAGAGGCAAAAATCTGGACTGTCTGAGAAAATCTGTACAGTTGAGACGCATGCTTCTTCTATGTCTTCCTTTTTAATTTTTCACTTAATTTCTTTCTTCTCTTTGTTCATTTTCTTCTCTTTATTTTTCTTTTTCCTTACTCTTATTTTCATGTCTACAATCCATCCATAAATGTCAAATTTTGTTACATTTAAACATTTCAATTCACATTTTTTGTCTCATGTCATATTTCCTCACACATATAACATTTTCATTTATCACAGTAATGTCCTTATTTTCCACAAAAAAATACTCCTATTCCCTTTCATATTTATCATGCTTGGTATATGTATAATTTTTCACTATCTATTTTCTCTTATTTCCATAAACCCCCATAAACTTTTGCAATGTCCAGTACTTCTTTACATAAAGTTTTCAAGTGTCCTTTCAAAGTCTCTCTTTTCACCTCTGTTTGAAATTGTACATACATTTTCTTTTTTGCCCTGTTAAATGCTTTTATCACATAAACATTCCACAGGTTACTGTCTTTCTTTTTTCAAATTCTCCAAGAAAATTCTCCATTGAAAAACAGTCTTAGATAAAATGTCACAAAATGTTTCTTTGTTAATAAAAATAAATGCTCTTACTTCATGTGCTTTTACACTAAAAGTAACTATTAAATTGTCCCACAATTGATACCTGTCCACTTCTGTTTTTCATTTTCTTCTGCCCTTTTTCTTTTCTGCTCCTCCCTTTTTGCTTTCTTTTACTTTTTCTACATACATTTTCATTTCCATCTCACCACTACTGTTCAGGATTGTCTCTGCAGACTCCTTTTGCATTTTCCATAATGCCCCCCAGAAAACATCTCCTTTATTTTCTGACTTGCTCTGTATCACCATTTCTTTAAGTAAATCATCCCACAACCCTCCTGACTGGAGTGTTATAATTATACCTCCATCAGTTGCCAATTCATCTGCATCAAACAAATTTTTTTGAAACATCTCCTCAGAGTCCTGCATGCATTTTTTGGTCTTGATATTGTCTTTCTCCTCCATTTCTCTCACCACTCCATTATCTCCTTTTCTCTCAATCTGCCTCTATGTTTTTCCAAACTGCCTCTGCACTTGGAATGGAAACAGGAAGTGCTTATGCAAAATAGGTCTCACATACAGCAATGACAAGTAGGGTTTATTATTGATATATACATTACATATTATTTACATATTTACATTACTTACATCTATTTACGAATTTCCATATATTATAAACTTTATTTTAAGCATTCCCTCCCACCTTTTATCCACAACCAAAAGATAATTTTCTCCAAAATCTTTGTCAATATCCATTTTCAATTGTATTTAATTTAATTTAGTCTCTCGTTCCATATAGTCCATGAAACATAAAATATTATTCTGTCCAGTTTCTTCACTTCTTCCTGTTTTTTTGTACCATAATAACCAAATTCTATTATGTCCATATTTACTTGCACAAATTAATGACACTTTTCACCCTATTATATTTACATATTTCTTTCCACAAATTAACTCTTTCACATTTCAAAATCACATGCTCAGTAGTTTCAAACTCTCTACATTTATTACATAGTCTATCTTGCTTTTTTTGTATGCCATATTTGCCTTAACCGGTAATTTTCTAACAGACAATCTCCATAAAAAAATCATTACATTGCTTTATATTTTTATAGTTATATCTCATCATTATGGCTTTTTTTGTATCTGTTTCTAAATATTTCCATGGATCAATGCAATAAAATGCTTTCATAATATTTAAGTACCAATCCTTTCTATTTTTCTTACATACATTCTTTTTTTATTTTCCATAACACAATTTTGTTTTTATACTCTTTCATTTCTTCATTCAAATGCTTTTACTTATTTTTTAACTTCCATTCTTTCCCACAGGTCTTTGTATTTATAACATAGTATCACTTCTATCAAGTTTTCATTTCCTTCATAATTCCTTTTAATACCTTATATAAATTTAAAGATGCTGCATGTACTATTGGGTTTAATAAACCAAAACCTCATTTCGCTTCTTTCATATATCAAATCCATCTCCTGACAGGATTCAGTCTAGAGCCCCATATAAAAGAATATATAATCATCATTAGTTCCTTTTCATACTTAATAGGAATCATATAGATGTTAGCAACATAAGCAAATGTTCCTATTACTATGGTGTTCAACAAGTGTGCTTTTTTTCTATATGAAAATCTATATGATTTCCAAAAATTAGTCATATCCTTTACTTCTTTGAGTACATTACCCCATTGTTGTTATTTGTATTCATTCCTTCTACATATTATTCTCAATATATGTATATATTTTTCATTGAACTCAATACCACCTATCATACATTCAAAACCAAATCCTTTGCTTTTCTCTTTATTTATACTTAAACATTTTTTTTAATTTATACTTAATTTTTCATTTACTTTTTCCATTCATACTTTATTTTTAACAATGAATACAATATCATCTGCATAATTATACATTATTGGAAAGTATACTCCCCTCATCATTCTGCATCCACAGCTACTTAACATTTTATTAATTTCTTTCACTATTATATTTATAACTAATGAGAAACCTACAGTACTACCTGGGCAGCCCTGACTTACTCCACATTCTATTTTTATTTCTTCTCCAATCCAGCCATTTACATTTAGTTTCACATAGTTCCTTGCATAAACTAATTTTATTACTTGTAATATTTTTTTGCTTATGTTATATGCCTTCAAAATTCCTCACAATGATTTATACTGAACATTATCATAGGCTTTAATTATATCCCCTATCATAACCTTTGCTTCTATATTTTTATTTATGATATCATCAAATATTTCTCTTATTATCCATAATAACTCGACTTCCTTTTCCTTTTCTTCCGAATACATTTTGGTCATAAATTTTATTCATTTGTTTTGGTAACCTTTTTGTTATTATTCTCATAAAAAATTGTAATCCATATTATTCAATGTTATAGGTCTCCAGTTTTTTATCTCCTGTTTATTTCCTTTTTTAAATATAAATTTTATAACTCCTGTACATATATCTTTCTCTTTAATTCCAGTTTCTAACCATTCATTCATAACTTCTATAAAATATTTTTTGCCACTCTTTCATTTCTTTATACATACAATATTAAATTCCAGCCAACCCTGTTGCAGAATTAATCTTAATATCTTTTAGACTTTCATTCAATTCTTTCATAGTTATTTTTTGTTCTAAATACTCCTTTTCTTCATTATTTAAATGTTCACCTTTCTAAATTTGTTCTTTGTTTTCTCCTCTTTCAACAAATAATTCCAATATATATTCTTTAATTATTTTGTATATTCCTTCTTGCTGTCTTATATTCTTACCTTCCTTATTTTTTTAATTTTCTTATTATTTTTCCTTCTTTTATCATTCTACTCAAATATGGTGCTTCTTCTTCTTTCTTTCTTTCCTTGTAAACAATATTATAGTTAATTTTAATTTGTTTCATTTTATATATTTCTCTTCATTTTCTTCTAATTCTCTAAATGTTTCTTGACTTAATATCTTACATCACTTATTTTCTTCCTTATACAGTCTACAAACACTTTTTTATATTTCTCTTTAAAATTAAGACACCAAAGAGTCAAATTCTCATAAAATTCTCCATTATTCATATTATTTTTCCATAATTCCACAAGTTCTCCTTTTCCCATTCTTATATATTCTTCATGTTCCTGTACTTTAACCCATACAGCCACAAGATCTAAAAATCCAGCATACTTAATTTCTTTTTTACAACTTTTAAACTATCCGATATTAAATAATCAATTTCTGTCCTCATTTCATTCTTTTTGTAGGTCCAGTGGTTATTCACCCATACACTTAATGTTACACTTCTCCTAATTTCTTTGACCATTTTAACATCACAATTGCTCTTATTTTTTTCTTAAATTACAATTAAAATCATCCATCACCATAATGTCCACATTTACACAAACATATTCAAGAGTATTTTTAAACATCCTCTCTCTCTCTTTTTTTGTTACATATGCATATAAAGCTAAAATTCTATACACATATTTTTCCATCTCAAGTCTATTACCATAATTTGTCCTAGTTCCACTATGGTTATATCTAATATTTTAATGCTTTCTTGACATAATATACATATGCCCAAGCATGTTTTTTCCCCATGTTCCAAACTACCTCATGATTCCAAAGTTTTTCAGTTTGTGTTCTTTCTTCCTCTGTTAATAATCTGATATCTTCTAAAACAATAATATGTGCATCTACTCCAGCACACTATTGTAATATACTTATTCTTCCCTTAATATGTTTCACACTGTTCAAATTTAAAGCTATTATTTTCAGCTTTTAAGAACAGTTAGTATAATAAAATGTTTTACCCCTGTCTTTCTTATTTTTTCTAAGCATTATATTTTTTAATTTTCTTTAACTCTTTTCCCTATTGAATTCTTTTTATTTCTTATTGTTCACCAACTGATCAGCTTCTTCCTCACTCATCTCCTCTGTTTCTTTTTCCTTGTTACTTTTTTAACTTCATGTATAAGCTCTGTATCAGTCACATCTTTTTGTACATGTTCTTGTATAACATGTTTTTCTGTCTCTTTCTCCTGTATAATTTCATTTTCATTTTCTTGCACATTCATTTCACATTGTGGCCATGATTGACCAGTATTGCCACATTTTTGTACTTTGAATCACTTTTTTGCATTATGCCATGTTTTACCATATAAATAACATCTTTTTAATCACATTCATTGATTACATGATCATTTTTTCCACAAAAATAACAAGTCTTTGGTTGACGCCTGTATTTCACAACACCTGTTACCAAGAACATTAATAATACTAGGTGCATGTATAACATTATCATGTTCCATTTTCAGTATTACTCCACATTCCCATCCCCCACCCATTAGTCCTCTTTTATCATATACATTTTGCAGTGTCCCATCACTTCTTTACAAATTGCTAACAAATGTTCTTTCAGCTCTTTTGCTTCAACTTCAGTTCTAAACTGGATCATTATTCTTTTTTGTTTGTTTGTTTGTCTGTAAATAGCTTTCACCACATATTCTTATGATAGATAAATATTTTTCTTTTGCTCATATGCATCCAAAAAAATTCCATGACCTGCCCAGTCTCAAATATCAAGTCACAAATAGTATCTGTTAATTAAAATAAATGTTCTTACCTCTTTTGCTTTGACACCCAGAGGTGCTATGACAGAGTCCCAAACTTCATATCTGTCCAAACTTTCTTCTTTTCTACTGCTCCCACATACTGTATACTTCTTTTTTATTTGTTTTATTTCTTCTGTCTTCTTTGTTTTATTTCTTCTTTCTTCTTTGCTCCTTCTCCAACAGTCTGTGTATAAGTTTTTGTCTCTGGAACTTTTTCTGGCATAGTCTCTTCTACTCCTTTTTCTTCTATTTTTTCCATGATGTCATCACTCCTTGAAATCGCTGCTCCACTTTCTGGCTCACTTTGATTTACCATTTCTAAGAAATAATCATCCCACAACACCCCCACCCCAATTGGAGGGTAGTAATTATGCATTATTCAGGGGTAACTGCCTCTCCTTCAAGCAATCTCCTCTGAAAGCTTTCCTCTGAATCCATCTCTGCTACAGCTACATTCTCATTTTCTTCTAATGTCACTGTTGTCTCTGCACCCATATCATCAGGAAAAAAACACTGGTAGTGATTCTAACATTTCAACTACATTTTCAGCAACTTTAACTCCAGTTTCAGCAAAAGGTGAATCAGTCATGTTTTCTCCCTGTTCCTCCTGGCTGTCTCCGTGCCTGGACAGGAAACAGGAAGTCAGTATGTGCAACACACAAACCCTTCCCCTGACTACCAAGAGTAGAGGAAGTTCCCTGATGCTCTGGGCAACATTTCCAATAGTAGTATGAATACCACCTCAAGTCTCTCCTGAAAATGTGACTAACCCAGTCAACAAAGAATAAATAAAATAAAGACAAAAACTCATGTACACAGACATACAAACAGCTTCTGTCAGACTCTGCAGCCACTGTCTCCCCATCCATAAAAGCACAGGTTACATAAGGAGACTGCCATCAAACACACACACACACACACACACACACACACACATACACACACACACACACACACACACACACACACACACACACACACACACACACACACACACAAATAATTGTAAACATATACACAGCAGCTCAGTAAGTACACATACAATCTCAAAGTAGCAACATGTACACTATCCCAGGAAGCATACATGCACACAAACTACCAGCATATACACACCAATAACTGCTCTTACACTATCCTAGTATTCAGTCATATTTTGCTATCTCTTCTTCATGGGTGATGGAAGGCATTTGTGTGTAATAATTGCAGGCTGTATTACCTTTTTTAGTCACCAAAGTAACCCACAGTATCTCCCCTTCTCATTACTTACTTATTAGTTTTGTTGTCTTGATTGTTTCCATTATACAGAGAGCTATACTGTTGTGATTAAATCCTTACTTTGGTTCGGTCTATGCCATGCTTCTTTTACAGCTTTTACTGTTACAATATAAAGACAATGCTCTACTTATGTATTTGTTTACTTATAAGGTACATTAGCCCACTAGACACAAGGGCCTCATTACAGGACAGCCCAGAATCAATGTCTTTGTACATGACTCCGTCAGAGTTACACAGTTTGCAAGTAGAGATTGAGGAATTCAAATGCCTCATTAACTGCTCAAAATCAACCATAACTAGGTTAAATTAGGGCACTAGTTCAGCCAACTTTTTTCCAGGAAAATGGTCACCAGTATGCAATATCTTCTGTCCGTTTCACCCATGTGTGCATGTGCGTCTGTTTATGTGTGTGTGTCTGTATGTGTGCTTGCATGCATTACTGACTTTTCTTCTATTTGCCAGTGATATTTCTTCTGATTTTGTTAGCATCATTGTGAATTCATGCGTCTATTGATAATTGGCATATTTCCCTATAATTTTCAAGCATCTCCCTTAGCTAGTCTACATGTCTACTAAAGAAGAGTTACAATTTGTTCTGTATGATACTTTATGAGGTTTGGTGGAATAGTGTACAAGATTCCGACTGTAAGCAACTAATGAGATCTACATTAGAGTCTTGAGTTTGATTTCTTCAGTCTCATTTTCAAAACTGTGTGACCCTGGGCAAATCATTTGATTAGATAATCTCCCAGATTGCCCCCTAAAGATAGGCAAATATGCCCAGAAGGATTACTAAGTAAATAAATCAAAGGAAAAAATAAATAAATCCCAGAACTCTTCCCAGGGAACACAGGCTATTAGGCAACTACTGATCGCTATTCTTTTAGTTGGATTACCAGTCCACAGTGAAATTGAAGTCTTGCAGCATATATCAGTTGAGCAAACATTTGTTGAAACACACAATATGAACTACCATACACAGACTTAGGGAAAATTCTTGACTCAGTCAAAAGCTTCTCAAAAGTCCCAAGCTATGAAATTAATCCTATAAAGTCCTTAATTTTCCTTGTCAATCCAATAAACCACACTGACTCTTATTTTCCAGATTCGGGAATAAGGTTAACATACACCCTTAAATATTTAGGTATCACCTTTGAACATAGCCCAAAACTATTCATGCAGAATAACTTACTAAAGGTTTGGTCAGACATTGATCAAGATATCCAGAAATGGAGAAAAATGAAGCTACCTTTCCTTTCAAAAGCAGCAATTGAAATATACTCTTCCAAGGCTACTATATCAGCTAAATGCAACAAACTTAATAGTCCAGAAAACCTTTTTTATGAAACTGAATGCAGCTTTAGTTACATTTATCTGGCATCCTAAGTCAGTCAGAATTAGTTACCAGAATTTAACATATCCGAAAGAAAAGGGTAAATTGGGATTACCTGATTTCAATCTATATTATGACATAATATGTGCAAACAAGATTATACAAGTTGCTGATTATAATCTCAAGAGTAAAGAAGGCATCCATTATGGATCAAACTATGGTATAACTATATCAAAAACAATAAAATTAATCCCAAAGCACTTCCTTTCTTAAATCAAGAGAGCTTAAAGGATAGCAATTTTCAATTCTCCTTAAAACATAGCATATTAAGGTTTCAGAAACTGGTGGAAGTTTTAAATCTAACAAGTACTCACATCCTCTTACAACCATTACATCTGAACCCAAATCTCAGATTAAATAAAGAGTGTTAAATCTGAACAACTATCCACTCATTAAGGAATGCAAAGTTTGGGATATTTACAGACATAGGAAAAGGTCATAAAGAATGCTCCCAACCTTCCAAAAGGATACATCACACTGCTAAGGCAAATCAGAGAACAGTGTACTTCAATACTTGGTGACTTTGAAGCAAATGAAAAAGACTTAAAGATGTTATCTAACACTTATAGGATCAGGATTATATCACCCCAGATAGGACTCAAACCCATAATCCCTGTCTTAGGAGGCCAATGTGTTTTCCATTAGGCCACTGGGGCCTGAAAGTTGGGGGCTTGTCCAGGATAAGTCTTATAAGTTATCAGTATCTCTTAAATACCAATCATCATTATTGTATTCAAAATACTGGATTGATATGATCAAAGAATGCTCTAAAAAACAAGAAAACTAATTCTTTTGATGCAACACTAAAATTAATCAATTTCAAAAAACTCATGATAACCAACAATGTTTACTTAACCACTTCAGTTCCGAAGTCTCTCCAAACTGTCCATGCTGTTACTCACAAATAGCAGATTTACTCCATAACTTCTGGAACTGCAATTGCACTTATAAATTATGGTGCTCATTGAGAGTTAAGACTAGAGAAGATGGGATATCAAAAATCCACATTATCAAGGAAATTTCCAATTTTGCATATCACCTCTCAAAAATTACCCAAGTTTAATCTACACATTCTAATTACTCTCTTCTTTCTAGTGAAATTGTATATTACTGAGAAATGGCTAAATCATACCAAACTATCATGGGAGGGTTTCAGAAGTATGGCAGTAAAGTATATATCAGCACATCAGTATATAACAAATTACCAAAGTAAGCGACTCTATTCCCTAAAATATCAGAGTCTTCTCCTGGATCATACTTTGAAAGATTAGCTGAGTGTGGGGTGACAATTATTGTGACTGTTAAATGAAAGAGGGCACAAAGCACTCACCCTCATAAGCTTTGTGTCACCACTGTTCTATAAATGTATCCTTATGAAACAGTATGTTAACTGTGACAATGTTAATTAGAAATTGACTATATGTAGCACTATTTTGTACATAGTGTATAGAGGATGTTATCAGTGTATTTTTGTTGTAACACTGAAAATTAAATTCTCTGGATACATGATGTAGCTAACTGTGTCAGAATTCTTCTTAAAAAAATGATGATTATACTGTATCTTGCATAATGACTGGATCTTTTAACATGCATACAATACAAGAGAAGAAGAAGAAAAATAAAAATATTTGGAAAAAAAACATTAACCACCATGTTTCCACTCCTGCTGCAGACAAGCATTACCTCAGAGGATGTAGCTCTGTATTCCATTTAACTCAAGGGTCATTCTTTCTCCTCAGACTACCACACTGCTCTTACCCCCCTCTCCAGACAGATAGTACAGTTGTGTACCTACCATAAATGTAGATATTCAAGTGTATTCACTGTTGCAGTCATTACTCTTGGGTTATCCTGCTGGCAGGCTACCCTCAGTCGGCCACAATTCCAAAGTCTAGGTCCAGCATCAGTTGCTGTCACCTCTTCCCTGACGTCAGTACGCCAGGGGTATAAAACATGCAGCCGACATCATTTTCTTCAGTTTTTCTTGCCCCAGATGTCAGGTGCCCCCAAATTGGTAGGCTGAAAAAATATGCCAATAAATATGCATGCACAAAAATAACATTTCTTTCATCTACAAGCAAATACACCACATAGGTTGTATAGGATAGAGAAGTACAGATAAGTCCCAGCAAAGATAAGGGGAATGGTGGGTGGGTAACCTGGACTGCAACAGTGAATACACTCGAACATCTACATTTATGGTAGGTACACAACTGTACTATGTTCATCGTGTTTCACTGTTGCAGTCATTACTCTTGGGTTGAATCCCAAAGCTGAGGATGGGTGGCTGGGCTAAATAGGATTAGGAGAGGCTATGAGGCCCTGCAGAACTGCAGTGGCAAAGCCTGCTCTGGATTGAAAAGGTAGGTGGTAGTGCTTTGTGAAAGTGTGCACTGAACTCCAAGTTGCAGCTTCTAAGACATCTTTGGTTGGTACTCCTCTGAGGAAGGCTGCTGAAGTGGCTGCTGCTCTGGTAGAATGAGGCCTAATGCCCTTAGGCACTGATTTGCCATGCTGAAAATAGCAGAAATGGATGCAATGGCCTATCCATTTAGAAATAGTCTGTTTTGAGATAGCCTTTCCTTGTGATCCTGCAGCATATGACACTAAAAGTTGCTCAGTCTTTCTGAAAGCTTTAGTTCTGTCCAAGTAGAAGTGTAACTGCCTGTGTATGTCCAAAGAATGCATAATTTTCTCACCCTTGTTCTGTGGATTTGGATAAAAGGTATGCAAGTGAATGGTTTGGTTGAGGGCCTCACTGGACACCACCTTAGGCATAAATGTTGGGTTTGTCCTCAGAGAAACCCTGTCTGGATGAAAAATGATAAAAGGTTCCACAGCCATGAGTGCTTGTAACTCCGAGACTCGTCTTGCAGAGGTAATTGCTAGGAGCAGAACTGTTTTCCAGGATAAGAATTTTATATCCGCTGTTGAGGCTGGCTCAAAAGGAGGCAGTGTGAGTTTTTCCAAAACATAACTGAGGTCCCATGTCGGAATTGGTGCTCTCCTTGGAGGCTTAATGTTTTTGGCTCCTCTGAGGTACTGCCTTATTAAAGGATGAGAAAAGATAGGTGGGTCCGTATTGTAATGGGTTGAAATGGCAGAGGAATGAATCTTAATTGATGAGAAAGAAAGGCCTTTGTTCAGCATCTCAGTTAGGTATTGTAAAATCTGAGGGATATTTGGTACACACGCAACAATGCCTTGTTCCTGGTTCTAAGCACATAATCTCTTCCATTTTTCTGCATATGATTTTCTGGTACTGGGCCTTCTGACCTCCAAGATAACATCCATAACAGCTTTTGAAAGAGGAGTGTTCTGAATGGCTACATTATCCGCCATGCTGCCAAATTTAAGGTCCTGAGTTGGCTGTGCAGAATCCGATTGTTTTGTTGGGTCAGCAAGTGAGACGTTTGAGGCAATATCCATGCTGGACCTTGAGACAAACTCTTTAGGACTGGGTACCAGTGCTGGCGTGGCCAGTCTGGTGCAATCAGTATCATTTTCGGCTTCTCTTGCCTGACCTTTAGGAGTACCCTGGGAAGGAAAGGCAGTGGAGGAAAGGCATATACTGTTAGATTTTTCCAGCTGAAGGATAGGGCATCCACTCTCCATGCTTGCTTGTGATAAATCCTTGTGAAAAATCTCTGCAATTGGCAGTTGTGAGGGGAGTCAAATAGATCTATGTCTTGGCATCCCCATTTCCTTGTTATCATGCTGAAGACTTGTGGATCCAGTTTCCATTCATGGGGATCCATGAGGTTTCTGCTTAGTTCATCTGCCAGAGTATTTATTTTTCCTGGCAGGAATTGTGCTTGCAGGTGAACTTGATAAGTCAATGCTGTGTCCCATAAGGTCATTGCTTGTCTGCAGGAATATGTTCCTCCCTGCTTGCTTATGTACCACATGACCGTAGTATTGTTTGTCTTTATCAGTAGCTGTCCTGGATGAAGTAGATCCTTGAAAGCTGTCAGGGCATTTTGAACAGCTAGCATTTCTTTTTGATTGATGTGAAGATGCATCTGGTTTGCAGGCCATGTGCCCTGAATATATTTTCCTGCCATATGGGCTCCCCAGGCATAATCTGATGCATCCGTTGTCAGTGTCTGTCTGGCTGTGGGTAAACTGAATGGCATACCCTTGTTGTGGTGACAGGCCTCTGCCCACCATCAAAACTCCTGTTGAAGGCAGGGAATGAGTGCAATTACTGTCTCCAGGCTGTGGCAATGCTGAGTCCAAACACTTTTTAGATACCACTGTAGTCTCCTCATATGCAGTCTGGCATATGGAATTAGTAGAATGCAGGATGCCATGAAACCCAAGGCCTGCAGGGTTTTCCTTGCAGATAAGTGGGTCTTTGTTGCCAATTTCTTGAAGTAAGAAGTCAGTTGTTTTTGTTTGTCTGGCGTGAGATAAGCCATTTGGGCAGTTGTATTTAAGCCTGCACCCAGGAATATTATCTCTTGAGAGGGCACTAGTTATGATTTCTTTTCATTTACTGTGTACCCTAGGCCAATTAGTAATCTTTTTACAAACACCAGATGCTTTAGAAGAATGTCTTTGTTCTCTGCTTGAATTAGGCAGTCGTCTAAGTAGGGATATATTTGAATTCCTCTTTGTCTGCAAAACACAATTACTTTGCCAGGCATTTTGTGAAGTCCCTGGGTGCAGTAGATAAGCCAAAGGGCAGTGCAGAGAATTGGTAGTGCATTCAGCCAGCTATGAATCTGTGGTATCTTCTGCAAGATTGTCTGATTGGGACATGCAGGTATGCCTCTTTTAGGTCCAAAGTTACGAGCCAAGCCTTCTTGCCCAGCATGGGCAGTAGCTGCTGTACAGTCAACATCTTGAATTTTGGAACCTCCAGAAACGTGTTTAGTATAGACAGGTCCAGTATTGGTCTCCAGTCTTTGTCCTTTGGGCACTAAGAAAAGTCTGGAGTAAAATCCTTGCCCCTGCTCTTGTTGTGGTACTTGCTGAATGGCCCTCATGTGCATGAGGGCTGTAATTTGCTTTTGTGCCTCTGCTCATTGATTGTGTGGCAGGTCTGGCATACCTTTTGACCTTGGCAGGGTGTGAAAATGGAACCTGTAGCCTTGGGACACTATGTTCAGGACCCATTTGTCTTGGGTAACAATTTGCTAATTTGATGAAAAAAGTGCTAGTTTTATCCCTAAGGGGGCTGCCGAAAGAAAAGTGCTTGGATCTGGCAGAGGAAAGTCATTGGGGCTGTTTCCTGTAAGGTTGTGATTTTTCTTCTCCGCTTTTGGAGGTATTAGCACCCCATTGTTTAGGCCTGTATGAGCCTTGGGACTGAGATCTGCCTCTGGGATGCCTGTATCTGCATCTTTGTGGTCTGTCTGACACTGGAAAGGACCAATTTTTAGAAGGCCAGTTCCTGCTAAATCTTGGTGGCTGTACTTGTTAGAAATCCTTGACTGTCTGCATGGATTTTGCTTTATCCTCCATTTTTTTCAACACCTCTTCTGCTTTAGTACCAAACAAAGTATCATGCTGTAATGGAGCATCTAATAATTTTGCTTTAACATGATCAGGCAGATTCTGTTCCTTTAACCAAGCATGCCTTCTAATAACAGAACCTGTAACAGTGGCCCTGCAAGAGGCCTTCAGTGAATCATAACCACATTGCAAAGTATGCTTTCCCACTTGTTCAGCTGCATGCAATAAATCCTGCATTTCCTTGTTCTCTGAACATTCAGCATTTGTCAACAATTTCTGCTTAAGTAGTGACATTAAATATTGCTGATATTTAAGCATATGAAATTGACAATTTAAAGCCCTTACAGCCAAGGTAGCAGAAGTGTAAACTTTTTTCCCCCATCTGTCCAGTGCCCTAGAATCCCTATCAGAGGGGACAGGGTTTTTTGCAGTGGAAGCTTTGACCCCTTTGGGACCCTGAGATATAGTTTCTGGGTCAGCAGTGGGGTTTTTATATATGAATTTATGAGAATCCGGGACCCTGTAGTATCTGTCTGGCTTAGCAGGTGCAGGGAGTAAAGAGTCAGGGGACAGTCCGGACTCTGAAAATACATAATCTACAATGTCTAGAACAGGCGGAATAGCAAGGGGTCTGTGCTGAGGAAGTAGCAGAAAGTCTCTGAGCCTTTTCTTAGATTCAGAATAATTTTGTCTCTCCCAGTGGAAATGCTCCCTCATGGTATGCAGGGTTTCCCCAAAAGAATAATCCTCAGGAGGAGAGGCTGAAGGAATGGATTCTTCAGCATCAGAATCCTCATAGGGAAGCATGGAATAATCCTGTTCAGAAGAGAAATCAGAGGAAATAGAAATCTGATCAGAGGAATCATACTCTGTCTCTTGCCTAGGCCTCTTATCAGGAGGGGGATGGGAACCCCTGATCAAAGTAATTAGGTCTTCGGCCATTTTGAGCATCTGTTTTTTAGGCATGGAAGTCTGAGTAGGAGAATGCTGTACTTGTTTCTTTGTCTTTAGGGCTGCTTTAGTCTTTGTCTTTGAAGCTGTAGATGGCTTAACATATAGTTGTGTAGGTCTGAAGACACCCTCAGAAGCCGATGCCTGCTCAGCGGCTCCGGACCCATCTGAGGGAATGACTTCCGAGTGTCCAATAACTTGAGTATCCAGAGGCCCAGTCGGAAGTGGCCTGTGGCTCTGAGGTAGCGCGCGCCAGGGGCTGCGAAAGCTCCTCACTGAGAACTGGCGAACCGGCGACTGGCCTAGCGGAGGCCTCGTCGTCGGTTTTGGACCTCGGATGCCTATCCTTTTCTTTGTCCTTGCGTTTTTTGTAAACTCCGGTCGTCAGCTGTTCTGATGGCATTATATAATTAAATCTTCGGCCAAAGTAATGAAATGCAAAATCGAACCAATGCTTAATAATGCGTTGGTTAAATCTAGCACAAAACCGACAGCTAACAATGTTGTGATCAGGGCCTAGGCAAGAAATACAGTAAGAGTGAAAATCCTTATGAGGTATTTGCTTCCCACAAGAAATACAGTTGTTAACTTTTTCTGACATCGGTCTGGAGCAAGAAAAAAGTTTCCCCAATGGGGTACTTAGCTTCAATGAAGACTTCGGTTCTGAAATTCGGATTTGAAAATCTCAGGAGTCGGCCGACCGGCACTTGCAAACTGCTTTTGCTTCGGGCACCGGGTGGCAAGAAAGACTGAAGAAAATGGCATCGGCTGCATCTTTTATACCCCTGGCGTACTGACGTCAGGCAAGAGGCAACAGCAACCGACATCGGACCTAGACTTTGGAATTCTGGCTGACTTGAGGGTAGCCTGTCAGCAGGATAACCCAAGAATAATGACTGCAACAGTGAAACACGATGAACATCATTTGGTTCTACATGAGAGACATTTAGAGTCATGTTTCATGTAATGACTTCTTCAGTTTGAGTATTAATTTTCTCTGCCTGGCACCTGGCATGGACCTTACCTCCTTGCCCCCCCCCCATCAGTTTTCTCCTGCTAAAAACTGAATCACCAGAAGGAGAAGGTTTCTTCTAATCTGAGGCCTGCCATGACCCACTTATAATCCTGACAAAGATGCTTTGTAGTAATTTCTTTCTTGTATTCCTTTCTGTCCTTACTTATGTGCAGTACCCCCTTCTGACAAATTCTTTTCTGTGTAGGGAGGGGAACAGAGTACTGCAGTACACTAGGAGCATGAATGAGGAGTGAGTTAAGTGACACACAAAGTTACATCCTTGAAGGTGCAGCCATCGGTAATATCATTTTTACTTTGTATTGTAGGTACTTTAAACTGAGGACTCTATGTGCAATAGAATGACAAAAATGTGAAAAAATTACAGATTTGCTGTGTTTCTGTTACTACATGTATTTTCATGTCAATTTCTGCATCATGACCCAAAATGTGGAGCACAAACTAAACTTAAAGTTAACTTATACATATACATTCAAATTCACTAGATGAAACACAGTTCATATAGACAGACTGAGCATATAGGGGTAGCATTAACTCAAAGACAAGTTTAGCAGTGACAACACGTGAATCCAAAAGCGCTTTCATGATTTGGTAAACTGTATGTGCAATGTCTGCTCATGCATGTCACTTACGCTGTCCAGGTCAGAGGTGACACATGCAGTCGCCCTCTAAAAACTGGAAATCATAGCAGCTATATCAGAAAAGCAGAAAGTCAACATTTGTTTTCTAAAAATGGGACACGCTTGGTGATCTGGGATACTGAGACCATTGCTTTCCATGTGTAATACTCAAAAGAAGAAAAGAAAAGAAGGCCAATGTCAAATCAAAACTGCAAAATGACACTCTGGAAGTGGCAAGAAAAGCTAAACAGAAATTGGACTATAACAAGATTTGTATTTATTCCCTGAAAATTTCATCACAGAAGTTCAAACAGTCTTTGCACAACAATGTTCCTTAACATTCATATTCATTTCATAAGGAGCAAGATGTGCCATTTCAAATGTTCCTCTTCACCAAAGTTCAGGTTACTAGACTTCAGTTTTACAGTATTATTTTCTCAAAAATCAGTAAACTAAAATAAACCCAAAAATGAAGAGGACAGGGCCCATGAACCTATCAACTCTGTGATCCTAGCACTCTAGAATAGGTTTTATAACAATGCCAAGTTATAATAATAACTATGTTAACTAAGTGTGTCCACTGGATACATAGTCATCCCTTTTCAGAAGGGGCCCAGAAGCAATGTCTGGTTAAGTGACTTACTCAAGGTCACACAGTAGGCTGTGGGTATCAAACCGTGTACTGCAGAGATTACAGCTCACAACTCTAACCTCTGCACCAAAAGAAAACCACCAATGAAGCATTCGCTCCCTCCTCCATTATATTCCCCAAGGCCAAATTCAGCTAACTGCAACTTCATTCAGCCAGTTTCAGGAAACTGTTACTTAATGAATTTGGTTTTGGTACAATGAATAGTTACAAATGTAAAGCATGTGATTATATGTCAGACTTTACTCTGGGCTCTTGAGTTCAAAGCTGTAAATGATTAAGCAGTTATTTATACTAAGAAGAATATTAAGTAATAGTGGGAACAATTAATACTAAGTAATAGTGGGAATAATTAATACTAAGTAATAGTGGGAACAATTAAACCTTAAGATGTAGTTATATCCAAAAGTGTAACAACTAACCAGACAAAGCACTCATTGTGCCCAGGATAAATCATATATTACTCACAAAAAGCAGTTCCGTAACCACAGTAAGCCACTATGAAATAAAGATCACCAAGGCCACCTAATCAGCTACCACGTTTTTGACTGCACCAGTAACATTTTGAAAATGAAACAACTATCTGATTGCAGATTTGTTTGTTTGGTTCTTTACTTATTTATTTTAATGGCCTGAGTTGCAAATATTAAATAGAAACTTTGGCTATGTCCTCAATACCAGACCATACCATCTGTGGGTAAAATGGCATTACTTACACCTAAACATAATTTGTTTTTCTTTCAGCTTTTCCCAGTTAGAGGTCACCACAGCAGAACTCCGGTCCGCTAATGACTGGCAGTCGATTTTTATGGTGTCGTGGTGCCAGTCCGACGCCCAACCTTCAACGAAGGTACACCCATTCACGCATGTATTTTGAACATCACTCAACCATGGGAGGACATGCAGACTCCACACAGAATGCTCTCCAGCCAAGAATCGAATGGGGGAACCTCTTGCTGTGAGGCGACAACGCTACCGCTGCACCACCGCAGCTTCTATTACACCTAAACATAATATATACATTTAAATTACAACATAAATCTAGATCTTCTACCTTTTACACATTCTTCTCTCCTCAATTCTTCAACATTATATTACCAAAGCTTTAGTTGGATACATTGTTTTACAGTAATGGTCTGATCCTCATTACAGGTTAACAGAAAGGGACTCATACGGGTCTTAACTTGAACAAGACATAGCTGGCTTTACAAACTGGTTCAGAAACAATAATATCATCACTAATGTATCAAAGATCAAAGAAATGCTACTCAGAACAAACACAATGATGTGCTTATTAACTAGAATAAATGACATCTGAATTTAAGCATTAAGAATTATGTGTTGATCCTATGCTCTGCATTGACACTTGGGTCATTTGGACTGAGAAATGTACATAGGCTACATGGCTATTGTGACAAATTATTAACCTTGTCTAAAAGAAACTAATGAAGCCTTGAAAAAAGTGGTTTCCTTCCCACAGCTGCAGCATGGTATAATGACTAACACACTTGAAAAAACATTGAGAAGACAGTGTCATATTACTAAGCCTATGGATCTACACTGAAGACATTCATCTGAAAGCATTTCTATAAACTGTACTTACATCTGTGACTATTTCCCCTCAGTGGAACATATAACATGATACCAGTTGTTAGCATCCACACACAGTACTATACTACAACAATCTCGCTCTCTTGCTTGAATACTCTTAATTTTTCTAAAGTCCTGGTGGTGGCAAACATATCAGCTAAAATTTTGTAAATGTTCTTTATCATGGTTTTCTGTACAGTACTAGCTGCGGTAGCGTTGTCGCCTCACAGTAAGATGCTGTCCGGTTCGATTCTCAGCTAGAGCGTCTTCTGTGTGGAGACATGCGTGAATGGGCGTACCTTCGTTGAAGGTTGTGCGTCAGGGCTGGTAACTCGGCATGTAAAAATTAACTACCAATCATTAGCGGACCGGAGTTCTGCTGTGGCGACCCCTAACAGGGAAAAGCCGAAAGACACAACAACAACTAGAAAAATGTTCCTTGTATTAGCAACAGGAGTAGTCATATACACATCATTAAGTCATACCTAATGCCCATGATCTTTTCTTAACTGGTGCTGTCTAACAATGTTGGCCTTTTGCTGTTTGGAAAACATGATGACTGTGATGAATATGATGAATGTGTTTGAATAAGTTTTGTTAATGATGCTTATTACTCATGCTTCTTACTACTGAATTTGCATATTACTGCTAGAGTTTTACAAAGTGGTGGAATTGTATAAAACATATAAATGACATAGTACCTAACAAAAAAGTCACTGTTCACCTAAGATATTTATACTGCATTCAGAGCCACACTTATGCTCCAATACTGGAAAAAAGGTAATCTAGCTGAGCACTATTAACACTTTGAAAGGTGCTTAATTGTTACATGCTTGCTAAGGGCTTTACTGACTTTCAAATCCGGTAAAACACTTAATGCTTCATTTTCTCAGTAAACAGTAGCACACGGAGCAGATAGAGCTCCATGTACTACAAAGAATTATGATCGGGCCCCGATCATATCTCTTTATTATGTGTTTGACACATGGATGCCAAGATTCATTTTTCTGGTATCCATGTCTCCATCACATAATAATGTGGTTACGATTAAAGACCCAATCATAGTACTCAATAGAATGATTAAATACAAAACTATTTTGTTCATCTCATTCATTGCAGTAGTGGTAAGCAAGGTAATGGTGCAAAACGGACAAATTTACACAGAAAATGTTATAGGCATTAATGGGCATTTTATATTAACTGGTAGGATGCAAGGTACTGGAAGTGCTTGCAACTTCAGAAGTATTAATATAAAAAGTATGCAAAGATGTGCAAATATTACAAAAATCAAAAGACAAAAGAAGTCACAACCTAATTTTCACTTTGGTAATTTTAGGACAGAATCAGCTACTTGGACCAGATGGTAAATGGTGATGGTTTTATTATTAGCAGTCATCTTTGGTCTACAGAACTATACATGCATTAACAGAGAGGCAGAGTGGTTCTTACCATTGCAAATGGTTTTGTAGGATACTTTGCATTTAAGGCCTGTGACTTATTTCACTAAATCTTAACCCTGAAGAAGCTGCAAAAGTAATTAGACCTCCTGTCCGCTAGATGATGTACTGAAACTGAAGGCTCAATAAATGTATATATTGGGGTGCATAATCACTGCTTTCAAAGATAGCTTATCCATATATCAAATTATTTTCATCACAAAGAGTTTCATTTCCTTTTATCCAGCCCCCAATATGCTACATATAAAAGCATGATTTAAGGATCACTCTTTTAGGCTCCTCCCTGCATCTAGTTTGGAGCCTCTATGCATTAGGGCTTCCTATACACTCGCATATTATTCTCCTGATATTTCTCATAGTATGTATTACATTATAAAGAAAATCTTTTATTGAAGAAAGTGCATAATTAGTGGGAGGGATGGATAATGCCATGGCAGTTGTTAAATAGGTCACTAATTCTAGCTACAGGGCCTAAAAAGTCTGTTTGAAGTGTGCCACTCAGTAAGGATTTTGAGATGATTCTGAATATAAGCTATTTGTCACAGATAACCTACTTCACATCTCAACTAGAAAATGTGACATGAAACTATAAAAAATGAAAAAAAGAACAAGTAAATCTTTTCTTTCAAGGCTTATATTCAAATGTACCTAAAATACTGTACAAGCGATGACTACTGACACAAATCAAATGAAGCAATTGAAAATGCCAAGGTGATATTTGCCAGTGACAGTAAAAAAAAAAAAAAAAAAACAGGGGAATCACAGTACCCCAATGCAAACTAGGGAAAAAAGAGAACCACAGTAAAATCTATTACACAACAATTTACATTGCACCTCTACAAAACAACAATAGAGATGCAAAACTTTGACTGTAAAACAAAATCAAATCAGCCTCTATCAGCCCATATTTTGGAGAATAATAATACCCATTTGTTAACCTGGTCAGCCCACTGGACATATATTTTTTCAAGGGCAGCCCAGAAAATGTCTGGTTAAGTAACTTGCTCAAGGTCACACAATAGGAATGTGACGCTGCAGGAATTAAACCTTGTATAGATTGCCGCGGTGGTACGGCAGTAGTGTTGTTACCTCACAGCAAGAGGTTCTCCCGTTCAATTCTTGGTTGGGCTTGGGGGTGCCTTCTGTGTGGAGTCTGCATGTCCTCCCCACGGTTGGGTAGCGTTCGGAAGCCATCCGTGCATAAATGGGCGTGCCTTCGTTGAAGGTTGAGCGTCGAGCTGGCACCTCAGCATTTCGTAAAAAATCTACTGCCAATCATTAGTGGACCGGAGTTCCGCTGTGGCGACCCCTTACCATGAAAAGCCGAAAGACAAACAACAACAACCACAGGAACTACGCCTCACAACATTATCCCTCTGCACCAAGTGCCAGACAAACTAGAAAGTAATAGTGAAAGGTGAAAGAACATTACTACTTTAGAAAATATGAACATAATGGCAAAAGAAGTATTTTTCATTTTTATATGTTGTTCTTGAAACAGTACTCTTTTGTATACTTTTTAATGCATTTATCTAAAATATAAATAACAGGTTTCAATAAATAAAACACAACAAAATACTACATAAGGTCACCTTCTTTTGAGAGATGACAAATCATTGAATAATGTAACATTCCTGACACAGAGTCAGTGTAAAGATTTTTTCCATATGTGCATTAGTTTAGTGAGAGCTGACTTTGCACAAAGCATATAATATCATAAACTTCTGCCACAAAGTAATGTCAATTCATACCACACTTGGTGACAAATATTGACAAATCCTCATTAGTATGTTAATAATATTGTGCAATTTATATTACTCAACTTAAATAAAGAAGCAGTGATTATCTCCACCAATGTCCTGCTTACCACACAGGAGTATAATTATACAGAAAGCAACAGTATTATCTGTGTATTTTCTTCAGATAACAACAATGACTTTTATTATCATGCTGTAATTATCCTGCAAAGTAGACTACAATAGCTGTGTGCCCTATTTTTGACATTCAGTAGTGTGCGAAAATCTTTTAAGTCAATAATGAACAATGCAGGCCCTGCTATCTCAGAAATTACTTTTGCAGCTGCTTCAGGGTTAAGATTTAGAAGAATAAGTCACAGCCCTAAAGTGAGAATCATTACAAAGTATCACACAAAACTGCCATACTCAGGATCACTCTGCCTGTCTGTTAATGCACGTGTAGTTCTGAGGACCAATGATGACTGGCAATAATATTCTGTAATGTTTTACTGGATAACATAACACAGAGTCCTCACACAGAAAAAGGGGTGATCTCACAGGGGTGACTTTAACAGTTTGCTGCAGATACACAGATCACACTAAAACAACCTTTGCTTTAAATGTGGTAGTAAAGAAAAGAAAGTCTCAGATGGAAAAAAAAGGCTGGAGTAGGGGAAAGGGCAGAGACAAATGTTTTCTTCTCTCAATATGAGAAAAAACAATGTAAATGAGAAGGGTAACGCCTGTAAGGGAGGACAGAGACAGAACAGTCTGGCATGCTCAGTTCCTCTCACTATTCAAAAGGAAGGTGTATGGCAATATCCAGGCTTGAAAGATGAAGAGGCACTTATAGATGTGAATGGGGTCTACAGAGAGAGAGAGTCACATTGAGTAGTTAAAAAGCTGCTAAAGGCACTGAGATAGGACAAAGCAAGGAGGTCTGTTAGGATACCCAAACGTACCTGAAGTCCTGCTGGACCCACTCAGAAAGATATCCAATAAGTCCTTGAGTGAAAGAGCCATACCACATGAGTGGCAATAGGTCATACTGGTACACTACACAAGCGAGAGAATCAAAGAGTGCGCCTGGGAGCTACAGGCTACAGGTTAGCCTTACACTGCTGCAGCAGCAATGAAAGCATAACAAAGACAAGGGAAAAAGGTTTCCTGGAGCAAAACAGTATGTGAGATGCAAGTAATACATATTAATGGTCAAGAGATCTTGTCACCAACCTGACCATGTTTTGTTAAGTGGGTTACAATACAGAGGGACAGAGGCAAGACCACGGGAATGAGATATCCGGACTTCAGCAAGGATCTTGATTCTATACTACAAAAAGCTGATAGGAAATGTGGGTGGTCAAAGTGAAGGGGCAGGATATACAGACGACTGAGTGATAGAACAAACAGGATAGCAGTGAAGGGAGAAGCATCAAAAGAAATAATGGTAGCTAGGAATGTAACATAGGTGTCAGTTCTGTTGCCAGCTGTTTTTCAATGCTTATATACTAGACATAATGGGGTGGTGGTAAAGTGGGGAAGTAAAGTGCATTTACCTCTACACAGACAATATCAGCATTGGAGAAGCAGTCCACAACAGAATAAAACGCATCAAGTGGGGCATGGGGAGATTAGCAAACTGGTCGGAACCTGGCAGCTCACACTGAATTCAGACATACTAGGATACTGCAGCTGGGAGAGGAAAACCATGGACAGAATAAAAGTAGGGTGGAGTGGAAATATGGAAAGTAGAACAGAAGAAGGGCTTGGAACTGATGGGTATTGATGACATGAATAATCGTGAAAAGTAGAGTGCAAAGGAGAAACACCAAAAGCCAACAAGATGCTGGGCTGTAGAGCAAGAGGGATACACTACAGAGACAGAGTTAATGCTGCTGGTATAGCAGGCATTTGTGAGGTTCCAGGTGCAATACTGTGTCCAGTTATGAGACCTTTCAGGGACAGGGAGACAAACAGAATGAAAAAAAAGTAAAGAGGATGGTTGAAGATGATAAAGAGCTAGCAGTGAAAGGCTTCAATTCTAGGGTTATACACATGTATTCATTAGAAACCAGAAAGGATAGGCAGTACATGAAGTAAGCCCACAAAGTTATTAACTAGGAATGCTAATGGACTGAGTTTTGAAGGATGTGTAAGGAAGACAAGAAGGGTGTAATCTACAGGTAAAAGGGTTAGAGTCAAGTCCTGACATGCAAAAACACTTATTTACTAAAATACTGGAGAATAACTGAAATAAAGTGCTAGACTGTGTTAAAGGTTAAAAAAGCAATTAAGGCTGTGTGGGATAGATATAACATGTACAAAGAATCAGAAGCTGCTTAACTTGCTGAATAAAGCCTTTCTGCCAACACACACACACACACACACACACACACACACATATATATATATATATATATATATATATATAGAGAGAGAGAGAGAGAGAAACATATATATGTATATGCAAAACTATACACATTTACAAAGTGTTAAGAGAAGCAGGGTTCTTGCCTTAGTTCTGAAATCTAAATGTGTATAAACTGAGACCTTAGCATCATGTGGTAAACTCTAACTTCCACAATGATAGACACATTATTATTTTTTGCACAATTCATATTGGGTGATACACAGCCAATCAACACTGGTTCAAAAAGATGATTTATAAACTGCCTTATTATCTTGCTCCATCTGTGTTCCCGAAAGTGCTTTACAAATATGGACTACTGCCCTCTCCCAAAATTGTACATGCATAGTAAAGGGCATGGAGGCTTTCAAAATTAAAAAAAAAAAAACATTATCTTACATGGTCCTTGTACCCCCTGATTACTATATGGTCCCCCTTTTCAGTCTACTTTCACAATCTATAGATCTCTTATATTTAAAACATTAGCAATGCAGTAGCTTAGTGTTCAAGATCTCTACTTTCCAGCCTCAGGGTTTCAGGTTTAGTCCTAATCACTGGTCACTATCTGTGTGCAGTTTGTATGCACTCTCCATGTCTTTGTGGATTTCCTCTGAGTAATCTAGCTTCCACATCTCAGAAACATGCCAGTTGATTAGCTACTCTAAAATACCCATCTATATTGCATTCAGCCTTGTCCTTGTTGTCTATGTCAAGATTGAAAAGGGTCCAAGATAGAACAGGTCACTTACCCTGTTAACGAGTATGCTTATTCTCCAGTCATCTAGGATACATCTTTCTCTCCACACTGCTATTAGTACCCTCAGGAGCCATTTCTCCTCTATCTCACCCAGAATCTTTATCATATCTTCTGTGACCTCATCTGAGCCTGCTGCTTTCCCTGACTTTATCTTCCTTACTGCTGTTCTTACTTCTTCTAAGGTGGGCTCCTCTTCTTCTCTCATTGTAAGCTGTTTCTGGGGCAGTACAGCTTCTGTGAGATTTCCTTCTATTTGCCTTTGATGCCCTGTGGACTGGTAAGCAGGTTGTTGCTGGCATCCCTTGTGAAGGGTTTCTGACTATCTTCTTTATCTTTCTGTATTTGTCTTGCAACCTGATATAGTTTCTTTGTGCCGCCTAATGAGTCACTTTCCTGAAGTTGGTAGAGTGCTCCTGATAACCTATTCTTTGCTATTGCAACTTCTTTCTTAGTTTCTTTGTTAGCCAACCAGTATTTCTTCCAAGTCTGGTCAGCATTTTCTATTTCCCACTTTTTCCTGCACTCTTTCTTTCTTTTGATGGCTTCCTGGACTTCTGCATTCCACCACCAGCTTTCCTTATGTACTTTATTTCCATAACTGACTTGGCCACTTATCTGTTCTGTAGTCCTCACACATGTTGTTTTGAGGCACTACCATTCTTCTTCACTTCCACCCATTTCCTCCTCTTCTTGGGGTGCTAGAGCCCTGAGTAATTCCTGATCTTCAGCCTGGTCTCTGTTGACCTTAGAGCCTTCAATGACCACTGCTTGCAGTTGATTGTGGCATACTTGTGCCAGTGTACAAGAACAAAGGGGACATCCACAACTGTAGGCAGTACAGAGGAATCAAACTCCTATCACATCTTCTAGAGAGGGTAAGTGATAAATGGATATGCAGGGAAGTAGAATGTAAGATGGGAGGTGAGCACTTCAGATTCAGATCAGGATGCAGCACAACTGACCCAATGTTTTGCACTGAGACAGACAGTTGAGAAGAAGCTAGAGATGAAGAAGGAGTCCAACTGGGCATTCTAGACTTGGAGAAAGCATATGACAAGGTCCCAAGAAAGCTGATCTGGGCAGTATTGTGGTGGTTTGAAGTCCCAGAAACATTGGTAGAATTAGTGCAGGCTATGTACAAGAAACCAATGAATCAAGTACAGACAGAGTTCATCCCTCACAGAGGGGTTTCCAGTGGGAGTGTGTGTACACCAGGGTTCAGCTCTGAGCCCACTGCTGTTCATACTGGTGATGGACTACATTAGCAAACAGGTTGGAGGGGATAGATCAACAAAGTTGATGCATACAGATGATGTGGCATTACAGGCAGACTCTCAGCAATAACTCCAGCAAATTATACAGCAATGGAATGCAAAACTGAAGGCACATGGGATGAAACTAAGCACAGATAAGACAGTGGTAATGACAGCCAACTGGGGAATTCAGAAGAAGCTGAGAACTGAGCTAGAAGGGAAGATAGTGGAACAGGTAAATAGTTTCATGTATCTGGGAGGGGTGGTTGAGGAGAAGGGAAGTCTGCATTAAGAGGTCAAAACTAGAATCAAAAGGGCTGCAGCCAACTGGCATAGAGTGTCAGGTGTAGTATATGACAGAAGAATGCCAAAGAAGCTGAAAAGTAAGGTCTACAAGACAGTGGTGCGACCAGCACTACTGTATAGTACAGAAACCTTGGCAGTAAAGGCAGAGCAGATGAGAAAGCTAGAGGTGATGGAAATGAAGTGTCTGAGAAGGGTGGTAGGATGCACAACTGTGGGACAGAAGAAGAAATGAGGACATAAGAGCAGAAGCCAAAGTAGCTCCAATTGCACAAAAGATCTAAAACAGTGCTGCTCTGTCACTAGAGATGTTAGTTTTAATACAAACCATATCTAGACATGCATCTGGAGCATTACTCCCCGGGCCTCCGCTGAAAATAAGCTCTGTCTTAGTCAGACTTTCCTGGTCAACAAATGTTAAATAAATAAATAAATTCAGCATGCTACAGTTTGTGGTTAGTTTGCATCTAGTGTTATTTCCTTTTCTTCTATCTGTAGCCACTCCTCAGGAAATACCATCAAATATAATTCCTTTTACTATCACCAGGGAACAAATCCTCAGTGCCCTCTCTAAGACCAAGAACACTGCATCGATGGGCCCCAACAATATCCCATGCTGTCATCTAAATAGCATGACTTATGATCTATCAGGCCCTCTGGAATAACTATTTAAACAAAGCCTCCAAACAGGCTTCATGCTTCACGAATGGAGAATAGCAACCATCATCCCTCTGCACAAAGACAAGCCAACTACAGACCCTGGAAACTACAGATTCATAAGTCTCACTAGTCTCATACGGCAAACCATGGAA
This sequence comes from Protopterus annectens, assembly GCF_019279795.1. Classification (NCBI taxonomy): domain Eukaryota; kingdom Metazoa; phylum Chordata; order Ceratodontiformes; family Protopteridae; genus Protopterus; species Protopterus annectens. Next base: position 601,452,842 of record NC_056726.1, read on the forward strand.
AGAATTATCATGAAAATGATCAGTAATGACATAGGAATCCTCAAGAAACTGTACCCAACCCAGATTGGTTTCATCAAGGGTAGGTCATGCCTACTCAACCTGGTGGATATCATTAAGAAGATCACCAAAGCAATGAATGAGGGTACAATGCCTACCTTGAGCTGGCCAAGGCATTTCACACAGTGCCCTACTCATACATTGATAAACTGAGGAGGTTACATATAAAACTTTATTATGTCACCTAATGGATAACCAGCTCGCTCACAGACAGGACCCAGGAAGTTAAAACTGGAGAGTTCAGCTCCACAAAGAGGCCAGTCACCAGCAGAGTCCCTCAGGGATTGGTCCTGGGACCACTCCTTTATGGCATCCACTTCTCTGAAGTCAAGGCCAACAACAAGGGCCTCTGGCTGACCAAATTTGCAGATGACTGCAAATTAGGAACAGTCATAGAATCCTCCACTAGCACTAATGTTCTACAAGAAGGGCTGACACAGACAAATAACTAGTGTCAGAGCCATGAACTAAAACTAAATGCCAAGAAAGGAATAATAGTATCTTTCAGGCAGTCAGCAATCCCTGGTAACTGTGATATTGACAACACACCTCTGAAAGCCAACCCAGTAGTCAGGGACTTGGGGACACATACAGACAGTAATCTAGCCTTTTGTGGTACTGAGGAAATCATTCTACGTCGTGCAACTTACAAACAAAGGTATGTACTTAAATTGGCACATCCAACAACTAGAACGTCCACAGAGGCTCCTTACTGAAATAATACAGGTTACAATTAACATATCCTCTGCAGACCACCTCAAAGCCATATCCCTGTATTCTATCTCCTGCAGACTGCTGTGCAGAGATCTATGCCTGGCATACAAGTCATTGTTGGACCCCAATCTAATGGACCTCCTGTATTTGCAAAATAAACAGCATCAGAATTACCTGTTCTAAAGACTTAAACCTTGCTTGTGATATAAATAGGACTTGTTGGACAGACAGGTATGTATCCCAGAGACTACACCTTGTCTAGAACAGGCACCCTATTCACTCTAAGTTAATGCAAGTGTAACCTGGACAACTGCATGGGAAATAGGAAATTCATCTCTGGTTTGGCATCTGTGTCCCTAATGGACACAGACAGCTTCTAAATGATTCATCTCCCCGATCCCTGCTTGTAAATGTTTCATCTCCCAAGCCCCTGCTTACACTTATCAAGGGCACCTGAACTTGTCAGAGATTTAGAAGGCATGGCTAGGCTTAAAAAGACCGCAGTAGTCATTAGCCTAGTGCACAAAATTAAGTCCCATGTTAAATTGGCTAACTGGAAAGAATTATGCAGTTCACTTACAGCTGCACCTTTCCATGCATAATAAATGCTTACAAAGGATTAACAATGTCATTACTGAGAGTTAAAATAAATATATAAAGCTGTTAAATATGCACTTGTGCAAATTAACCTTGTTTATATGCTGTACATACATAACTTTTTAACAAAATATTTTTGATGATTATGAGTCAACAGTGCTTGGTTTCCGTGAAGAAAGAATTCAAAGGCATGTTTCACATTTACAGAAGCTCATCAGAGCTATCTATTTTAAAAAAATGTATTGCAAATGCTTTTCTTTTATAGCACAAAGCAGCATGTTTCAGAAATAAGTAATTGTGAGAGGATACCATATCAAGCTGAAAATAAACAGTAACATTCAATTTCCAAAGAGGAGAAAGGAACAAGTCCAAAGAGTAAGCAGGTATGACATGGTGCAATGAATACTTGACAACAAATATTTGTTTCTTTTACAGTAGAAAGGAACAAGTCCTTTGAGTAAGCTAGCTTGAAAGGAAGCCATGTCAAGTCAAAAAGAAATATTCATGTGTGCAGAATGCAGTAAACAAAAGCTGTTCAGGTCAAAACTGCATCTGTTTGTAATCCCAATGGAGAATAAAGCAAAAAATAAAGGCTGACTTAACACCAGACTTTTTCTTTGGTGATGCTGTCTATTCTTATGCTTTTACAGTAGGAAATTTGCACAACTTGCTTGAACATGCATTCCACTGGAACAGTTAAACAAGTATTTCCAAATCTGTGAAAAAAGGGCTGAAAAGGTACAACATCAGGAAAGATAGTAAACAGAATACCAAGACAATCATTATCTGCAAGAAGAGATTGTATTTTAACAAGAACTTCAAGCATTAGACATAAAGAGTTGATACCAGAATTTGGCATTCCTACTCGTGAAAGTTAATCTTACTGAGATTCATAGATAAGTGCTCATAGCTGGTTTTCACAGGAGCTCACTACATGAAATTCAAGAAAGCTAATCACAAATGTAGTATAAGGAATAGCACCATCATGCCAAGAAAAAAAAATGTGTAGCAAAGCAGATTTGCAGTGATAACATAAGCAGCAATATGACAACATGCAGCAGGAGCGGCCCTAGAACAGCATGCATGGGCAATGTGAATAACATCAAGGCTAAGGCATTCTAGTGTGCAGTGTAGAGGCACCTAGCTATAATCAGCAGCATACAGCAACATGTAGGGCAGCATAGCAGCCTACTAACAGACCAGAGTGTGTGTGTGTGTGTGTGTGTGTGTGTGTGTGTGTGTGTGTGTGTGTGTGTGTGTGTGTGTGTGCGCGCGTGTCTGTGTGTGTGTAGGAAACTGGCAATTCTATCCGTTATATATATACAGGGAAGAAATGGGGTACACAGAAAAGAAGAAAAAGCAGAACATCAAGCAGTGGCAAAGAAGCGTAATGATAAGGCATAAATGGAGGTGGGAGATTGGGGAGAAGTGTCCCTTTTTCATTTTTAAAACAGGAGAGTAGATCAGGAAAGTACCAAGGGATGGTTGCAGAAAGCATAGAGGGAGAGGGCAAGTAACAGGGCCAAACAGACAACAATGTTACAGAAGCACACCAGAGACACAGTCAGACAGGGCAGTATACAAAGAAAATGTGGAAAGGACAGTGAATGGACACATAGATACAAAATAGAGGGTTGGACAAAGAACAAGAAATGGGGAATGACAAATAAGGGAAGGAACACACCTTGAAGGGGATAGGGTGGGCTCCTGGCATGGTTGACTGCTAGGCATCACTCACCCAGGTGGCCAGTGTTATGAACTAGTTGCTCCTCTGGAGGCCTGTTGGCCACAGGCATGCCAGAAGGTGTTCCATGGTGCCAAAGAGGACATCCAACTGCCAGTACATCTTAGCCTCCTCACCTCACAAATGGAAAGCACTAGAGACTCCTCTAGTCCACATTGAAAAGAGGAGACCTCATATCCTCCCTTAACAGGCAGACCCAGAGTGCTCAGCAACTCCTCCCAAGTAATTTCCGGCAAAGTGACCATCACCCTAGTGGGCACTAGTGACTCAGCACTAGATGCATGGTAGCTAGCAAAGATTGAGGAAAGCCTGACCACTCCTTCTCCTGTTCCACAACTAGACCTGTAGAAAAGTGATACAATGAGAAAAAAATGGTCACATATACATACTTATGATAAAAGCACTACTGAAGTTATATACTTCACTGTCACTGAACACATACATATGACATTGCCTAGAGAGAAGATACTGACTTCTGTGGCACCTAACCATGTTAAGACAATGCTCCATCATAGCTGCAAAACAAAGCATATTCCACTAGCATACAAGTATGAAAGTGTACATACTACAAGACAGTGGTACTATCCAAACAAAACCATGCTTACAGTACATAACTCTCCTGAACCTCTGTCTCCCAATGGTGAAGTAACTCAGGGTGGCATTATCTCAGTTCATCATAGCAATGATGACACTGTTCTGCAAAACAGGTGATGTCAGTGGCATCAGTCAACACCTGTGCCAGCTCACAGTAAGTGTCAGACTTCTTCAAAGGGCCATCATAGTGACCCACTAAGTGCTGTTTAAAATATGTATAATGGAAGAAAAGGAAAATCCTGCTTTAAGTGGCACATCAGGCCGGAGCCCTGCTTTTCCATGTATAGAATCAAGCATGGCTGATTAGAATGTCCATTCTTGGAGCAAAATGGTAGATATGGTGATTCATTTGCCATGCAAAGCAGCACTGCACCATGGTCTACATGCCTACATATGCCATATATGCAAGAACAGAGGTCACATGTCTTGTGCTAAACTGCACATGCATACATGGCTTAAAATTACATATACAGCTACCTCACTGTACACAGGAAGAGATTCAGAGACACTGGCAATATCTACTTTCATCTGCATGATTGTCACTCTGACTGCCTGCTAATATGACATGAAGTGTCGCCACCATTTTCTGCAACACCCCTTACAACTGTATAACTAAGACATAAAGCAATCCGAGTAAACCTCTGCAGAAAAAAGAGCATTACAAACTTATGGAAAGAATCCTGGTAAAGAACTTCATCCACAACTAGAAACCCTGTGATAGCTACCAGAGAGACTGAGGCTCAAGTCACATTGTGCATGGAAATGGGACCCCATTACACTTGCATGACATATTAGTATGTTGCTGCATAAGGATGAGACAAACAGTATTGTCTGGATTACACGACACATGATGTGAGGAGTTCCACACAGCAATATGTAGAGACATGGGTGCAATACTGGGGGGGGGGGCTAAAGTAACTGCAGATTTCAAAGAAGATAATGTAATTCCTAACATAGAGCAAATAGACTGCTCTCTACTATTCCAAGTAGATGACCTAGTAATTGTCCTACACATTTTAAACTTTCACCAGCACAGTGCTCAGTAAACATTTCCCAACAACAAAGAGATGATTAGGGATCAAAGCACCTCCTTATTAAACTCCACTAGTAAGAATGTCATGAAACGCAGGGATAAGACCTAGGTGAAATGGAAAACCACACAAGTGCAGGACTACATCTCCTTCCTTACCATAACGCACAATTGCAAACTAGAAACCAAGAAAGTCAAACCAGCCAACCTCCACACAAAACTGCAAAACTCTGTAGTGCAGGCTAAGCAATCCTGAAAGGTAATTCAAAATATAGCCTATTTCAAGAATAACATTTCTAATAACCTGGACAGTATGGTAAATATAAAATTTGTAGAAGAGCTCAAGACTGTAATAAACACCCCAGTCAGGCCCTCTATGAACCAGGCTTTGCAGTCCATCCAAGGCTTGCATACCCCACCACCCAATATGTACCCATAAACTCATGCTAACAATACACTAGCCATCATAGAATCTTCACCTGCCTCAGATTCTTCAGCTAAGTTAAACTGGACACCTCCAGTTTACTGCAGAGTGATCTCAAGCTAAATGAGTCAGAGAGCTACTACAAACTTTAAACACCAAATACAGCCCCAATCCAAACTGCATACACCCTGTTTTCTTAAGGATGTGTGCCAAACAGCTATTTAAATCTCTAGAACTCACCTTTAACATATCTGTCACCACAGGCAGAATCCCCCTCAATTTAAACACTCACTTAAAATGCCAGTTAGAAAATTCCAATGGTATCCACTCCTCAGGACTTCTGATCTGTATCAGTACTTTGTTCCATCACCAAGACCTTTGAAAGTTTCATTTATGACCAAATATAAAAACATCTCAGTAAATAGAGGTTACTAATTGATGCTCAACATGATTTCCACACTGGCTACACTACCCTGACTTCCAGATCCGGCCCCGACACATTGGCTCAGAGACTCATCCCAATCCAAATGAATCATAGCAGAACCAGTCAGGGAGGCTCAGAGACTCATCCCAATCCAAAGGAATCATAGCAGAACCAGTCAGGGAGGCCATCAAAGTCAAAGATCTGGTCATCTTCAGATCTGATGCCGACACTCAATGGGCTCTTGGAACCGAAAGCTCGGAAACCATGGGATGGGCTGGAGAAGGAGAGATCACTATGTGAGAAGTGGACAGGAGGCTCACAAATCCGATGGGAGAAGGAGATGGGATAACCCCCATCTGAATCTAAGCTTTGAGGAATTTCCTCCTCAACCTATCAATGTCAACCTCTAAAGGACTTCTGGAGGACCTAATGGAAGAGGTGGTTGATTGGACCTAGTCTCTCTCCTCGGCTCCATCTTCTTTTTCTGTAAGAGACCCCAAGGACAGAAACAGGTTCAAGGACACTCAGATTGAAGAACAGTCTGATCTGAATGCATGGGATCAGAGTGCTATCTCTTAGGATCCGAAGTGGTGGGATCTGATTTCAGAGAATGGGTGGGGGATCTTTTTCAACACTCTTTTACCTCAGAAGAGGATTCTGCAAAATTACCAGGGGGTTGAGCCCCTGAAGAAGAGGACGAGGGCAGCAGCATCCCCTTAAGAACTAACTTATTCCACTTTTCACGAAGTGCCCTATAATTAAGACAGCACAAATGGAGCAGTCAGTATTCAGGTGTGACACTCCAAGACAGTAGCCACACTCCCTGAGGACATCAGAGTTGGGAATTTTATGCCCACAGGAAGTGCACTTTTTAAAGCCCATTGGCTTTTCAGCCATTTCAGAAGAAAAAAGTATAAATGGCCTAGAAAAAGGGTTAATGGCAGACGTACAAGGGAAAGATTTTTTTTTAAGTTGACTACCAGCAATTGTAGAAAGAAATGCCCTCTAGAGGGTAGAAAAATTGCTAAGCACAAGTACCAACAATGGTACAGACAAAACTACCACAGGATAGAAAAGGGTGGAGAAAAAAGGTTACCGGAAGGAACAAACTGAATATTTGTAATATTGTGAGGGAGGTAGGTAATTAGAAAAGGACAGATGAAAAGTTTTAGAAGAAGTAACTACTCACAAAAAATACACACAGTGTTAGATAAAATTTAGAAAAAATTCTCCTCAGTGGACAAGGCTGTTTGATCTTCTTCTTCTTTTGGCTGCTCCTGTTAGGGGTCGCCACAGCAGATCAACTGTTTCCATTTCTTCCTGTCCTCTGCATCTTGCTCTGTCACACCAACCACCTGCATGTCCTCTCTCACCACATCCATAAACCTTATCTTAGGCCTTCCTCTTTTCCTGTTACCTGGCAGCTTCATCCTTAGCATCTTTTTCCCAATATACTCTGCATCCCTCCTCAGCACATGTCCAAACCAACGTAATCTTGCCTCTCTGGCTTTATCTCCAAACCTTTCAACCTGCGCTGACCCTCTAATATACTTATCCTAATCCTGCCCATCCTCGTCACACCCAGTGCAAATCTTAACATCTTCAGCTCTGCAACGTCAAGCCCTGACTCCTGCCTTTTTGTCAGTGCCACTGTCTCAAACCCATATAACATAGCTGGTCTCACTACCCTCTTGTAGACCTTCCCTTTCACTCTTACTGGTACTCGTCTGTCACAAATCACTCCTGACACTCTTCTCCACCCACTCCACCCTGCCTGTACTCTCTTCTTCACCTCTCCTCCACACTCACCATTACTCTGAACTGTTGATCCCAAGGATTTAAACTCATCCACCTTCGCCACCTCTACTCCCTGCATCCTCACCATTCCTCTATCCTCCCTCTCATTTACACACATATATTCTGTCTTAGTCCTGCTGACCTTCATTCCTCTTCTCTCTAGAGCATATCTCCACCTCTCCAGGGTCTCCTCCACCTGTTCCCTACTCTCACTACAGATCACAATGTCATCTGCAAACATCATAGTCCACGGGGACTCCTGTCTGATCTCATCTGTCAACCTGTCCATCACCATTATAAATAAGAAATGGCTCAGAGCTGAACCTTGATGTAATCCCACCTCCACCTTAAATGCATTCATCACTCCCACCGTAGACCTCACCGCTGTCACACTACCCTCGTACATATCCTGTACCACTCTTACATACTTCTCTGACACTCCCGACTTTCTCATACAATACCACAACTCCTCTCTAGGCACCCTGTCATATGCTTTCTCCAAATCCACAAAGACACAATGCAACTCCTTCTGACATTCTCTGTACTTCTCCATCAACGCTCTCAAAGCAAACATCGCATCTGTAATGCTCTTTCCTAACATGAAACCATACTGCTGATCACTAATCATCACCTCCCTTCTTAACCTAGCTTCCACTAATCTTTCCCATAACTTCATGCTGTGACTGATCAATTTAATCCCTCTGTAGTTACTACAGCTCTGCACATCACCCTTATTCTTACAAATCGGTACCAAAACATTTTTTTTTAAAAACTTCACTGCCATTTCACCTAAACACCTCCATGCTTCCACAGGTATGTCATCTGGACCAACAGCCTTTCCGTTCTTCATTCTCTTCATAGCTATCCTTACTTCCTCCTTGCTAATCCACTGCACTTCATGATTCACTATCTGCACATCATCCAACCTTCTCTCCCTCTCATTCTCTTCATTCATCAGCCCCTCAAAGTACTCTTTCTATCTGCTCAACACACTCTCCTCTCTTGTGAGTACTTTTCCCTCATTATCCTTTATCACCCTTACCTGCTGCACATCTTTACTGGCTCGGTCCCTCTGTCTAGCCAATCAGTACAGGTCCTTTTCTCCCTACTTAGTGTCCAACCTTTTATACAACTCGTCATACGCCTTATCCTTAGCCTTCGCCACCTCTCTCTTTGCCATGCACCTCATCTCCTTATGCTTGTCTACTTTCTTCATCTCTTTGACAATCCCATTTCTTCACCACCCTCTTTCTCTGTATACTCTCCTGTACTTCTTCATTCCACCTCCAGGTCTCCTTGTCCTCCTTCCTCCTTCCAGATGTCACACCAAGCACCCTTCTAGCCATCTCTCTTACTAGCTCTGCTGTAGTTACCCAGCTATGCGGTAACTCTTCACTGCCACCCAGTGCCTGTCTTAACTCTTCCCTGAGCATCACCTCACAATTACCCTTTTTCAATTTCCACCATTTGATCCTTGGTGCTGCCCTCACACTCATCCTCCTCTTCTTGATCACCAATGTCATCCTACAAACCACCATCCTATGCTGCCTAACTACACTTTCCCCTGCCACCACTTTACAGTCTCCAATCTCCTTCAGACTGGCCCTTCTACATAAGATATAATCCACCTGTGTGCATCTTCCTCCACTCTTGTATGTCACCCTATGCTCCTCCAAGGCTGTTTGATAAGAGCTACATTTATAGACCACTGCAGGGCACTTGAAAGTACTGATCATTCAGTAGTAATACATAATCGTAATACTACTGTATTATGACAACACAATTCACTGGTTTTATGACTGTGACATTCATAGTGTAGAAGGGAGATCTACATACTAGCACAGGCAAATTCTCTATAGGAGCTCATCAGAACTCTGTATTAGGCCTCATATAATTTCCCCTATTTATTAATAGCATTATTACCTGCAGCCCACCAACTTACATCACACTTTAAGCAGATGATATTATCCCACATAAAAGTGGTCGCACTCCTTCAGTTTTCCAAACACATCTGTAAATATACTTCTCTGTAAATGATTTAAAGTAATCAACTTACTCTAAATGTGACCAAAACAGCAGCCATGTCTTTTGGTACAAAACAAAAACTAGCAAATCCTTCCCATTAACCATTCCCACCCATAACACAACACCCAAAAGAGTATAGGATAAATACAATAACTCTGGATCCAACTCTGTAATTTAAAACTCACAGGAACTTGGTTGTTTTAAAAGCTTTGACACAAGTGAAGGCTGCCTTCATCACCAACCACCTAACTGAGGAAGCTAGGCAGGCTGTATCAAAGATGCCTTTGTTACCAGACTTGAGCACATTCGACCAATCATATTTATATTCAGCCTATAATACCAACAAAATTATGACAAATACAAAATTCTGTCTGTAGATTCATCAACCTGTCTCCCTAAATGGAGCACCGCTGTATCATCCTGCAAAAAGCCAACTGACTACTAGTAATTATAGCCTTCTGTTATCTACTATTAAACATAATATACTGAAAAGCAGATTCTGCCCCTCTTGGAAAAAGGTTACAAATAAAATCCTCCCCTTATTCTCTTAAAAGTTATAAAAATGATGTTATGACTACTAAGAACCCCTCCCCCTACTTGGACTCACTCACTGCTTCAGAAAAAAATACTTTAATAAATGTTTTAATAGAGCTACCTACACGCAGAACTAAGGTAAATTACAGAATACTCACTTTTCAGTAAAAAAGCATTGGAACATCTTACACAAAAGTGAATATATTAAGCAGTGGGATTTGCAAACTCACCAGACAAAACAATTCTAAGTATGTTAATAGGTATAAATGCCCAGCAAATGGATTATAAAGATGCACTTCAATACTAATAGTCTTAACTATAACCCCTTATACTATTCTTCTAATTGTTTTAAATATAATACCTAAATGATTTATAAAGACACAATGTTCTTAACAATTAACAGCGAAATTATACCATACTCTGACACTGGTGTAAAAGCATTGTTGGGTCTCACAATGGTTGTCACATGCACTGTAAATTTATGCAGCGAATACTGAAGCAAAGACAGATACTAATTATCTGTCAGGGACAATGTCTCGACAGGGAAAATTATGAAATGTTATCAATTCAGTGTTGCTTTTCTATATTTCTGTGTATTATTTCAGTTATATCTGAATAATTCGGTGTAAACTCTGAAACAAAGCTTCCATACATCGAATGTACCATCTCTCTGTGCCAGAGAACCATGTGATCACAGAGCTATATTCAACTCCTGTGACCTGTTAGTATGCAGCAAGCTTAACATTAAGCAAAGCCATGAAACTAGACCAAACATGCAGGGTCACTCATGAAAACAGTCAGTGATGTCTTAAAAGGATTACCCAGTTTGTTCTGAGTAAATAATACCACCCTTTTATACGGGCATCAGCAAAATGAATCATACCAAAAAACATTAGATATGCATACATAGAAGTAAATTCAGTCCTGTAGGACACTAAGGATGTTAGATATGCACACCACTGATCACACCTGCATGTGATGAAGCCAAATTCATCATACCTGACTGCCTGAAAAACAAGTCCTGAATCGGAAGACGCAGCAATTCAGACATGAAAAATTAAGCTGGGGGTAAAGGGAGGTCTTCTTCTGCATGGTGGGTTTGGGAGATAAGCTCCCAGAGAAAAAGATGCATTTGAAAAATGTTTCATTTTCATTGATGCTTCACTTAGGTGGCTGCAGTAAAACATTGGTACTGTTATTTTTCATGCGTCAAACGGCAATGCTTTAGCAGTACAGCAATACATTCACCTCATTTAGTTTAAATCATTTACTAATTTAAGACAGGTATGGTGTAAGTTCTATATGAAAAGTGTTAATTTTGCCTAGTTACTATAATGACATCTGAAATCACATCTCTTTTATATAATAGATGGCTAATGCATTTATTTTTTGTTCCCCTTTCCCCCTTGCTAAAGATGCATATACATTCTTATTTTAGAAGTGTGTGTAGCAATTCAGTTATAAATTGCACAACTTTTGATGCAAATCAATATGACATTTGAAATATACCTAGAAAAGTACTAGCACAATCTAACAAATAAATCAAAGTTACAGAACTGGTCACCATAGCTTACGAAATTGCATATATCATTCAGTTTCAAGATTGACAAATACTTGGCACTTGCAAGTATAAACTGCAGTGCAACATAAATATGCTGAAAACCCATTTAAATGTGCAGGTTATTATGGTAAATGTATGCACTGTAAATGCTGCAGTACTACTGCATGAATGCCTGGAAGAACTGAGATTGCCAGACCAAAATGACACTTCTGTGTAGAAAGAATACTGCTTGGATTAATAGTGTTGCAAAACTGCCCGGATTACGGCTTGACATTGCCTTTCTGACCTACTAGTCTGATCACTACAAGGTAAGTAACATAAATAGCTCAGTGATACGTCATGCACCCACCTGCTTATAGTATTTGGAGAAATTTAGTCTGCTGGTGTCAGACAGCTGTATACGAAGAAGTGCAATACTAAAGACCCTGTCTCTATGTCTGTGAGAAGTATGGAGAGTTCTGGGTTGGAACCCATTAGAGTACAAAGCTCCCTAGGAGGAGAACACTGAGACAGAATATTAAGTAAAGCGTTCCTTACAGAAGACTTCGTGATCTGGGACACTTAAAGAGAGTGTAGTAAGTTTTACATATTCATAGATTTCACAGATTATTCCAAGCAATGAGTCTTATGACCATTTACACCTTACCAGTGCCCTCCCTCAGGCTGTACCTCCTTTCTCCAGAGGGTCATACCAGTCATTCCTGGAGTAAATTTGTGAATTCTCATCCAGTCATCTATACTATGTTTAAAGGAAGATAGTGAGTCACACTGCTTAACATACAGGGGAAGTTTATTCCAGAGGTTTGGGAGGTGTTGGATAATAAACCTGTAACACCAGTGTGTTTTTATCTGCTGGTGAAGATTTAGGTCCTTGGTTCTAATACTGGTAGAGCCATAGGACGTGCTGAGATTCAGAAGGTCCAGGACAACCAGATCCTTAATGACCCTTAATGTCGTAAGCATGACAGAGATCTTCCCTAAAATGTCTATAAGACATTAGATAAATGGATAGGGCTTCCAGCCTCTCTCAGGGACTCTAGGCCTGTAATCTTTCTGGTTAGGAATCTTTGAGGTCTTTCTAAATACCTGACATGTTTAATGAAATACATCATGAAGGGGTCAATATACTCAATAACTGGACAGGTCAATGGACAACATAAGTGAGTGATTACCTCTTTAGACCTTAAAGATATTCTTTCTGTAATTAGTTATCAATGGATTTCCTGATTATCATTGCGACTTCTGTGGCTCTGCTTGATAGGGGCACAGGAAATTAATTTTCTTGGGTGGCAAAAGCCAGGGTACTGTTTGGCTAAGCTTATATAGGCCCTAGGGCCAATAGCCTAGGACCTACCTATGAACCGTATGATGGTAAAAAAAAAAGAAAACAAAGGGAATTATCAACCCAACTTTATTCATGTTTGAAAAAACAAAAACAAATGGAAATCAAATCCCTCTGAATATGCAAATAGTGATATAGTTAATATATGTTGCTAATAACTAAATTCAACATAAAACTCTTCAGGAAGTAGAAAGTAAACACAATACTAACAATTACCATATCCTACAATAACTGGCATATACTACACTAATAACAAGTGTGATGCAGCAGTGAAATTAATAACTGCAGAGCATCATAATGTAAAATATACAGACATATTAACATGGTATTCAAATATATACGCAGAAGCATAGATGTCCTGCATCCTTTTTTTCTCAAAATACTAGTAAAGTTACATTATGCCTTCAAGCACAAAAATACACAATAAAAAATCCCCATGTTTCAGCTTACTTAAAAGTGTCCAAATCAAGGGAGGTAAGCAACAAAGCTAAGCTATAAGATTAATTAACACAAGCTCATATTTGTAATTCTTTCCTAGTTTCACATACTGGGACTACATACGTATCTGAAATCAATGTTGAGTGCCAGAACTTAATATTTTAAAAGTTTTAAATTACTCCAGGAAGATGACCCACTATACTTCTTTCTGTTCATTAACACCACATCCTTGTCTAAAACCACGGTGTGTATATGAGGGAATGGCATTGCAAGAGAAATAACTGGAAAGCTACATGTATATGGCTTTGCTTTTGCAGCTTCCTCAAGTTTTTTTTGTATTCCACTTCAAGATGTGCAGCTCAGTGATCTAGGCACAGGATGGATGGTGAATGCCATTTGGAACAGAATATACTGCTTTCTACTCTTCACAAATGACTTTCCTAATTAGACTTTCAATTGCTGTCCCAAATTAAAAAGCAAAAGGACAAAGTGCAACATATGAAGAGTATTCACTAGAAGATGGGGGGGTAATTCCAGCCATAGTTGCTAGCCTTTGTCATTAACAAGGATCCTAACCTTTCCTGCCCTCTGCATGAATATAAGGTACTGGAAAGCGAAGAGGTTTGTAGTGGTGCTATGGTAAAGCTGTGGAAGAATACAACTCCACACGGTATTGAGGTCTGAGTTTGAACTGAAGCATGCTATTCTCTAAAGTAGCATCAAATCTCCTAGTGCTGGAAAACGTACTACAGGACTTTACCTATAGTACTGAATAAGACATGGAATTAAAATGTGGCAGTGTCAACATATGCAAGTCCAAATATACTGAACTTACTGTGATGAGATTTATGTGTCTCACCAGCAGGTCTTTAAAAAACAACGAGTGATTATGTTTAAACCAGGTACTTAAGATACTACAACGAATCCATGAAGCACACGAGCATGTCAAGTACAAACAAAGGACAGACGGCATAATGTTTTGGCATGATACATCTCATCAAATAGAATTTATGGTATAAAAACCCTGTTAAGTCTGCAAGCTGTTTCATAGAAGTAGTACTAAAGACACTATGATAACTTGCGAAAGAGTCTAGAGTAAATCAATGTTGTTAATAAATACTGAGATTTAATATGTTGGACGCAAATCACTGAACATTTGATTTAAAAAAAAAAATCACAAAAACTGCCTTTCTGCCCCAAATGGAGGGCTGTACTCTGACACCATTGACAATATAAACATTCACAACAGTGGGGAAAAAGATAATTTCCCTTATCCTTCTCTCACACTATCATGGCAAAACCTTATCAGCATCATTTAGTAATATTATAGTTGAAGGGTATGAACCTTCCAGCTGTCCGAGAATGCACCTTCAGTGTAAGTTTTTTGATGTAAAAACATATTGAAGAATTGCATTCCAATAAGCTGCAGAACTCCCTTATGAAATACCAAATAAACATGGACTGAAGTGGCCACTGATATGTTTTACTTCAGGGACAGTTAGTATCCTCTCCTTGATTGCAATTTCAAACATTCAGAAGTCATAAAATTAAGAGATACATTTTCAGAATTTGTCATAGACTGATGAAAACCACTTGTTCATGTCATGGCATCACTGGTATTCTCATGTATGATAATGGTATGCAGTTCACTGTCAAAAATGTCATGCATTCAGCCAAGTGAATTTCAGCACATTGTCTCTTCCCTGTGGTATCTGCAGTCAAAAGGACAAATGTAAAGAGTCATGCAAACTGAAAAAAATTTCATACAAAACTGTGGTGTCAATTTAAGAAAATTTGCCATCTAGCCCTGCCTTTAGTATAGAAGCACTCCTTTAATCAGTGGGACTGTCTAATGCTCACTTGTCGAAGAGAATGAAAATGAAGACAATTTCAAATTTCACCTAACTATTTATACGCTTTAACCAGATAAAATTGTAAATATACTGTCAACTTGGAAAAAAGATAAGCAAAGCTAAAACAAAAAGTTGTACTTTGAAAGATCAGCTAAAATATCATCTGCTGTGAAGCCTGCAGAGATGGTCAGAACAGAGAATCCATACAATAAGCACATGGAACAACAGGAAGCTGTAGTAACACTTCTATATAATACAACAAGGCTTTATACCACTGAGACTCAAACTCGTTTAAGGCTAAGGCCTAACTGTAGGAATGGACTGATGTCAGGTCAGAATGCTGAGATATTTTTTTTAAACAAGAAATATCTTTATTGAATTATCACTTCTGACATAGGCAATCGTACATTTATATAAAAGAAAACAAACCATAATTTCAGTTGCAAACATTATGTATCACATATAATATTATGCACGGACATAGTCAATCAAACATTACATAGCTCATTAAATTCTTGCCTTCCATTAAACTTCATTCCGCCTCTAAAACATTATTCTGCATGTACTGCTCCCACGATTACCAGTTTTTCTATGAAATTTGCTCCTACCCCTTCCTAAAGATTCCACTTCCATTTTTTTTATCTCTGCTACTATACTCACTACTTCTAGTAAGGTTGGTTTAGACTTTTATTTCCCTTTTCTAGAAACTGTTTTTCTTGGTAGCCACCAGGATTAAACTCAATGAGGCTTAATTACATCTAGGCGATTCTGATTCTGTATCACAACTCAAAAAAAT
The DNA here is from genome assembly GCF_019279795.1 of Protopterus annectens. Taxonomy (NCBI): domain Eukaryota; kingdom Metazoa; phylum Chordata; order Ceratodontiformes; family Protopteridae; genus Protopterus; species Protopterus annectens. Next base: position 601,468,772 of record NC_056726.1, read on the forward strand.
AATTTCCTTAGTTACACCAATTTGCTCACCCAGTATTTCTGACAGAGTAGTGTGAAAGGAAGTGTTAAAGTCTGCAACTCATTGCACTTCCAAAAAAAATATGTTTCTAATTACAGTTATGTCCCCATCACATCTCCAACATTTGTAGTCTACCTGGGAAAAATTCTCTGAAGTCTATTTGGAGTATAAAAATATAATACGCCAACACTTTCAAGCAAAGACCCTAAATCTTCTAGACTTTGTTGCATATTTGGGAGTTTATATATATATATATATATATATATATATATATATATATATATATGTGTGTGTGTGTGTTTATATATATATATATATATATATATATATATATATATATACACACACACATATATATATATATATATATATATATATATACATTCCCATTGTTTCTTTCTGAATTGTTTATCCAGTCTCTTACCAATCCATTCTAAATTCCTTTGATTGATTCCTATAGTTATAATGCAACATTTTATATGTCCTACTAATTATCCTTTTTTAACACCAGCTTCTGTTCTTGATTCTACTAAACATTCTACCAGTGTTGTTCTTTCACTTAAGATCCAACAATTTCATTCTCTTTGCCTATACTCTGATATCAACCCTTGATAGGGAAGGCAATCTCTAGCCTGCAGTCCAAATGAATTCTTGGCCTCTTCCCATTCAATTACCTTTCCCTAATTATTTGCTCCCAATACCTTGGTTTCTTTGCCAATTTTCTCCAATAAATTCCAGCTTCCTCTTGTATATTCTCTATACCCCTAATTGAAGTAATCCCCACTGATAGAATCTCCTTTCTCCATTCCCATGTTGGCTTAGATTTTATATTACTTTCTGCTAATTTATGCACATAATGTTCTGTATGGTCACGTTTATTCTACTTGAAGATCTGCATCCAAACTCCAAGTTCCCTCCTTATTTCTTGAGCCCCTCCCCATCACTTCATCATCATCTCAATTCTTTTCACTTTGAACTGTAAGCTTTCTTCTAATGCTATGAATAAGAGTTTTAATTATGTAGCTTTGAAACACCCTTTAAATCAGGTAATCCCAAACCACTTTGTTCTATTGGGAAGATCAACTTATCCCACTTGACTCTTGCCCTCTTTCCCTCCCAGATAAATCCTTCAGCTCTTTATTGTTACGTTGTCACGCACAACTTCTCTTCTGGTTGATAAATATGTACTTGACCTGTGTAAGAAACTAAAAAAAACATTTTTACTACATGTATATTGCTACCTGCATCCATAAAAGAGAGCTTCCAATTTCTCAATTTTGTATTATCTTTTTCTTTAGCTTCTTCGAACAAATCCTTAGTTGCCTTAACAGAATCATTTTTAACCCATACTCCTAAATACTTTATTTTAGCATGTCTCTGCATATATATATATATATATATATATATATATATATATATATATATATTTATATATATACACGTGTGTGTGTGTGTGTGTGTGTGTATTGCTGAACCAATTCATGTGTGGGTACATAGTTAACAGCATTTGCCTTTGTTTTATCTTCATTAATTGTGTATCCCAAAAAGATTTCAGACTGTCTCAGAATGTTCCACAACACTAAAATGTCATTTTCTGGTTGTATCAAGTGCAAAAATAGTATTATCTCAAATAAAGCCAACTTTTCTTGACTACCATACCAATTATATCCTTCAATTTCTGAGTCTCTCATTTTTTTGCCAATGGTTCTAAATATAACACAAATAACAAAGGTGAAAGAGGACACCCCTGCTTAGTTCCTCTGTTCAAATGGAACTTATCAGATAGGAACCCCCCCCCCACCTCCTACTTTGATTTTCACCTCTGATCCCTCATATAACCTCTTAATTAACCTTATTACTCAGTAATAATGTCAATGTCAAATGTCAAAAATGTCAAAGTACTCAATAACATCTTTAACACTTCACTCCATCTAGCCAGTGTTCCGAAATGCTTCAAGGAGATGACTATAATTCCTCTACCCAAGAAACCACAGCCAACTACTCTGAATGACTACCGACCAGTTGCTTTAACCTCAATGGTAATGAAGTGCCTGGAGAGGCTGGTCAAAGATCATAGAGCATCAATCTTACCTGTGTCACTGGACGCAATGCAGTTCTCATACAGGACAAACCGCAGTACAGGGGATGCCATCTCACTAGCTCTCCATGAAACACTGACCCACTTAGATGGCAAAAACTGCTATGCAAGACTGCTATTCACTGATTTCAGTTCTGCCTTCAACACTGTCATCCCTCAGAATCTGATATTGAAGCTACTTAAGCTGGGCATAGACTCTCATTTATGTAACTGGATTCTGAGCTTCCTTACTGAAAGGCCTCAAAAGGTTTGTGTGGGAGACAACAGCTCCGGAAGTATCATCCTGAACACAGGAGTACCACAGGGGTGTGTCTTAAGCTCTCTCCTTTTCACTTGGCTGACACATGACTACATGGCCACACATGAGACAAATAGGATCATCACTGTTATAGGCCTGGTCAAAGATGGAGAGGAGGAGGCCTACAGGAATGAGATTTGATCAACTACTGGTGTGGTGTGACAGCAACAACCTAGCACTGAATGTCAGCAAGACAAAGGAGTTGATTGTTGATTTCAGAAGATCTCCTCAAGTACCACACAAACCTCTAGTGATGAAAGGGATGACAATGGAAAGGGTCAAGAGAACAAAGTTCTTGGGTGTTCATCGCACGGGGAACTTATCCTGGTCAGTCCATGTATCCAGCACAGTCAAAAAAGCTCAGCAATGCTTGCACTTTCTAAGGAAACTTAGGAAGGCATAATTACCACGCTCCATACTTCAGACCTTTTATAGGGGCACCATTGAAAGTGTCCTGATCAACAGCATTGCAGTCTGACATGGGAGCTGTAATAATTAGGATCAGTAGGCTCTCAAGAGAGTTGTAAGGTCAACAGAAAGAATCACTGGCACCTCCCTTACACCTCTGGAAGATCTACATAAATGCCAGTGCATCGACAGGGCCAAAAAGATTTCCAGCGATCCAACACATCCTGCCAATGGTCTGTACACATCCTATCCATCCACTGGCAGGAGATACAGAAGCCTGCACTGTAGGACCACCAGACTAAAAAACAGTTTCTTTCCGCTCTCCGTTAGACTGTTGAACTCTTGGGAAAAACAAACCATGATGTCTGTTACATGGTACATAACTAGCCTATCAAGGGGTTTATTTTATGGATGTACAATAACAAAGTGCAATACTAAGGTAGCTCACCTACACACTGAAGGACTATAAGGTCCAATATACAAACTGTGCAATAATTCAGTCTAATCATAGATATGCTGATATTGCTTGAATTTTACTTTGACAATATTACCTTCATATTGTTCCTTGTCTTTCTTGTCTCCTGATCTGGGATAGGTATGGGTCACTGCTGTCCTACTTTGCTTACAAATTGCTACTTATTAAATTTCTACTGTGATATTTTATTAATTTTTCTCGGTCTATATGTGCATCTGATTCCTGCATTGAGAATGAAGCATTGTAATTTCATTCATCTACACTGCTGTGTAGTTCTGAATGACAATAAAGTTTTCTTTGACTTGACTTGACTTGACTTATTATTGTATCAAGGAATGCAAATGCATCCATTGCCGTATTCATAAAATCCCAACTTAGACTGCCATATGCTTTGTCTGCATCAAGACCCACCAACAACAGTTGTATTTTCTTACATTCTGCTCCCCTTTGGATCATCACCATTGTTCTTATTAATGTCAAATGTTTTACTCCACTCCACAAAACCACGCATGTCCATATCTATCAATTTTGGCATCAAATCTGCCATTTATTAGCCAATATAGACAAAAATTCTCTATAATCACAGTTTAGAAATGAAATGGGTCTACATGAACCTGGCTCTGATGGGTCTTTACCATCTTTAGGTATTACAGCCACCACAGATTTCTTTGGGGATGCTGGTGCTTCTCCTCCTTTTAAAAAAACTGTTAAACAAAACTGTCCTGATCTTTATCACTTTCTTCCCTCCTAGCTTCCAACATTCCATAGGAGTACCATCTATTCCTGTATATTTGTTATACATAATCATTTTTATCTCATCTCCTCCTATCCTGTTAGTAATTGAGCCTCATCTACCCCTAACCTTGGCATATCTTCTATAAAATTTCCATTTCTACTTTTCTTGATTTCCACATTTCTTTGCTTTATACAAATGTTCATAAAATTTCTGAACTATTTCTAATACCTTTAAAGGATCTCTGATTATTTTCGTTGTTATAGGCTCCATAAGCTTGGCAACAACCCTTTCTACTTTCCTGTTGCCTGAGCCATTGTACTAAATGTTTTTGTGCTCTGGAGTTATTGTCAAACAACAGTTGCTTAATAGCATAGGTTCATAGGTTGGTACTAGGCTATCGGCCCTAAGGCTTATGCAAGCCTAGCCATAACAATTCCCTGGAAATTTGTTCCCACAATATTTACTTCTCTGGGCCCCTGTCTAGCAGCGCGACTGACATGATCCCCGGGGTGAATTTTCTAACTCCCATCCAATCATCAAGGTTCCTTTTGAAGAGGGTCAATGAGGTGCTCTGCTTGACATGTATGGGCAGTCTATTCCAGAGTATGGGGAGTCTCTGGGTCAGGAACCTATCCCTCCAGCATGTTTTGTTCATTGTGATGATAAGGTTTAGATCCCTGGAGCGTGTGGCTCTGAGGGATTGGGATTTCTTTAAGTGGAGCATGTCCAACAGCTCAGGGTTTGACATGGCCTTGTATGTTAAGCAGAGATCGCCTCTGAGTAGACGATATGCCACAGAGTATAGCTGGAATTTTTTAGACGGTCAGCATATGGCATCTGCTTTAGGCCTGTGATTCTTTTAGTGAGGTATTTCTGTGGCCTTTCCAGCTGTTGCAGATGTCTTGTGAGGTACATACCAAATGGGGCATTATACTCTATAATGGGTCTAATGAGGGATGAGTACAGTGGGACAATGACCTCCTTTTTTCTGGATGAAAAGCCCTTAGTGATGAGGTGTGCCACGTAGAAGGATTTCCTGACTGTTGTGGCGATGTGGTTATAGAAAGTGAGACCACTGTCCACTTGTGTCCCTAAGTCTCTCATCACACTTTCGATGTTTAGTGTCCTGCCACCTATGTGGTAGTTCATGGGTACATGTTTTTTTCCAAAGGGGATGACTATACATTTCTTGGCATTAAGCTTGAGCCCATGGCTCTGGCACCAGGCATCTGTTTCTGTAAGGCCCTTTTGTAGAATATCCACATCATTTGAGGATTCACTAATGGCTCCCAGTTTGCAGTCATCTGCAAACTTTGTTAGCTAGAGTCCCTTAGTGTTGGCCTGTACTTCAGAGAAGTAGATGTCAAACAAGAGTGGTCCCAGGACTGAACCCTGAGGTACTCCACTTGTCACTTGTCTGGAGCTGGATTTGGAGTCGGCTACTTTTACAGTCTGGGTTCTGTCAGTAAGTCAGTTGGAAACCCATCGAGTGACATAGGGATTTATGCCCAGCTTAGTAAGTTTATCTATGATTCCAGAGTGGGGGATGGTGTCGAAGGCCTTGGCGAGGTCCAGATAGGCTGTGTGAACCTCCTTACCCTCGTCCACAGCTCTGGAGACCGATTCAAAGAAGTCAATTAGATTCAGGAGACAAGATCGGCCCTTCACAAACTCAAACTGGGTGGGGTCCAGTGTCTGGAGGTTGCCAATGTCTTTGTTTATAAGTTCCATGATAATGCGTTCCATGCCCTTGCAGATCAGGCTTGTCAGACTGATGGGATGGTAGTTCCCGGGATTCAAGGTGGATCCTCCCTTGTGGAGCGGGATAACTGTAGCTGTGCACCACTCAGTGGGCATGAAGCCTGAGGTGAGGCTATGATTAAACATGACACTTAGGTGGGGTGCCAGTTCATTTTGTAGTTCATGCAGTACACAGCCTGGGATGTCATCTGGTCCCATGGATGCTGTATTCTTAGCTTTGGAAAGTGCTGTTTCTACCTGTGTGGCTGTGATTATCAGAATTTGGCAATCTTTTGGTATTGAGATGGGCCCTTTAGGGGGTGAGAGGGGAGTGAAGTTGGCACTAAATCGATCTGCCAGGATATTGGCAATATCCTTGGGATCAGTATATTTAATGCCATTTTGTTGTAGCTCAGAGCAGATCTGAGCATTGCTATTTAGATTCTTGACATAACTATAGAATGCCTTGTGGTTGTCTTTGGAATCTTTGGCAATTTTATTTTCGTAACTAGCTATTGAGGATTTTATGAGGGATCTCAGCTTCTTACTGAGGCTGGTGAGGGGGTTTTTTGCATCCTGGGATTTTCCTCTTTTCTGCAACAGTTTCATCCTTCTGTTGTATAGTTTGTTTATAGCAGGGGAACCACCAGATTGGCTTCCTTTTTTTGGAGAAGAGCATCTTGGTTCTATTTGGGATGGCACGATTCATGCACGAGTGGATGTGCTCGTACAGTGCCTTAGTGTAGGATTCTGCAGTCGAACTTCCAGATCCTGTCTGCGTGGGTATTGTGAAGTTTGTCACTTCTGACTTCAGTAGCATGAAGTTGGCTTTGGAGAAGTTTTTTAAAGAGGTTTCCTTACTGGGGGGTGGGGGTGGGATGTGGATGCCAAGGGTGATTTGCTTATGGTCAGACCTGACCAATGAGGGGGTGACCACTGGTGTGGAGCATCTATCTCCCATGTTGGTAATGACCAGGTCTAGGATATTGGAGCCCCTGGGTGGGACAATGGATTAGTTGATCCAGGGCGTTGGAATTTATGTATTCCAAGAACCACTGGGAAAAGGAGTTGGCACCCGAGTAGTTTTCCCAATTAATGGCAGGGTAGTTGAAATCACCTAGTATTAGGGTGTTTGGTTGTATCTTAATATTTTCCAGTATGTTTAGGAAGGTGTAGTGAGAATCGTGGGGTATGGTGAGGGATCTGTAGCAAGCTACAATTTGGATTCCAGTTTTACCTAGTGTTGGTTGCACCTGGAGAATTTCAGATGCATTGTGTTGGGCAACTAGCCTGGAGGTGTGAATATCCTTGGTGAATATGGACACTCCTCCACCTTTAGTGTTTCGGTCTTTGTTTTGTGGCCAAAAAGTGTGGTAAGAATTGTAGCCTGATATTGCAGGGGTGCTCCCTGGAGCCTTGAACCAGGTCTCAGTCACTGCACAGATATCGATGTTCTCCATTTTTAGGAGTGCCTTGAGAGAGTGCATTTTGAGGTTTAGACTTCTAGCATTGAATAGCATTACCTTCAGATTTTGCATGCTTGTATCTGTTACGGTGGTGGTTTTATCCTTTGAACCCTGCCTAAAAAAGGCACTATAGGAGTGGCAAGAGCTTTAGCCAGTAACCTGAATCCCAGGGGTGACAGGTGCAGACCATCTCTGGCAAAGCATCGTGGTTTGTCAACCATGTCTTCTCAGCTAGACAAATACTGGATCCCCTTTGAATGACACCATAAGCTTAGCCAATTGTTGAAGTCAGTCATTTTGTCCTTATACTGTGGTATCATTCTGGGTGAAGGCAGGATGCTACTCAGGGCTAGGGTCATACCTGCCTGGGTCACATGATCCAAGAGCTCTTCCATGTCGCTTTTCATGTAGTCCAGGGAGGTACGTCTCAAGTCATTTACTCCAGCATGGACAATGACAGAGTCGTATTTGTACTTGTTGTGGAGTGACTTGAGTGCATGCGTTGTGTGGCGGATCCTGGCACTCGACAGGCAGCTGACTGTAATTTTCTCCTTGTTCAGCCTGGTGAGTGGGACATCAGTGTGCCTGACTATAGAGTCACCTATGACTAAAGTGTTGGATACATTGTCTTGCCTTAGGGGCTGTTGTTGGGTGGCACACTGGTGTTGTGAGCTATGTGTCACTTTGGTTGTGACTGGTGTTTGTTTGCGTTTCGGCTTCGGAGGTCCTTGTTGCTTGGGCAGGTTAATGTTAAGGGCCTCCGCATATGTGGGTTTAGTGTTGCTACGTGTGGGAGTTGATGTTGTGGGTTTTGAAGGGCTATGAGTTGCTAGAGGTGTAATGCAGGTGTTAGCCTTCTCCTCTTGACTGTCTAGCACAGTCTTGACCGGAGAGAGCTTTGCTTCCAGTTTGGCTATGTAAGTGCATCTCTCACAGGTTGTAGTGTTGGGTGGTAGGAGGAGAGGACAGTCTGTGTACATGAGGCAGTTGCCGCATTGCCCCAGTATGCCCAGATTCACCAGGTGGACAGGAGAAACCACCAGAAGCTGACCCTTGGACATGCCTGTTTAGGTGCTTTTTTGTAAGGTTTAAGAGCTGTTTTCACTTACCTTTGCAAGGTACTTTGCAATTGTAGGCTGTTTAGTGCCTATGATTTATTTCTCCTTATTGACAAGGAGAGCTGAGTGTTTGTATCAGTTTCAGGCTTCCTAGTGCTTTACAGCAGGTTCTAGAGCAAGTGCTAGTCACAGGGGTTCAGATTTTTGTGCTACTACTGTGAAACCAGCTAGTTTTAAGGGAAAATTTGAAGAGCAGACTTTCTGGCACTTGGAATAGTTTAACTGTAGCCTCGCAGTGCTGCACGATGCGAAAAATGCGCAAACGCACGCGTTTAAGTTGAAAGGGATAGAAATCAGCCCAAAAAGGCTAATAAAATTACAATTTCAGAGCTGGAAACCACTCCTCTAGCGTTAGATAGGCAGTAAAATGCTCACCAGTCCCACTGGTAGGCAGTAGGACTTCCCTCTGCCACAGCAAGGTCTAGATAGCTCTGAGCACAGGAAATAAAGAACTGAGACAAGCAATGCCTGCGATATGGACAGGCTAGAAAAGGTGGGAAACGAGCAAACAAGATAGTATATATATATATATATATATATATATATATATATATATATATATTTTTTTTTTGAAACAGGCTTAACAATGCAATAATACAGTAAATAAACACAGAAAAGTCTAACACACTTAAGTGTGTAGTCCTAAACAGTAAATGCAATTAAAACTCTACAAAATTAGCAATTTAAAACTTTTTAAATGAAGCAAGGCAAGTGCACAACTGAAAAACGATTTAAGTGGCAGTAATACAGCAGAATAAGTAGCTAGTCTACATATACAGAGAAGTCTACATATACAGAAAAGCAGCTAAAACACTTCAGATGCAGTACAACCTAGAGCACTTGAGTTGTAGCAATATTAAGGCAATTGCAGTTATAATAAATGCTCTAAAATATACTCTATATTTCCAAAATGTTTGAGAAGCACAGTCAGAACATAAGGAAATTCAGACAAAATGTTTTTTTTTTTTTTTGAAAGGGAAAAAGGAGAAACAGAAGGCCTTATCAAATGTTCTCTCTGTATTAGGTAGAATGAGCTAATGACACTAGACTGGGAGGAGTGTCCCAGATCAGATTTACAGTAGGGGCGGGCAACTACAAAGCCACCAAGTATAACACAAGACACCAACAGGGAGGGTGGGTAGGGACACTAAAGCTATTAGCCTACAAAGCACTAGAGAAAGCCACAAAATGAAAGTTTTTAAACAGATAAAGATTTGTAAAGATACAGAATGCTTTAACTGCAGACAAATCAGTTACCCGTGCAGATTACAATAAAAATGCTATATATAAATTGCTAGAAACAATAAACTGTATAAATAATCGAAAAAAAAAAACAGGATACTTATATATCTCAGCTAAGAGTTGGAGTCAACACCTCTCATCGACTCTGCTCAGTGTGTATAGACAGAAACTCTCTCAAAGTTAGGGCTTAAATACCAGAAGAACAACTTTTTTTTTTTGTTTACAAAAACACAAAAGAACCAGCCCCCACTAGCCTACAGCTATTAGCCTACAAAGCACTAGAGAAAGCCACAAAATGAAAATTTTTAAACAGATAAAGATTTATAAAGAATCAGAATGCTTTAACTGCAGACAAATCGTTACCCGTGCAGATTACAATAAAAGTGCTATATATAAATTGCTAGAAACAACAAACTGTATAAATAATTGAAAAAAAAAACAGGATACTTATATATCTCAGCTAAGAGTTGGATTCTACTAAACTCATGCATATTATTGAGGCAGTCCATCATTTTTTCTTTAGCACTCTGAAGTTTCACCTCTTCTTGTTCTGTGAGATTCTACCTATTCTGCAATACTTTAACTTTTGTCAGTCCCACTAAACAATTCTTGTTACTTTTTAACTATATCTCTTTTTCTTTTATTTGTATCCTATTTTTAAACTCCACTTTCATTTTATCCCACTCCCTAGCTATATTTTTCTGATGAAATTTCTATCTTCCCAAATAACTCCTGAATAACTTCCAGTACCCATTTATTAAACTCCACTCTGTTTAACAGAGAGCCGGGGAAGTGCCAGTGTATCATTTTTATTTATTAGCCTGAATTTGTATTTTAGTTATTAGTGGCACATGATCTGAAGCAGTTATTTGATACATATCAACACTTTCAATTACAATTTTATTTATTTATTTATTTATTTGTAGTTGATTTACCAGGATAGTCCATTGGGCCCGAAGTACCTGTTTTCAATGGAGTCCTGGGGAGAAAAGCTCCAAAACAAAGTACAAGGAATTACAAGTAATTGAGGTTCACACTTTAACACTTACAATCATATTAAACAGATCATATTCAAAGCAATTATCAATGACAGTGGTAATGAGGCAATAATAGTGGTTGATAGGAGTAGTCAAATGTGGGTCTAAGTCAAAAAGGAGATGGTTTCATAGAGAAGGGTCTAAGTTATAAGTAGTAAAATTATAGTATTCTGGTTACATTTTATATGTAAAGTATAGCATAGCAAATGGCAGTAACAATTGCAATATGATGTATCTTGAAAGGAAAGTAGAATTTGAGACTTAAGGAAAAGTAGAATTTGAGACTTAAGGAAAAGTAGAATTTGAGACTTATTAGGAGTTGTTGCTTACGTATGTTAAACTAATTAAGAGAAGAGGCAGTCAGTAGGGGATGGGTTGGACTAGGAGGAATGAGAGCAGGAGCATTCCCAGGAGGATGATAAATGTGTATGCAGGGATTTTTTAAAAGCTGGGAGGTTTGTAGTAGTGCGGATGAAGGGGGGAAGGGAGTTCCATTGGCGTGCCAGGGCAAAGGACAGCAGGTTTTTTCCTGGAGAGTGAAGAGGTTTGTACAGTTCTATTAGATTTTGGTTATTAGATCTTAGGAGTCTTTGAGGCATGTGCATTTTAAAGGTGGAGGTGAGTGAGGGACAGAGGAATGGTTGGAAAATGAGTTTGTGGGCAAAACTGAGCTGAGTACAGGTCAGATAGTTAGGAAGCTCAAGCCAGTTTAGTTTGTGGACAGATACACAGTGGTGGGCAGATGCTTTGTGGCCAGTGTCAAATTTTGCAATTTTATTATAACATGTGGACAGTTTTGTTTTAAGGGATGATTGAAGGTTTGTTAGGATAGGAGCGCCATAAAGAAGGGAAGGGATAAGGAATGTTGTAGCCAGAGTGAGCTTAGTAGTTGTAGAGAGGAATTGATTTTGGCATGCACCTCACAAGACATCTGCAGCAGCTGGAAAGGCCACAGAAGTACCTCACAAAGAGGATTACTGGCCTCAAACAGATGCCCTACACTGACCATCTCAAAAAACTCCAGGTTTACTCTGTAGCATATCACTTACTCCGAGGAGATCTCTGCCTAGCATATAAAGCTATGTTAAACCCAGAGCTGTTGGACATGCTACACCTTAAAAAATCCCAATCCCTCTGAGCTACACGCTCTAGGGACCTAAAGCTTGCCACCACAATAAACAGAACATCCTGGAGGGATAGATTCCTGTCCCAGACACTTCCCATACTCTGGAACAAGCTACCAATCTATGCCAAGCAAAGTTCCTCATTATCACTCGTCAAGAAAAATCTAGATGAATGGATGGGAAATAGGAAATACACCCCAGGGATCACTTCTGTGGCTATGCTCGACAAGGGCACAGGAAATTAACTTTCTTGGGTGGCATAAGCCAGGGAACCTTGTTGGCTAGGCTTACTTAGGCCCTTGGGCCGATAGCCTAGTACCTACTTATGAACCTATGAACATATGCACTAACATACAGACAGCAGTACTATGTAAGCAAAACTCTGAGAAAGCATATACAGCTTTAGGAAGGTGAATGAACTATTACTTTTCATAAACAGTAAAACTTTACAACATCAATGTGTATGATCAAATTTCCTTTATAATAGTAGCTGTATCAGTTGTGGATGAATTCTTTCTGGCAAATGGTTTTGTAGTTCACATGACTAGCATAAAAGCAAGAAAAAACAGTAGTAGGGCCAAGAAAATGTTAAACGTCACCAACAATAATGCTGTTCTAGAAGTGATGTGAGAGTATCCATTTTTAAAAGAGGAATTATTGACCAGCACAAAGTTTACAGTTAGATCCCTGTCACTGCAATGGTTGCTCCAGTGGCAAGGGAGATGTTATCAGACACTACTTAAAATAATACTAGTCAGGGATGACGACTATAGAACACAGAAAAACAGACAATAGAAAAGTCAAATTGTTTAACAAGGTATTAATAAGAAAACTAGAAAATCAGATTTAGAAAATGTAACTTCATTTCAAGATGACATAATTAAAAACCAAAGACTTTGAAAGGAAGGTTAATCAAAAGGGAAATTTCCTTATTTTCAGATGTCCTGAAAGGTGCGGGAAAGAAATAGATACAGGGTAAAAATGTATGTTTACATTAATCCCAATGAAAATTAGGGTGGAATGAGAGGATCTTTCTGCTACAGACATATTTAGCAGAAAGCAAAATTACAGTTTTGCAGTACAGTGGGGGACCATGCCTGCAGTTTACAATAAATTTCTGCACGATGACATAAGTATTGTGGGATGCAGTACCACTGACAGAGTACAGTAATAGTGAAAGGAATTTTAAAACATTCACTGTTGCATCACAAGAGTATTTTCTTCTTGATCATACAGTAGGCACCAGATCCCATGCTGCAGTCTCTTGAGACAAAACAAAACTTTCTGACAGTGTACCATGAATTCACCCTCATGCCATTCAATCTTCCTGGAGATCTGAGGCCTGTGAATTGTGCAGCATGTGACTATGTGGGGCTAAGGTCTAAGAATCAGAGGTCAGTTTACTAAAAAATATATTAATGACACAGGGCTGCTACCTATACCTACCACTAATGGTATATGCAGTGACACAGGATGCATGTTATGTTAAAGGGGCTACACAAACCTTCTACGTAAGCCTGATGCTCTCTTAGTCTTAATCTTTTATAAGCTAGAGTGAATGTTACAGACTGTTTCCACGTCTCCCAGTTCTAAGTTTTCTTCACTTCTCCTCTGAATGTTATCAAGAAAGCCACTATATACCTCATGGAAGTGCCATACCTCCTGATACCAAAAGAAAGTGATTTGGCACAGGAGACTCACTGTGGTTCACTGCTGCTGACACCATGTGTTAAACAACCACCATCTCTGGTTATGGGAGCCTCTTCCTTAACTATCTGGTCAAGGCATGGGGGTGGCAGACTGCCATTGCTTCTTCTTCTCTGTTGATGCTGTGGGAATCATAAGATTAAGTGGTGATGAGTCCATAGTTTCTGACTCTAAAGTTCTGCATAGTGCATGCTGTCCACAAGCCTATGATTGGACACATCTATAACCAACATGCTTCTGCCCCTCTGCTCCACAATGGGCTTCTTAAGGGCTAAACTGCATATACTGTTCACAGTTTGTTCCCAAATAAAAAGATCAAGCAATGAGATATTAAGACAGACTTCCAAGATGGATTTACACAGAGCTGCAGGTTGATTCGAGTTCTTGTGTGAAAAATGCAATTTTATAAAGCCAATAAAAGTAACCAGTTGAGATGCAATTCACTGGCTAGTAATTATACTAGCTGGATGCCAGCAAAAATAAATCTTAAGAAAGTAAGAGAAAGTCAATCAAAAAATGAGAAGAAAAAGCACTGGCTGTGATAAGCACTGTAGATGTTCAGCAAAAAGCAGTTCAAGTTTTAGACTCAGTATAGGAGAGGGCTTCCAGTAATTTATAGGAAAAAAATAAATCCAGTGCATTCAGAAGTGTTTAAAATAAATGAGGCACTGGCAAACTCTATAAAGTCAAATGACAAAATGGCTGGAAGGTATAGAAGAAATTAAAAAAAACTACTCAGATGAGCTGATAAAACTGCAGAAATCAGAGGATGAAAGGAAGAAAAGACTTGTTAAATACGAGGCCTCTCAAAAATAATTGTTTCAGATATTGTTAGAAGACAGAGCACCTACAGAAAAACTGCAATTTTCTGCTATACCAGCAAGCACAAATAAGCAAACAGACTGGTGCATAGCAGGGTTTGTTAAATGAGGGCGCACATCACATATATGCTCCAAATCTGGCCATGATAAAGCAGCCGCGATCTACATTAGTAAAAGCTAGAATCATACCAGAAAAAAAGTTAGTACCGAGAAAAAAAAGAAAAACTGGCAGAAAGGAGAAGTATTAAAAACTGGGGACACCAGGGTTTTTTGTGGACAATGACTGTTCACTGTACTCTAGGAAAAAGAGAAGTAAGCTTATCCAAGCAATCAAGGGATATTAAGATGCAGGAGCGAGCTTTAAGTTAATATATCCCATTGACATTAGAATATTTTTCCTGGAGGCTTGAAGACATTTTTAGATGCAGAACAGGCTAAGGAACAAATGAAAAAAATGTAAACCCAACAAGGAGTGAGCCAGCAAATTGAAGAGAATTCTGCTTCTCATTCTTTTCACAAAAAAGTGAACATACAGACTTTGCCAATAAAACCTTTTCCATTAGTCCAAAAGAAAATGCTTGACTGACAGAAAAATCCCTGCAGCTGACAAGAAGTATCACAAGTACCCTCATCTTGAACCAGAAACTGGTGTTAGGAGGTTGAACGGTCAGGAAGAAAAACAACAAAAAGATAAAATTAGTGAATAAATGGGATAAATATAAAATCTCAGTTCCATTAAATGTAGCTTAGACAAATTAATTTTGGTTATTAAAGAAGATGTGGCTGAAAAGTCTGGAAGTTTACTAACTGTGCTAATCTGGTGGGTGGAATCTAAACCATAAACCCCACTTTATGTTATTAATGTTTAAAAGGATACTGAATGGATCAAAGAGGTAACTGTATGCAAAAATATTTTCATTTGTATAAAAACCTCATGATTTAAATTGCATGCTATAAAGCAATTATTTATAATATGCAGTCAGGGGTATTTTAAATGTGACATGGATATTTTTTCAGTAACTGCTGTATATGCTGGTGGTGCTGAAGTAAGAAGGTATTTTTCTTGGTTGTAATACAGCTAGACTATATACTGCAACAAAATAGGAAAGGATGGGAAGAAGCTAGTTATAGTATATTGGTCTTTTTCAGAAGCATCTTTGTTTTAAAATTTGTTTCTTTTCCCATTATACTCTTGATGGCAAAGCTACACATGATTTTTCAAAAATAAATAAATAAATAAAACAAAATAAAATAAGATTATGGTGTGTTATTTGATTTTTTTCATTTCACTGTTTACTCTATAACTAAACCCACACATGGTAGGTATTAGGCAATGATTCACATGCAGAGCACTATGGGTAAGCAAAAACAATTTACTTTCTTAGAACTGTAGATACTTAACTATATTGTGGTTTTACTAGTACATAATCACATTTGTTAACTTTCAACATGACATGTTATGCCTGTGAGAACTGGTTGACAACTTGCCTTTCTAGGAAGTAAGAAACTACTGTTAATGGACTTAGCATAAACATACAATAGCCTATGCATTAATTTAGGCAGTGGAGCATTGTGGGTTCAGTTTCTCATGATGTCATGGCAGTGGTTTTCTGCTCTGGGGAAAAAAATCCAGGGGCGATCCTTGTTAGCAAAATAAAATACAAAAGCAACACACTTTTTGCACTGAAAACTATATAATTTGATATTGTGTACAGTAAGAAAGTTTAAACTCCAAATGTTTGTGTATTACACTTGCTTTAGAACATAATAAATACACTTTAATGTTAATAAAATGCTTTGATCCTGGGCTGCACATTATATGTATAATTAAAAAATAATTATTTCCCCTGTGTTTATAAAGTTGGATGTCTAGACTAATGCATTTAGTTTAAGCTATAATCATGAAACTTTTATGCGAAGACTTTTGAAAATAAGAAAATTAAAAACATGAGCAATAATAATTACTTCTACATATGCAAAGTTAACTGTTTATTTTTCTATTACCACATGTTTTTTTCTCAAGACAAGGAAAAACATGTGAAAGTAATACAGTATGAGATGTCTCACCAGTGTGTTCTGAGTGAAATCTGCAAGTCTTTTTTTCTTATATTTGCAAAGTTACAAGCTGTTTTTTTTCTTCTATTAGCATGGGTCATTGGAGACAACAAATCTGTAGCTGCAAATGTTTAATCAGAAAATATCTGAACAGTGTGTTCTGAATGAAATGTAGAAGGGTTCCTTTTTTGCAATTGTAAAGTTACTAGCTGTTTTCACATTCTTCCCTTAGCAAATGGTATTGGAGCAATTAGTATGCAGGTATAAGCAATTCAAAAGGAAATATTTGAACATCATATTCAAATTAAGATGTACAAGATATCATATATTGAACTCTTAAAATGAAACTGGCAAGTAGTTTGGTGAAAATAAATGAAGTCTGAAAATGTGGGAAATGAATAGTTACACAAGTATTTGCCTCCCAAGCAGTCTTAATATTTACAGCCAGGGGTTGGGAGGGTGTCCTAATGGTTAAGGTATTTGCCTTTCAAACACAAGGTACAGGGTTTGAATCTCACAGGGGATAATTGGCTAGGCTTAAAATGGCTCGCAAGGGCAGTTAGCCTAGTACAAATTTATCAACGATCTATCTATCTATTAAATATAACGGTTCACAATTCAGTTTATTCAAGGGTAGCCAGTGCACTTTTTCTTAAGGCTAAAAGTTGCAAGTTTACTGAACATCTGGGAGAAGAAAATAACATGCATCTTAGAATGGGCAATTCTAATTTTAGAACAGGTAAAGTCTGTGTGTGCAGACATCCACTATGGATATCTGCTACTTCATGGACTACATGGAGGAGGTAAACCTCCTTTTAGGTAACTACATGGTGGGATAACCTTCCTTTTTGGTAAGTTTATATAGTTTCATGAGTTTGATATGAGGTTGAGGCATTAATTACTTTTTTCCTTTAGTGTTTTTATTGAAGAGAAAAGTCTGGGAATAGGAAATGACACGGCCACTTAATGGAGGCAACGCCCTGAAAATTTTAATAGCCAGGAGAATAAAGTGCTACTGCATGTGCCCTGTGCACATTGCATGTGTCACCTGAACAAACTTGCTGCAGACAAGCATTATCAGGACAAAATCTGGCAGAGTCTTGTTTAAGATGTGAATGCGGTGGGTGGCAATAATAGGTCCCTAGAACAGCAAACAGGAGACCAGAAGGTGGATTTTTATTGTGTTTGTCCTGTAATAGAACTTCATCAGAAATCTTGTGGGTTTTTTGTGTTTTACTTGTTTTCATTTCTATGTTGCTTCGTGGTGTTAGGTCCCTACAACAAGACTGATAAAGGAATACTGACAGGATATTTCATGCAAAGGAAAAGACACAGGACATTATACAAGTTCACTATAGTGAGTGGACAACCAGCAAAGAAATGGCTAACAGATGTTGAGGAGAAATTTAATGTCACTTGCCAGCCATTTGATTTGTTCCAGAATTTCTGGGAGTAACTTAGCTGTGGTAGCAGGTCAGGAGCTAACTACTCATGTGTCAGTAGGAAAGTACCAAGTTAGTAACATCTATTACATAAACAGTAGTACAAACCACTGCATGATGAAAATGAGGGTTTGAGCAAGTTCCATTCACAACTCTCTGTCACTTCAGACACCTCTAGTTTGCAAATGCAACATCCTGCAGGACAAGGAATGTCTTCCAAGAATATTCTATATCACTGCTTCTGTTAACCAGCATCCATGCTACTTGTGGATATGGGGAAGTGTGAGGGCTGACAATGGAGGCAGGCATGTGCATTCAATTTTTCTCATGCTACACTGGTGAAGTAAGTGTATGAACAACAGGAAAAAATAGTGCTAACATCACTGTGTCCTCCAACCTGTGTACGAGATTTCATTAAATGCCCACATGATGTTGGTTCTCCCTTAGCTATGAAATCCTCCTCCACTTGTTGTAGCATAATGTTAAGAATCTGGTTTAAGAAACTGATGCCTATGATATCACTCATGTGTCCCCTGTAAGTCGCTGAAAGGTCATTGTAGTTAAGATAATTAATGCTGCACACACCTTTGAATCTCTGTAATGGGTATACCATGTATACCACTTGATTTTACTTATGGGGACACAGTTCAGCCAAGTCCCTTACAGTATGCATGCCTACTCAGATATGGTCTACAATCCGTTGGTCTGTGGTGGTATGCCAGGTGCTGTTTGTACCTCCTTTATTGGTGCACATGACCAAGATGAGCAACATTGTGAACATTTGTTCTAAGAATGGCTACAAATACACACTGCAGTGGTACTACTCCTTGTATAGTACCCATAAAGTACACCATTCAAACTCGGTATGTAATGACACATAGCTGCAGTTTTATACGTTCAGGAATCAGTCTTTCATTTTGGGTTCCATTATTTGCATAATCTATAAGGCTCATTTGCATAGAATTCCTTATTTCTATGTCATTATGCGCTCACTGGCATTCATGGCATACTACACTAGCCTAACCATTTTTTTGAACCCGCTATCTGTATCTTAGAATCATCTATACTCTGCACATGGTCACAGCTTGTGTTAATCTGCACTATATCATATCCTCACTATCTTTTCCAGATAGAATATTTTTAAAACATGTGCTATGACAGCTCATAATCTTTCAAAAGGAAAGGGTGTACATTTGGGAGGTATTCATTTGCAAAGGAAGAAAGAAAAAATAATTAATTGTAGGTCCATGGACTATTAACAGAAAAAATAAAACTGAAAAAAAAACACCAATAATTATCCACAGAAAATACTTACTGAAACCTATTTTTTTAACATTAGTGGATTGCATGAATTTTTTACTCAGTTTCTGATTCTGCATTATGGCATCTTGAAAAATCCTATTGTTCACAGAAAAGGCAAAAGCCACAGCAAGTTTAGGATTGCTGCTATTTTTCTGGCAATGCTTAACCAAAGGCTTCTTAAAATTCTCAGTCCAACCTATAAAAGTTTCATTTGAAATGTCACCTAAAAAACCTAACGGTAACCCCATATCCAGTAACACGTTTTTAACAATCTCCACTGCCTTAAAAAAACATGGTGTCATCACTACCTGTCCAATAACCAGGTTATGCTTTAATCACAAAGGATGGCTGCTGCTGAAATAGAGACATCCAAATAATATTGGAATCATAAATTCATAAAAATTAAAAGTAAATCTGAAGAAGTCAGTAGTATTACTACTCAAGTATTCAAAAAGCTCTGTAAATTTTTGGCTAAGACCTGGTAATAAAATGGGCAAGTCATCCAGGTGCCTCAAGTAGCGTTGAGAAACAGAATAAAAAAACAAGCCTATTTTTCCTAATAACATAAAATCTAGCAAAATAGAGATACAAAACTGCACTCGTGGCAACCCCCATGCTTTGTCTAAAAAATCTCCTTTAAACATGAATTAATGTCATGAAGCAGAATATGTCCAAAAGAAAGTAAACTGTCCCTGAACCATTCAAGGCAGAGGGTCTGAGGGATGACCATAATAGGTATTTTCTATCCACAGAAATTAAAATGAAATCATGGTTATATTTAAGATTTATAAAAATGTCAGAGATGACAGGAATCAACTGAAACTGATGAAAAACTTGCCAGACACCCTTTTAACATTCTGTCCACAAAAATTGCCAAGGTCTTAGTTTTTGAACCTGCTTTTGAAATAACTGGGCAGTCTGAAGGATTGTTAATATTTTTTATGGATTTTAGGTAGGCCAAACACTTTTGGGGTAGAAGGTCATTTTACCAGAAAAAATAGGTATAGCTGATTGTTAATACACTATTCAAGCAACAAGCCATACAGAACAAAAACACTACATCTATAAGCAATGCCCATTTATTTTTTTTGACATAGTCTCCTAGAAATAATGATTCAGCAACAAACTCTGCAATTTACTAGAATAATTTACAGAGTTCAGAATGACACTCCCACCCTTTTATCAGGCTTCATGATTCTAATGTCTTTGTTACATGACATTTCATTCAGCACTCTCCTCTCATCAATAGCTATGTTGTAAAATCTTTTGATACATTTCTGATTACAAATATCATAAATGTTGGACTCACTAAGGTCAACAAATTGATGTAAACTGGGATGGAGGGGTGGACCAAATCTACAACATCGCTGTAAAGTATTGGAATGCAATGAGCAGCCTAATTCAAAGCCAGGCATAACATGACTTAAAAGCAGTATAATGTGACGAAAAACCTAATGCCACAATGAGTGCAATTATCGTTCTGTATGCAACAATGGTAAATTATCCTGTAAACATTTTATGCAGAACTGGATACCATGTTTTCATAAGGGCAAAAGTGGAAGCATATGAAAAGTTGGGAAAACAGAATGCTGTAAGAAAGCTTCTACTTAAAACCATGTAAAAATCCTTAAATATACTGAAAATAACAAGGAAGGAGAAGGTGGATAATCAAAATTAATTACCCATCTTAAAAGAATAAAAAAGATAGCAGAGAAGACAATACAATTCGGACAACAATAGTCAAGAACAAATGGTCATCATATCACATATTGCACGAGAAAAGGTTTTGCATACATACATACATATATATATATATATATATATATATATATATATATATATATATATATACTTCCCTGCATTTTGTTGAATGCACATTTGTCGACAAGCATAGTGGGTGTTTTGTAATGTTGAAGGTACAGATAGCCAATGGGCTACCCCCTACCACTGCTCAACAATCTCTAACCATACTATATTGTACAAAAGTTGACACTCTGATGCTGTGAAATTATCCAACACTGACAGGCCACCCAAAAAAATGTACAATTATTCTTCTGTGCAACAAATAACTTTTAATATCCCACTTTTTCCCACACTACTGATATTCCACTCTTAAATATTACATTGTATTTTAGTCTCTGTAATTCTCATATGGTGTGCTGCTAAATTGTAAAATTATAATTATTTTCTTACTTTGACATACGTGGTGGAGCTTTTCTCCCTGGGACTCAGCTGAAAATGGGCCTTCAGACCAGTTGGACATTCCTGGTAAACAAATGTAAATAAATACAGAATAGAACCATCTGTATACATCTATGTATGTGTATCTTGATATATATATATATATATATATATATATATATATATATATATATATATATATATATATATATATACAGAAGCACTTTACTATCTCGAAATACTGAAATGTTGAATTTCAGTATCTCGAGACGTAAGAGCCAAAAGTGCAGTTGAGCGAAACTGTACTTGATCGAATTGGAAATGTTGAATCCGCGGTTGTGGTGACAAGCTACGTGGGATGCACTGTGTTTGGAAGGTGCGGTGTGCTGTGGGATATGGTTTGCCTGCCGTTGTGTGGATATATCTGGAGATTTAGGTAAGTGCTGTTTTTTTAAGGGTTTTGTGTAGGGGTTTGAGTGTCTGTGTCTATGTTGGGAAGTTTTAGGTGTAGGTTAGGGTAGGTGGGTAAGAGTGTGAGTGTGTAAGTGTTAAGAGTGGTGGTGTTTGTAAGTATGTGATATGTGTTTGCGCAAGGGGAATACAGAGTATGTAGTGGTGGATTCAGTGTCTTTGTCTTTTTAGTGTGACATTGGAGTTTGTATATATAAGTAGCGGTGGTGTGGGGGGCGCTGGGTGTGTTTTGTTGGTTTGTTGCAGTGTGGGTAGGAAGTTGTGTGCATGTTTGTGTGGTGGAGGGTTTATTTAAAAGTCGCGATTTTGAATTTCATGCTTTTGGGGATTCGGTATTGTGACTGTTCGGCTTTACAGCCTCGGGATACTGAAATTCGAGATTTCAGTATTTTGAGACTATAAAGTGAACGTATATATATATATATTTATATATATATATATATTTATATATATATATATATATATGTGTATGTGTGTGTGTGTATATATATATAGATATATGATATAGATATGTAGATGATATAGATATGTTTTCAGGAAGAGTGTGGTGATGTCTTGATTATAACCATGTTGAGAATGGAGATGTCAGAATAACTACATGAATTAAGAATGGAGTTACTGCACATAAGGACATATTGTAAGAAATATTCAAGTAGGTGCACACAATTCAGGACTTGTTACTAGGACTACATGGAAGAGAGCAAGCTGAAAAGAAGGACTTAGATAATGTATTCCTGACATTGGGTTAATTTATAATGCTCACTTATTTTTTATAGGAACTTAAACTCAGCTAACCTGGCTGTTGCTAGTACGCTACAGGAGGAAAAAAGGCTACCATACTTCACACTGAAATATTTTGCTGTATTGATATAGTGCCTTATTAGAATGGCCAAGTGAAGAGCAGTTGTGCTGTTAAGTGCTGTTTTTGTTGTGGTGGAATTAGTTCAAAAAACATTGTACTAGATAGTGCACTACCAAGAATAAAGTTTACAAGGAATTACTATCAACAGCAGAAGAACCAAACACAAATGTGTTCAATTTATAATGGGGAAAATGACACTGTTACGGGTTTATTCATGCCCGAAGAAAAAACACTACCTAAGGCTATGCTTACAATATTTACAAAAAAAAACATGTGGCTTGTTTTAATCTCAACAGTATTCATACTGTTTTACAGACACTGGTAAATAGGCAAAAGGATGACCCTCATTAAATGAGCAGTCACCTGGACAATGACACCCGCCATGCACAAAGTATGGTCCACTACTTCCTTAATCACATCAGGAACTCGGCAAGTTAGCTGCTCATGTTCGAAATGGGGCCATAAACAGAAAGACAGTGTGTGTGTGTGTGTGTGTGTGTGTGTGTGTGTGTGTGTGTGTGTGTGTGTGTGTGTGTGTGTGTGTGTAAAGCAAGTAAGTCCAAAATACATGGTCCTCTGAAGTGTGTAATAATCATGGAACATTCTAGACTAGGAATGTTAAAGCAGTCAAGGTAAAGGCATTGAAATTTATAAATGAATAACAAAGACCACACTCCATTAGACCAGTAACTAAATGAAAGAGAAGAACAAAAAACACATTGCTTATTTAAATAAATGGCTGCCAAATTTGAATAATGTTTGTTTTAAGCTGATGACATGTTGTCTTCTTCATACATATGCAGACATTTAAGTCAGATATTGATTATTCACTTTTTTGCAGAAATTTGAATGCACTGTAGCATAAGCATGTTGAAGACATTTCCCTTTGGATCATGCTAAGCAAACAACTATTTCTTCCTAGTTTCTTTAATAAACGTATACAGTTCACTTGGGAAATAAATAAATATAAAACATACTATGATAGACTATAAAGCTTTCATGACTCAAGCTGTTATCTTTTTCCACTGGCACTATCTTTCCAACACCTCCCTCTACAAACAGACAAACATTCTCACACCCGATATACACCTCACACACACTCATACTCTCTTCTCTATTTGCCCTGCAGACTCTTGTTTCTCACTGCATTCCACATTCTAACATCCCATCTGGAACTAGATGTGGTACTCTTTCTGGTCAGAAGTGTCTCTGTTCAGTAACTGCATTACATGTGCCTTCTACTTGTGGATGTTCTGTGACAGGAGGATGTCATAACGAAGACAGACAAACTTCTACCAGTATGACAAGGCATTTTAACAAAGGTAACTAGTAAAGTGGAGTGTGGGAGTACATGTTCAGTCATCCAGCATCACGACTGTCCTACATGAATACGAACATATGAAGAATAGGTAAACAGTTATACCATTTTAAGTTTTAAAAGTGAGTGCTGTAAAATACAAAATCAATGCTTTTGTGAAGTTTTCTTGAACACTGAATTCATTCATTCTTTGATACCCACTTTATCCACTTCAAGGTAGTGAGGGAGTAGGAGCCTATCCAAGCAAGCAATGTGTACTTGGAAGACAAACTAATGTGGGATAGCACAGGATACAAAGACACACACACACACACACACACACACACACACACTGACCTAATATTTTCAAGGCATGACAAAAAAGTAGAGGCACCTGGCAAAAACTCATGTTGACACAAAGAGGACATGCAGACTCAACACAAAGGTACCCAGCCAGGAATTAGCCTGGAGAACACAAAATGACTACTTTGCAGCATCAACATTTAAAGCTATGCCACTGTGCTTTCCTTAATACATATTATTGGTAGGGGGGACAGTACTAGTAAACCTTATGCCCTGAAATTCTAATGTTCTCTAGAAGAAACCTAAATCCAATAGTTATAGTTCTAAACTCTGAGGCACAGGTTTTCCAACTAATAAAATGTGTTGAGCCAGTAAGAGTAATTTCAAATCATCAGTTTATAATGTCTCCTTCTACAACAACTTGCAGTGTAATTGTACCTCCTGTTAATTATATGAAAACACTAACAGCAGATGTATGTAAATACATTTCGGTTTTAATGACAAAATTCCCCACAGTTAAAGTGCTTAAACACATTCAGAGAGGATTGTCATGTTAATAAAGTAAAACATTTTACTCATTACACAAAATGTAAAGATCCCAGCTGTGGAGCATTAGAATATATACAATGGCAAATGAGATGCAGATGCAAATTACAAAATATTATAATTTTATTATGAATCTGGGCTGGAAATAAGTACAAAAGATATAGCCTCACACACCAGAATATTTATTTGATGTTTTGATGTTGACATTTACATGATTTATTGTTCTGGCTACAACACTGCACGTTAGTATCATTTGAATGCCTAAAATTGTAGTCGCACAGAGTGACAGTGAACAAATAAACACGTAAGACACATCAAAGGGAAGGAGAAAGCAGAACAGAGAGTGGCTGGGATGTGTGACTGGCCTAGAGGGCAAGAAGATGGCCATAGGTAGCAGCAACATGCAGTCTTTAATTACTAATAAAATCTTGTTCATGTGTTTGAAAAATGTGTTTATCAAGAATGTACAGTGTACACGTACTTGTAGTGGATTTATGCTGAGGAGGCACTACTTCCTGTGTTCTGGAGTTTTATGACACATTACAAAACTCTCGTACTAATAAAAATGCATCCTATATATGTGCTGTATAGTACTCTTGTAAAAAGCCTAAATGTGAGACCTATTAATAGAACCACAGAGTAAGTACATTCATATTTATTTACATACATATTGTTTGGTAAACAGTAGTGATTGCCTCTGAAGGGCACATCCTATCGCTCCCCAGACGACAGAGATGCAACAAACTTTAAATGTAAGTCAACATCAAAAAGTGTAAAACAATGTAATGCAAATAAATGGAACAAAACTTGAAGCTGCTACCCATGCAAGTCACAGAACAAAATACTTCTGCAAAATGCACTCTGTTTACCCAGAGCTCTTTTTCATGTGACATATTAAATTCTTCTATGGCTTCATTCTGGGTTGGTGGTAACAAAGAAAAAAGAAAACAGAATGTGAAATACAGAAACATTAATAGCATATTGCTTTTTCTTGTTTTTAAAGATTATTATTATTTCATCATCTGAAAAACAGCTGATTCTGAAACACATTGTAAAAATGGTATATGAAAGCAAGACTATCTTATTTCGAAGGCTGGGGCATCCAGACTATCTGCTTTTGCCCTCTCTTTAAGCAATAAGGCAAGATAACTTTGAAGGGGAACTGTGTATCACATACAACAAAAGGTTTCCGGACTCCTTGCTAAACAACAAATAGTTCTGACTATTCAGAAGTATTCATCGATCAACACTAGTTTCCTGCACAGCTGCATCCTATTTCTAGAAGACACTGCAGCCATTTTATGTTATTCAGCAGTGCCTTTCAGCAACAGTAAAGGAAACGTAATTTGTATGCTCACAGCAGTCTTGGAACACAGAAAAAATAGTTTAGGTCATATAAAACACAGCAGGAAGTCAACGTTCATAGAAAGAAGCATTTAATTACTGAACAGAATTGCATGTAATGGAGAATTTCCTTGGGTAGATAAAATGCAGACAAAATACTTCTAACACTGCGATTGCATTTAATTGCCAGGTAAAACTCTGACTGTAATGAACTACTTACAAATTAATTAACAAAAAAAAATGCCAAGAGTTGAAGTTTTGTGTATAGGATCATGGGATCATAGGATGTTACTAGGCTACTGGCCCTGAGGCCCTCATAAGCCTAGTCGAGAGTTTAGCCCATGCTCAGACAAGTCAGCACCCAATGCCCCTGCCCAGCAGGGACATGGGTGAATTTCCAGGGATATATTTTCGATTTCATATCCAGTTACTCTGGTTGTGCTTAAAAAGAGGTAAAGGGGTACTCTGCTTGATGTGGAGAGGGAGTCTATTCCACAGATGGTGGAGTCTCTGGGACAAAAATCTGTCCCCTCAACAAATCCTACTGATGTCACAGACCAGGTTGAGGCAGCACATGCAAGTTACTCAAGTGGAGCTTGACTTGCAGATATGCAGCAGTCCCATCAAGGCAGGGTCCAAGATTGCCTTGTATGCCAGACAGAGGTCACCTCTGAAGAGTCTGTATGAAAGTGTGTAGAGGGATAGGGCTTTTAGCCTATCTATGTCTGGTAGATTTTTGAGGCCCTGGATTCTCCTGGTGAGGAACCTCTGTGGTCTCTCCAGCTGCTGCATGTGCTTTGCAAGGTACATGCTGAATAGAGCATTGTGCTCAATAATGGGCCTTATATGGGAAGAATACAGGGTGTTATGACCTCCTTGCCCCTGGATGAGATACCTTTACTTATGAGGTGAGCCATGTAGAAAGCTTCCCGTACAACGGAAGCAACATGGTGGTCAAAAGTCAGGTTGTTATGAACCTGGGTGCCTAAATCCCTCATGACTGATTGCATGTTAGGACGTTGATATTAATGTGATAATTTGTGTGGATGTCACTCTCCCCAAGGGGATGATGATGCATTTTTTGGCATTCATCTTGAGGCCATGTTTCTGGCACCAGTCATTTGTTTGGTTGAGACCCTCTTGGAGGATGTCCACATCACTACGGGAATTGATGGCAGCACCCAGCTTGCAGTCATCTGCAAACTTGGTCAGCCATAGCCCACTGGTTTTGGCCTGCACTTCAGAAAAGAATATCCCAAATAACAGAGGCCCCAAGACTGAACCCTGGGGTTCACCACTCATTATGGGTCTACTGCTTGAGGTGGCTTCCCCTATTTTGACTAGGTGGGTTCTATCAGTGAGCCAATTAGCTACCCATTTGGCAACATACAGATTGATGCCTAGTTGAGAGAGTTTATCTATTATGCCTGAGTGGAGAATAGTGTCGAAGGCTTTGGTCAGGTCAAGGTAGGTGGTGTGCACCGTCTTCTCCTCGTCCATGGCTTTGGTAACTGTCTCAAAGAAGTCAACCAAATTTAACAGACATGAGCTTCCCCTGATGAAGCCAAACTGTGTGGGATCTAGTGTTTGGAGGTTGCCAATGTCCTTGTTAATGAGGTCCATGATAATCCATTCCATGGCCTTGCAGATCGGGCTAGTTAGGCTGATGGGTCTTTAATTTCCCATATAATCGTGGGTGCTCTACCTTTATGCAAAGGGATGACAGTGGCTGTCCTCCACTCAGCTGGGACAAAGCCGGTACTCAGGCTTTGGTTGAATAGGATGCCTAATGGAGCTGCAAGTTCCTGCCTAAGTTCATGTAAGATGCAGCCTGGGATGTTATCGGGTCCCATGGAGGCTGTATTTTTTGCTTTTGAGAGAGCAGTGATGATGTTCCCTAGATATAAGGGGAAGGGGGGCACTACTGGGGATGTCCTGATTTACTGATGGGGGGACAGAGGAGTGAAGTTTTCACTGAATCTGTCAACCAGCAAGTTTGCTATAGCTACGGTATTTGTACATGTGGTGTCCTTGACCATCAGTTCTGAACAGATCTGGGTGCTTCCTTTGAGACTGAGGACATATGTGAAGAAGGCCTTTTGATTGCCTCTAGTTGATGTGGCCACCTTGGACTCAAAGTTTGCTTTGGGGGATTTCACCAGTGCTCTTATTTGCTTGTTCAAGCGAAGGAGAGATTGCCTGCTCCTTCTTGGTCCTGGGCAGCAATTCTTTCCTTTTATATACTTTTCATTAGATAATACAATGAGTCATAATAATGGCTGCATAAATCTAACTGACATTTGATTGTTCAGGGTTATCTGAAGGGTATATGGCTGCACTACGAAGTCTCTTTTTCTGTGACACCTGAATGATTGAGCCCATCTTATCAAATGGCCAATCACTAACCATTTTTGTAACTTAGACCTCAGACTAAGTTCTATTTGCCAAAGGGGTGGAGGAAGTAACCCATATTGAAAGGCAAATGTGGGGTGATTTGTTACCACATAAAAAAGTGTAATTGACTGCCAGGTAATCTATGCTAAGCTGACTGAGTGACTCAGAAAAGTCACTAGAGATAAACTATATTCTATTTACATGTCTTTGTGATGTCTTGAAGCATAATATGACTCAGTTAACTGTATATGTCCTTCAAGTATCTGTTAGAAGCACTACAAAATAACTAAGTAGCTTGACTTTGCTTAAATGTATAACAATTAATCAAATGTATAAAAAAATGAATCTATCTGAGCAGCACCATGATTCCTCACTACCTTCTTCTAAGTTCCAGTATTATGACTGTGGGGCTATTAAGGCTTATTTTCACCAGTTATTCTGGTCTAATGGCAAGCAAAAGAACCATGTGCACAAACCCTGGTCTAGGTATATACTGGTGCAATTTTGTCCTAAAGAACCATGTGCACAAACCCTGGGCTAGGTATATACTGGTGCAATTTTGTCCTAAAGAACCATGTGCACAAACCCTGGTCTAGGTATATACTGGTGCAATTTTGTCCTTGTCTAACTAGTTATCGCAAGATTTCTTCTTTGGAATTTGGATGGGGAAAAGAATCAATTATCATAAAATTAATGTCATACCCCTAACCTGACCTGTTATCAGGTAAACCAGCCCTCAAGTATGAAAATTAACTACTCTGGTCTATACTTCTCCAAATATGGTGGCTTATCAGATTTTTGTTTTTGTTATATCTTTATGTATTAATAAAATAATGAGACCTATGAATGAAAACAGAGGATTACAGTGCCAGGAATATAAGAAAGTGCATACAAGATTGATATACCCCCAAATGCATTTAATACAATAAATACTTTTAATTTTGTAAAGAAGCAATTTGGGGACAAAGAACTGCTCCATTTTCCTCCAGCATTCTTCCTCCCCAGTGGAATTCCAGTGTGTGATTTCACTGGGTAGCAAAAGTAGTTGCTCTAAATCTTGGTTTAGTAAGGAGCCAAAGAGGCCTGTCATAACATGAATAGCTGATACCAGGATGTCTTGGGCATGGCCATCAAAACCGGTGATGGTAGTCCCTGTTGGCACATGGAAGGAAGCACATGTGAACAAACTGGGGCACTTCAGTGGTCTTTGCCGTCATGTAAGTGCTCACATCATCATCAGGAGGTGGTTTGGTCATAAAAATAGAAATGCTTGCATTGCTGGAATGCCAGCAAATGCAAAAAGCCCCCTCAAGTCTACTTGGATGGTCAATGGGAGGCTTGATGTTTCGCAGGCCTGTAGCAAAAATGACCACATCAAAACAAAAACAATGAGCGGGGGGAGGGGGATTGGGTAACTTGCATTTGGGCAGTTTAGTAAAAAGCAGCAAAGCAAAATCTCTGAGTCCTTTCGGTCAAATTCAATTTGTACCAACTTTGCAGTTGAGTGAAAAGATGTTTTTGTTGATCGCTACATTTGAATGAAATAGCATTGGTCAGATATACCTACTGCAGTACACATACAAGTAACTAATTCTAGGATTAAACTTGTGATTACTGATAGGGATTTTCCTTAAGTAACCATTATGGTTAGAAAACTTGTCTTAGGTCAGAATTTGGCTCATCTTTAGGGTTTAGGTACGATTTATGGATGTGGGGAAGTCTGTCCTATGCTTGAGGCCTTTCATAAAAAGTACTAGATTTCATTTCATGCACTCAAGATCAGTTTATCTTTTTTATTAGCTCACAAACAGATGCTCAAATTGTGCCTTTTTTATTTCTGTTTAGTCACTACATGACGGACTGATATTTGTAGGATTTAATTTTAATATGATATTGTTATTCTAAATCTGTAGCATCCTGCAGAAGGAGTGTGTCTACCATCTTACTTTCTATTCATTTATCAATCACCTCTCCAGTACTTTCATGCAGTGTGACTGGAATTTGAAATCTCCATTCTACCCTCAGCTGTGAATATCCCCTTTGCTCCTGTACACCTGCACTAGAATGCTTATTCTCCAGTCTTCTGGGATTTGCCTTTCTCTCCATACTACAGTCAGTACCCTCAGGTGCCATTTCTCCCATAACTCAACCAACATTTTGATCATAACTGCAGTGACTTTATCTGAGCCTGCTGCTGTCCCTGACTTTGTTTTCCTTACTGCTGTTTTTACTTCTTCTAGGGTGGACTCGTCTTCCTCTTTGACTGTAGGCTGTCCATGGGGAAATCCACGTGCTTGAGGTTTTTCTTCATTCAGAAGCTGCTGGAAGTATTCATTCCATTTGCATGTCCTAACAACCTGTTTGATGTCCGGTTTGTTGTTATGTGAGAAAATTGATTCCAAATTTATAGTGTATATACATTTCTCACATATTGGATATGTTTGCTTCATTTACTACATTGCCTCAGGATGACCATTTCAATCAGGCTGGCCGGAGAAATGTTTAGAAACTGACCATCCATTATGGCAGATTTTTACAGTAACTACTATTGGGGAGTGGGCTAGTTTCATCAGATTTTGCTCTAGGATTAACAAAGGTTCTTACTCTATTGAAGGATAGGGGTGAAAACTATGGCAAAGCTTCTCAGTACACAACTGAGTTTCCCTTAATGCAGCAGGGAAGCTTGGGAGGGTTCACTAACAGATGTCTAGGATAAAACTGTCTTTCAAGGTGTTTGTGTCTATACAGGGCACCACTGAACACGACCAACTCTTCAAACTAAAAAAGACAAACCGATTTATTTAGTAAGCGCTTTCGGAGAGCACAATATCCCTCAGACAAAAGTTGAACACTAGTATAATATGAGCTTAAATACAGCAGTCTAAAGGCCAATTACTGACAATTAGCCAAACACAATCCAAATCTATTTTAAAGGGAACATAACATAAAAACCAAACACACAAACAAAAGTGCAAAGTCTTATTACCATTGCTAATTAAACACTTAAAGTCAAATGGTCTAAACAAACAGCACAAGAAACATGATATGCTACAGCTTGTTCTTTAAAACATGTCTATACAAAAAAGTTTTAAATAACTTCAAATATATCAATTGGTTAAAAAATAATAAATGAAACATTAAAGATATTCTACCAAAAATGTTTGAACTTAAACATAAATTACCTTCTCATGGTAAGATGTTTAAATATACAACTTATGGAAACTGTTTCATTCAAACCAGGAAACAAATGGGCAGCAGTTCTTAGTTGCCAAAACAGTTCTTCCATTTCTAAACGAACTTGCCACGGGCCACCCCTTATACCAGTATCTATATGGTAAAGAATGCTAAATTTAAAAGAGTGGCCTGGGTTTGTCATAATGTGTCTAACTAAAGCATTAGTGAGATCTTTCCTGCTATAAGCATAGAAATGCTCATAAATATGCTGCTTCAATTTTCTCTCAGTTTTTCCTATATAAAAAGCTGTGCACTTGTCACAGCTAGCAGCATAAACAACACCCCTAGTTTCACAATTAAATTTACCCTTGATGCTAAAAGTTGTGTCATTAATTCTAACTTTAGGTCCCACCATAATGTGTTTAAAAACAACACAACTGTTCATGAACCTAATGTTACTACGGAAATTGATAACAATAGGGTCCCGATTGCTACACCCAATCCTCACACCGACGACGGTCAGTTTCTTCATCGTAGTGAGAGAATATTTAACAACAACACCAACAATAATACAAACAGGACCAATAATAACCTGCAATCTACACAACAACACCAAAACCATTCCGGTAATAATGTGTCCACTGAAAATTATCAACAGGGTTTTCAGATGAACAAGAATGCTCAACAAACGAGATCGAAAGCGGGCAGGAATCAAGGGAATATGAGGAACAGAAGGAACCAACGCAGGAGATAATCTACCCTCTTCCTTGTCCTGTTATAATGGTCAGTTCTGAAGGGGATTTTAAAGTCTACAATTACACTTTGTTTGACATTAGTCAAGATATTGTAGACTTTTTTTCAAAAGGTTTGACTTTTGTTCCTGACTCACATTTCGACCTGATTAAAACAATCATTGACCTTAAACTGTTCGTCCGCAAGTTGAATCTGAGAATTTGCTTGGGTGATAGGCCCACCCTTACCGGTTCTTTAAAAATTTCCAGTGTATTTAACCCACCATTACATGAAACTTTAAGTACTTTTGAAAAACTGTGTGAGTTTGATTTAAGAGTTTTATTTTTGAACAAGCATGATTCCAACAAACATAGTTTTAACATTAACAGGAATCAGCGGGATTTTATTAATATGTTACGTGATTGTAACATAAGGGTTATGAAACCGGATAAGGGGGGTGGGCTTGTTCTAATGGATTACAACATGTATGTAGAAAAGATGTTTAGCCTGCTTGATAATGATGCTTATACTCTAGCTAGTATCAGTGAAGTTAATTCAGCTTATAAGAACATTAGATACATTTTGGAGGAACTTTTTTAGAGGGGACTACTGATATTGATTTATATCGTTACTTGACCATTTTAGCACCCAAGTTACCCACGATGTTTGGTTTGCCTAAGTTACATAAATCCATCACCGATCCCCCATTTAGACCTATCGTGGACGGATGTGGGTCAATCACTTATGCATGTGCAAAATACATCTATAGCATTTTAAAACCATTGGTAGAACAGGAGACACAGATATGCAAAGACTCCTGGGGTTTCTTGCACTCAATCAACAACAGTTGCTTCAATAAAGATTTTTGGTTCCTCACAATAGATGTCAGGGACCTCTATACAGTCATTCCCCAAAACTTGGGTTTAGAATGGATTAGAGAGTTCCTGACATCAAGAGGAATCAATAACCAAACTATTCATTTAGTGGTGACCCTTTTGGAAGTTGTTCTTACATATAATTTCATGGTATTTGATGGCAAAATATATTTACAGAAATCCGGGGAAGCAATGGGCTCACCCTGTGGAGGGAGCTTTGCCAATTGCATCATGGCACATTGGGAAAAGACCTTATTATTCACTAACACTATGTTTTGTGGTAATGTCGCCTGGTACACAAGGTACCAGGACGACATGTTTCTCATTTGGAAGGGTCCTCCTTCATTGGTAACATCTTTTATTTCTAACATCTCTTTAACGACTCAGTTTTTTGAGTTTACTTACAATTTACAGGAGCATGACATTAACTTCCTTGACATTCTTTTATCTAAGGACATTCCCAATTCAAGGTATAAAAGCGTTATATATAGGAAACCTACTTACTCCAACAACTTCCTCCACTGTCATCCCTTTCACCAGAAAAAAGCGGTTGTAAAGGGACAAACGGTTAGAGCGGCCAGAATGATTTCTGATGATGGTGATTTCATCAAGGAATGTGATTATCTAGCATCCATGTTTACCAATAGAGGTTACCCATATAGATTGATTAATGACATTACTTCTGAAGTTGTTCACAAACGTCAAATGGGTTATTTTAAACCAATTTTGGGTAACCTTAATGGACAGAACCTATTGAGCTCAGATGAGGCAATTGTTTCTAAGCATTTGCCAGATAAACAAACTTTTAGGACTAGTTTTTTGTGAACATTTAGCGTTGATCACATTCAAATAAGAGATCTTTTACATAAAAATTGGTCTCTTATTCTTGAGGACAGGGTTCTGTGTAATATGTTTGGAGTAAAACCCCATATCACATACAGGCGCGGTCAAAATCTTAAATCTCTACTTGAGGTTAAACATCCCAACAAAGTTAGAAACACAGGAATGGCCAGATGTGGGTCTTGTAATCAGTGCAAACACATTATGGTGGGACCTAAAGTTAGAATTAATGACACAACTTTTAGCATCAAGGGTAAATTTAATTGTGACACCAGGGGTGCTGTTTATGCTGCTAGCTGTGACAAGTGCACAGCTTTTTATATAGGAAAAACTGAGAGAAAATTGAAGCAGCGTATTTATGAGCATTTCTATGCTTATAG
The DNA here is from genome assembly GCF_019279795.1 of Protopterus annectens. Classification (NCBI taxonomy): domain Eukaryota; kingdom Metazoa; phylum Chordata; order Ceratodontiformes; family Protopteridae; genus Protopterus; species Protopterus annectens. The sequence continues at coordinate 601,503,258 of NC_056726.1, forward strand.
CAGGAAAGATCTCACTAATGATTTAGCTAGACACATTACGACAAACCCAGGCCACTCTTTTAAATTTAGCATTCTTTACCATATAGATATTGGTATAAGGGGTGGCCCGTGGCAAGTTCGTTTAGAAATGGAAGAACTGTTTTGGCAACTAAGAACTGCTACCCATTTGTTTCCTGGTTTGAATGAAACAGTTTCCATTAGTTGTACACTTAAACATCTTACCATGAGAAGGTAATTTATGTTTAAGTTCAAACATTTTTGGTAGAATATCTTTAATGTTTTATTTATTATTTTTTAACCAATTGATATATTTGAAGTTATTTAAAACTTTTGTGTATAGACATGTTTTAAAGAATAAGCTGTAGCATTTCATGTTTCTTGTGCTGTTTGTTTAGACCATTTGACTTTAAGTGTTTAATTAGCAATGGTAATAAGACTTTGCACTTTTGTTTGTGTATTTGGTTTTTATGTTATGTTCCCTTTAAAATTGATTTGGATTGTGTTTGCCTAATTCTCAGTAATTAGCCTTTTGACTGCTGTATTTAAGCTCATATTATACTAGTGTTCAACTTTTGTCTGAAGAAGGAGGGATATTGTGCTCTCCGAAAGCGCTTACTAAATAAATCGGTGTGTCTTTTTTAGTTTGAAGAGTTGGTCGTGTTCATTCTAGTATCCTTTGCCTTTTTGTGTTTTATCCAGTTTGTGGTCTGCTCTTTTGGTGCACCACTGAACCCCGTTGAGCAGTGCTCTGCTACATGGAAATGTAAGACTTAAATACAGGTGAAATTAAACACTTTTAAGCTAAACTATCAATGGGAAACAACACAGTTAGCTTTCCTCCCATAAACTTCAACTCAGATGTAGCTCAGACTGCACAGTTCTGCCACAAGGGTGCAAGTAGGGCCCTCCTAATGTAAGATGGCTGGAGCAGTGCTCAAGTGTAACAATACAATCCGGATTCAGCAGATCTGAATCTAGTCTATGCTATGTACTAGCTACTTAAGGCAAGAGAATGACTTTTTTTAAACTGCATAAAAATACAGTAAAAATCAGCAAAATTAGACAGCAAAACATCATGCCTAATGAGAATAACTGGGATCATAACATAAATAATTTGAGGGGACCCATGCATGGGATAAAATACTTAGGAGCTGCCTCTGTTCATAAGTAGTACAGGGGGCAGTCCTGGGGTAAAATTTCTGTTTCCCATCCATAGATCTAAGTAGCACTTGAATATGGATGAACTTTATTTTATGTGGGTGGGAAGTCTGCTTCACAGCAGCAGTATCCTCTGCGTAATATACCTTTCCCACCAAACTCTTCTATCGATGTTGAAGAAGAGGTTTAGATCCTAGACCAAATATTTCTTTTGCCATTTGATTTGCTACTGTGCAATAATGTGTAGTAAATCCATACGCAATGGGTCAGAGGATGCCATGTTAGCAGTCTGTAGGATACAGAGTATAGTGACAGGACTTTGAGTCAGTCTGGGTAGGATATGTTGTTTTAGCTTGTATCTTTTTAGTAAGGTATTTCGGTAGGTGTTCTAGTTGTGACATGTCTGGACAGATACATGCCAAAGAAGGGCATTATATTCAATGATTGGCCTACTGAGGGCTGAGTAAAGGGGAACAATGATATCCCTAGATCTAGACATATTCCCTTTGGTTATAAGCTGTGAAATATAAAATGACTTTCTTACAACAGACACATGTTGGGTCAAAAGTTAGGCCACTGTCTATGTAAGTTTCCAAATCACAAACAACTGGGTCAACTCTTAGGGGCATACTTGTCAATATTGTAGTTCACTGGGGTAGATGACGTCCCAAAGGATACAATAATGCATTTTTTGGCATTTAGTTTCAGTCCGTGATTTCTGTACCAATTAATTTGGGACAAACTTTCTTGCAGGATGTCTAAGTCATTTGGGGATTCAATGACTGCTCCTAGCTTGCAGCCATCTGTGAATTTAGTCAGCCAGAGCCCTTTGCTACTTGTTTTTACTTCAGAGAGACAGAAACGGGAGAGGTCCTAGCACAGAAACCTGGGGGACTCCATGGGTGACTGGTCTCTTTGTGGAGGTAACTTAACTTCCCCTATTTTGATTATCTGCATCCTATCTGCGAGCCAATTGGAAATCCAGCAGGTGACATGCAGGTTTATTTCCACTTTATTTAGCTTTTCTACTACACCTAAGTGGAGAGTTTGGGTCTGTTATAATCGTTAAAGTGTTTACCTTACAGACAGAAAGTGCAAGGTTTGAAAGGAAACCTGGCTAGGTTTAAAATGGTTCAAAAGGGCAGTAGCCTAGTACTTACATATGAACCTAAATGCATTCCAAACATTTGATCCAAAGACTGCCTAAATAAAAATCGCAAGGATAGAAATTCAGTCATATATTTTTTTTTATTTCAAGGAAGAAATAATTTGTATCCAGGATCTTAATGCTCAAAACTGACTAAACAATAGTTCACAATAAACTGAGAAGGCAAATATTTGCACAGATACATAAATCATGTCTGAGAATGGTACATGAGCCTTTCTACCATCCCCAGGAAAAAAAAGTCACCTTCTGTGTATCCCGCTTTGGTGTTAAACTGGGATGAAAGTAAAGGCAAAAAATTGCCACTGTCAAAAAGACCCTACGTTGCTGCTGTCATTCATATACATAGCATGCCTCCTGACCCCTACCCCCCAAATGACAGTCACTGTATATGTACCTTGGATAAAACTGAAAAAAAAAATTCAAACATAACATATTTCAGCCTGCTGCTGTCAGACAGAAAAGCAATTCTCCCACAAAAGGTAGCCATCTGTATATTAGTATCTGGTGTTTGTGAAGAAAGTGAAAAAGAAAATGATCACAGTAATTTACCAACTTGATATTCCTAGATACTACACTGTCTGTGAGAAATATTAGAGAAATAATGACCACACTGTCTCTCAGCCTAACACAAGGTATATCGCACTCCTCTTAGGTTTGGGAAGAAAGTTATAGAAATAAGGGTATTGTCACCAGCATCCACAACATAAACTACAATGGCCTCCAGTGTACACTTCTGAGAAGAGATGGTTTTAGACTAGGTGGGGATCAGTACAGAGGATACTACTAAGCTTGTCTCAAAATTCATGTATAAAGCCTTGAAGTGTGGGGGCCACCATGACCCCAGAAGTTCTAAAGATCTGGATGTTCTGTGATGCATTTTATGCGTTATGTTTTTAAAAGATGATTTAAACTGTGCAAATCACAGGTCAGTTACTTTCATCTACACAGCCTTGAGCCCCAGAAGGCAGTTATAGTCACTTCTGTGTACAGTTCAGACATCTGCCAAAGATAGAAGATGATATCCATGTAATGTAGTTCAGCTTTGTTTTACATAAACAGTTGTCACACATTAAAGTACTCCATGTTGCTTCACAAGCAACAGCAGGCATCTAATCATTTCCCTCTATAGACAGCTCCAATTATAGATACTTTGTCTATACATATCTTAGATGTCAAGTTACATAGTCCACCTTACGTCACACAAATGCACATTATTCTTGAAAGCCAGACAGTGACAGCATAAACTTGAGCAAAGAACAAGAGTTCAGTTACTTTGAAGAAATGGCTCCAATCCCTACTCTGAAGTTATGGCTTCCTCTGTGTGCACTATAGATGCCTACGGTAAGAAATGATGGCCATATATTGTATTTCAGCTCTGTGAACTTCCACATAAACAGTAGTCACACATTAACCATATTTCAGGTTGCTTCACACAAATCATGTTAATCCTGCAAATGCACAGTAGTATTACAAAGCCAGATAGTGACTGTTTAAACTGAGAAAAACAACAAGAGGGTCAGTTACCTACTACAGACAAGGCCCACCCTCACCAAACAGTTGTAGCTGAAGATGATGGTTATGTATTATAACCAGCTTTGCTCCATGAAAAAGTTGCTTTACAGAAATCGAAGTAATCCTGCAATGAACAATAGTTTTGGAAAGCCTGATAGTAACTCTTTAAAATAAAAAATAACAGGAGGGACAGTTACTTTCTACAGATAGGTCCCGCCCCTTACACATCAGTTACAGCTAAAAATGGCAGCCATGGGTTATATTTCATTTTTTTTCCACATGGAAACATTACTCACACGTTAAAGTATTCCAAGTTCCTTCATACAGATTACATTAACACTGCAAAATCAGAGTAATGACCAAAAAGAAGCAGTTAGTCATATCCCCCTGCAGACAGGCTAGCATGTTTTTGTTACTTGAATTCCTTTAGTTAGTAGAACAACAGGTTTAGCATCAACAAACATTTTCTGAGAAAAAAGAAACACAGAACTTTTATATCTGACATTTTGACTGATTGTCATCTTCAGTAGTCTATCTGGAAAAAAAACTATGAGAGGCTTACCCCTTAACCTCTTAGCAGAAAAATATGGACAAAGTAAAAAATAATGGAGATATAAAGGCCTCAAATTAGAGACAGATTGTAAATATTGTTTTTATAAAAGGCTATGCATTAGCATATATTTTCTGAAGGATATGAAGGCTGCATCTCAAATGTCTGTCATTAATTAGTGACTGAAAATCCAAATGATTTGCCAGATAACCACACATTTTACATGTAACAGACTAATAGTACAATGTAATAATCTGGACAGTTAGCACATATGCCAAGGGACTAGGCAAGCAAAATCAGGGATATCTGAGGACTAGCCAGTCTTCAGTCCTCCAAAAAATCTAATTGCCTGCCAGTAGCAAAATATACCTCACAAATGCCATTGCTGAGCTATTTCTATTCATGCCAGTTTCTCTTAGTTTTAAAATTGTTGACTACTTGCTCCACCCCAACCACAATAACCAGTTAGTTGTCTAGTTAAATCATAGATGGGATGAGCAAGAGGCCAACCAATAATTGGCCAAATCTGCCATATTTCTGTCTTAGGCCACCACTCTCACTGTAAATGTATTCATTTATTTACTTATTTATGTATGTGTGTATGTATGTGTGTATTTATTTAATTAATTATTTCTATAGTAAAGAAATACAACTTTTCTTAACTATGAAAAATAAATAAATACCTAAAAATTGCATCTATATGACAAGCAAGGGCATCACCCAAGGTATCTACCTAAATGACCTATGCCTAAGGCTGGCCATGTCTGGAGCAACTGAACTCATATCATCAGGGACACTAGTTTTCCATTTATCTGTGAAAAAATTCTGGTAAATCCCATACTTGGATAGTCTACAAATTGGAAAAACATGGAATTTCATAGAATTTGGCACCAGAGTACTCATTCACAACATTCAGCAGCAGATTATAATAGAAGCAATTTGGGCACTGATCCAAGGCCCACAGCTTGTGTGTGTGTGTGTGTGTGGGGGGGGGAGTAATCGGGGAAGAAAATAATTTAATTTCAAAAAATTGTCTTCTGTTCAGCACTGCAACCTCATTTTACTTAACTTATGTGTTGAACCCAACAAGTGATTTCTAAGTACGGTTTTTGGTTAAAAATAAAAACATTAAATGACAGACATTGGCCCGAGTATTTACTTTTATATATTCATGGTGTCTGCCATTTACTCATGTGCAACCATATGCTCAGCTTTAGGTACTGTGCCTTATTCAATTATTTTTTTTAACTAAAGAAACACAGTGACCTATCTAAAGCTTTCTGTTTATTGCCTTCTTGAGATTCAATGGGATGGTAATTTGAAAGTTAGAAAATAGCAATTAGTGTAGTAAAGATAGCAGTTTGAAATTTTCATGGCTGCAATAACATGCATTATGTTGGGGTCTTTTTCTTTTTTTTATGCTGGCAGACAACCAGATAAGGGGAGGCTACCTATGTTATGGATGAAAACTATCTGTCCTTTTTATTTGATCAAATATAAAGTCTGGCATTAATGGCTAGTATGAATTTATGTGAAGCAAACTAAAATATTCATCTCTGGCTAATCTTTACCTGAAGCAAAACTGTAACTCACCCTCATTTCACAGAATGTTCTTGTCTTTGCCTAACATTTTTGGTATATGTCAAATTTGTGGTTTTCTACCAAATCATTGAGGACTGAATGGCAAGGAGAAGTGGGATGTGGATGAATTTAACTTACCATCGTATGATTTGTCACTCTACATTCTGGCTTTACATGACTAGTGCACTTTTGTATGAAGTAAGGTGGAATATTTACTGTCTGCCTGGATACTGTTTTATAAGAAAAAGTAACTTGAAACTATCCTAGAGTTCACAGAATGATCACAACTTTGCCTTGTATTTTTGGCCTGTGTTTCATAAAAATCTGTGGTTTTCTGACATCACTGATTACGTACTACATTCATTAAATAGGTATGTGTATATGGGTGTGTGTGGGATGTCTGACTCTGGACAAAACTAACCTAGATTCTTCTTGTTTGCTCAGCTTACAGTTTGGCTTTCAGGACTAGTGTGCATTTGTATGAAATAAGTTGGAATATTTCTTCAGTTGTCTACTGTTTGTATGAAACCAAGTTGAAACTGTTGCTGATTTTACAGAAAGTCTGTGGCATTGCCTCGTATTTTGGTTTGTTCCTCATAAAATTTGTAGCTGTCTTGCAAATTACTGAGGAAAAATACTTGAGTTTCAGACTTCAAGTTCTTCAGAAAAAGCTCCATGGAATAGTGGGACGGAGACTTTACTAGCACCCAAAGGAGCGAGGACTGACTAGTGGTAACTGGTTTAACTGGATAGCTGATGGTTTGCTGGTGGCATGCTAATGGCAGGATGCATACCAATGCAAAAACTGCAATTCCAGCAACTTTCGTAGTACATGACAGTAACATTTAAAATCTGTTCCTGACACTGAGGCTTTGTCCCTTATTATTTTTTAGCTTTTTTCTTGATTTTTGCGCTAAGCAGTTGAAAGGTATTATTTTTTTATCAGTCAGATGAGGTGTACAAAACAACATGTTTATAACTCTTGGGTAGAGGTAGGGACTATTTGTGAATGAAACTAACATATCATCTTGTTTGTTCAGGTTAAACAGTCTGGCCTTGTAGGACTACTGCATATTTATGTGAAATAAGATGGAATACATGAGCCACTATGTGATTGTGCAAAACAGGACAGAAATACATTATCAGTATTATGTGTCACAACAGGTAGCGCATTCACATTTGGCATAGAAGGCTGTGGGTTCTATTCACACAGCAGGTAGATCAATTGCTAAAACGGTAGTACAGTATAAGAGGAGCACTGTACTCCTGAGTGTGACACCCTTTGTATGAGATGTTAAACATAGCTCTCATCTGCTTGAGCTGGAGGTAGCACAGTTGGATGCCAAAGATCCCATAACACCTACTGAAAAGAGTAGGGGGAAGTTCCCTGATGCCATGGCCAACTCTCCCCTAGTAGTGCAAATACCATCATAGGTCTCCCCTGAAAAGATGCTACTAACCCAGTCAACACAGGATAAATAAATAAATATAAATAAATAAATAAATATGTGTTTACCTTAACTGACTATCACGTGTCTACAGTAGTAAGGAAATAATTATATTTTGTGCAACTTATAAACAATGGTATGGCATCCAGGTTCAAGAAGGTCATTGTTCTTCTGTATTCATCAATCATCAGACCTATCATTCGGTACAATGCCCTTTTTGGTATGGCACATCCAACAACTGGAACATCACAGAGGCTCATCACTATAAGAATACAAGGTATAAGTAACTGTTCCTATGCAGACTTCAAAGCCCTATCTCTGAATTCTGTCTACAACAGGATGTTGAGGAGAGATCTATGCCTGGCATACAAGGCATTGTCAGACCCCACCCTGGTGGTCCTCCTGCATATCTGAAAAACAAACCGTACCAAAGTTGCCATTTTAAAGACTTAAACCTTGCCTCTGATATAAACAGGACCTATTGGAGAGACAGTAATATATCCCAGAAGCTACCTCTTCTCTGGAACAGGCTTCCCATCCATGTGAAACAGAGTTCCTCCCTAACTCAGTTCAAGTATAACTTGGACAACTGGATGGGGAAAAGGAACTTCATCCTTGGTTTGGCACCTATGTCTGTAATTGACAGAGGCAGCTTATAAATGGTTCATCTCCCAGGCCCCTCCTTGTAAATGCTTCATCTCCAAAGTTCCTGCATACACTTACCAAGGGTACCTTGGATGGTACAGTGGTCACAGCAATACATTTTTTTCTGTTCAATTCTCAGCTGGTGTGCCTTCTGTGTGGAGTCTGCATGTCCTCCCTGCGTTAGTGTGGGTTTCCTCCGAGTGCTTCGGTTTCCTCCCACATTACAAAGACATGCATCTGGAGCATTTCTCCCTGGGCCTCCACTGAAAATCATTTTAAGTTGAACTTTCCCAGTAAACAAATATTAAATAAATAAATAAAATAAAGTACCAGAACTTGGAAGAGATTTGGGATGCATGACTAGGCTTAAAAATGCCCTTGTTGTCATTAGCCTATTACACACCTATGAACCTATATCCATAATAATTGTTATTATTTTTTATCAACTAGGCACCTGTAGTATGCAGAGTCAAAAATTCAGCTGTGATTGCTGGCTACAGGGGCTGTATGTGGATGAATATGGCAGACCCTGCTACGATGATCAACAAATAGTTGTTAGTCTGTCTTTGCAGAATTAATGTGGATTTTTATGTAAGGTAGGTTCAAATATTTTACTGCAGGCATTTTTTTATTACAGTCAGTTATCTGAGATGCACACACCCAAGTGTCTGTAATTAATGGGTATGGACACTGGTGGATTAGAAGACAGCAGTTCAAATTATCTTAAATCAGGAAAGCGAATCAATGGACATATGTGCATTTATTTGTGGTCCAAAAAAAAATGTTGAGGTCCCATGGTTTGAAAAGAACCCAGTGCTTGATGTATGCTTTATCTGCCCTGACTACAATTTATATTTCTTCACAAATTTACAAGTTCTAAAACTGTTAGCTTGCTTTACTGACTGTTCTATAACTAGAATCTTTTTTAATTTTTTAAACATATAGATATAGTAGAAAAATATATGGAAATTATGATAAGAACCAAAAAAGCATTCAAAAATCATAGGCAAATTTTCAGATTTCATCTCATGAATACAAAATTTTATTTATTTGAGAAATGTAAATTAGTTTCCCTGGATATAACCTTGATTGTTGATGAGAACTTAGTCTGAAAAGAATATCCTTCCAGTAGAGGAACTGATTATGGAACTGCACAATAAATATTAGTCTCAAAGAAGTTTTCTCAGAGGTGCAGCCACCTACAAGCACTGGGTATGCTAGACTTGGATATGTACTATCGAGCAACACAGATCAGACTAGTATACCTACTGCAAGGTCATGATGGAAATCAAGGGCACTAACAGTTGTTGCAGAGGGACAAAATAAGAAACAAGTTAGGGAACACACTGAGACGCCAAAGTTAGAACCTTCTGTGCAGAGGGACACTAGGGAAGTGGTGGATAAACTATTCAGGACTACAACAGTTAATATAGGTAGAAAGAAAATAATTCCCATTGGTCACGGAGCAATACCTACAGGTAGGCGGGGACATGGAGCAGATATTATAAGACCAGAGAAGAGAAGAAATATGCAATTAAAAAATGGCACAGATGTTCAGAAGAGGGCAAATAAAACTGTGGGAGGAAGTTAAGGAGGAACTGGAATTATCAGAGGTGGATATGCTAGCCTATCTGTTATTGGTTAGAGGAATTAAAATAATGCAGGAGAGGGAACAGGATAAGACAGCATTTCTGGTGGTTGTTCATTTAATAATAGCCAGTTTAAGTCTCCTCCCTTGTGGCTTTGGATCTAGATTTTTTGAGTGCATATCATTCATCAAATCTATGTTTGGTTTGATTGGTATTAAGGGCAGGTCAAGGTCTGGCAAATGCGTAAGTTTACTGAATAGAGCTGGAGTTCTTTCCAGTCGGCAGCATAGGATAGATTGATTTTTTTGACCCTTTATCTTTTGTGGGGCAGGAACTTTCTCCAGCTGCTGCTGCTGGTGTCAGATACATCATTCCAAATCATTGTACTCATCAATCATTCTGATGATGAGTGATAAAGGGGAGACTATAACCTCCCTTGGTCTAGATGAGAGATCTTCAATATAAGGTGGGAGGTGGGCAATGAGGTCCTCCCTAACCTACTTTAGCTAGGTGCTGTATGTCGAACTACTACTCCCAACAACCTGTCCCTAGGTCTTAACTTCTTCTGTGCTCAGTGGATTGCCTCCTAATTGGTAGCTAGGGGTAACCTTGTTTTTCCCGAAGGCAAGATCTAGTGCTACTAATAGGAGGGAGTTGTTAAGTAGATCATATAAGGCTATGATGGAGCTTAAGGACTGTTACAGAATAAAACTGGAAAAAAGACTGGAATGAGAGTCTGGAAGAATCTTTTAGTCAAGAAGAGTGGGAGAAATTTTACATTAATCATAGATATGCAACTGAGTCAAGAAAGTTTCAGATTTTTCTTCGGAAATTCAAACATAATTATTTTTATTCTCTTGCCACAGATCCCCCACCATGCCCCAGGATTCTCATTCCTCATTTCTTGATACACTGGAAAATATTAGGGTACAACCTAACACCCTAATAATGGGCAATTTCAACTGCCCCACCATTAACTGGGAAAACTACTCATGTACCAACTCTTTTGCTCAACGTTTTCTGGAATCCATAAATTCCAACGCCTTGGATCAACTTATCCACACCCCCACCAGGGGCAGCAATATCCTAGACCTGGTCATTACCAACATGGAAAACCGGTGTTCCATACCAGAGGTCAATTCCTCGTTGGTCAGATCCGACCACAAGCTAAAAACCCTAGACATCCACATCCCACCCCCAACCCCATTTGGGAAACCACTGTAAAAAATGTTTCCAAAGCCAGCTTCACGCTTCTAAAGACAGAAGTGGCAAACTTCACGACACCCATGCAGATGGACAACAGAAGTACGACTGCTGAATCCTACAAAAATGCACTTTATAAGCACTTACACAAGTGCATGGATCGTGCAATCCCTAACAGAACCAAGATGCTATCCTCCAAAAAAAGGAAGCCAACCTGATGGTCCCCTGCCATAAACAAACTCTACAACAGAAGAAAGAAACTGTTGCAAAAAAGAGTAAAATCCCATGATTGGAGGAACTCCCTGGTCAGCCTCAGTAAAAAGTTGAGATCCCTCATAAAATCCTCCAAAGTTAGTTATGAAAACAAAATCACCACTGATTCTAAAGAAACCACAAATCATTCTATAGCTATGTCAAAAATCTCAATGGCAACATTCAGATCTGCTCTGAGTTACAGCACAATGACTCTAAATATACAGAACCAACTGATATTGCCAACATCCTGGCAGATAGGTTCAGTGCTAACTTTACCCCCTCTCATCCCCTAAGGGGCCCATCTCTATACAGGAAGAATCCAAAGTTCCTGTAATCATGGCTGCACAGGTAAAAAACACACTCTCCAAAGCCAAGAACACAGCATCCACGGGACCTGACAACATCCCAGGCTGCCTTCTACATGAACTACAGAACAAACTGGTACTCCACCTAAGTACCATGTTCAATCTTAGCCTCACCTCAGGCTTCATGCCCACTGAATGGTGCACAGTGGTGGTTATCCTACTCTACAAAGGGGGAGCCACCACTGACCCTGGGAACTACCACCCCATTATCCTGACGACCCTGGTCTGCAAAGCTATGGAACATATCATCATGGAACTTATAAACAATGACAGTGGTAATCTCCAAACTCTGAACTCCACACAGTTCGAGTTTGTAAAAGGCAGATCATGTCTCCTAAACCTGATAGACGTCTTTGAATCGGTCACCAAAGCCATAGATGAGGGTAAGGTGGTTCACACAGCCTATCTAGATCTCACCAAGGCTTTTATCATGATCCCCCACTCTGCAATTATAGATAAACTCATTAAACTAGGTTAAATCCCTATGTCACAAGATGGGTTGCCAACTGGTTCACTAACAGAACACACACTGTGAAAGTAGCACACTCCAAATCCGACTTCAGACCAGTGACAAGTGGAGTACCACCGGGTTCAGTCCTGGGTCCTTTTGTGTTTGGTATCTACTTCTCAGAAGTACAGGCTAACACAGAAGGTCTTTGGCTAATGAAGTTCACAGATGACTGCAAACTACGAGCCATAATCAAAACTCCTAATGATGTGGACATCCTACAAAAGGGCCTCACTGAGAGAGATGCCTGGTGTTAAAGCCATGACTTCATGCTCAATGCCAAAAAGTGCAACGTCATCCCTTTTGGTAAAAACTCTGTACCCATGAACTACCACATAGGTAGTAGTCTACCTAACACCGAAAGTGTGATAAGACAGCTTGGGACACAGGTGGACAGTAGTCTCTCCTTTGATAACCACATCGCCACAGTAGTCAGGAAATCCTTCTATGCAGCACATCTCATCACAAAAGGTTTCTCATCCAGGAAAAAAGAGGTCATTGTTCCCCTCTACTAGTCACTCATTAGACCCTTTATAGAGTACAATGCCCCTTTTGGTATGTACCACACAAGAGATCTACAACAACTAGAAAGGCTGCAGAAATACCTCACAAAGAGGATTACCGGTCTCAAACAGATGCCCTACGCAAACCGTCTCAGAAAACTCCAGCTTTACTCTGTTGCATATCTCCTACTCAGAGGCGATCTTTGCCTAACATACAAAGCTATGTCAAAACCAGAGCTGTTGGACATGCACCACTTAAAGAAATCCTAATCCCTCCGAGCTACACATTCTAGGGACCTAAACCTTGTCAGCACAATAAACAGAACATGCTGAAGGGATAGATTCCTGTCCCAGAGACTTCCCATACTCTGGAACAATCTATCTATATCAAACAAAGCTCCTCATTAGCACTCTTCAAGAAAAATCTTGATGATTGGATGGGAGATAGGAAATTCATCCCAGGGATCACATCTGTGGCTCTGCTCGACAGGGGCACAGAAAAATAAGTTTCTGGGTGGCGAAAGCCAGGGTCCCTTTTTGGCTAGGCTTATATAGGCCCTAGGGTCAACAGCCTAGTACCTACCTATGAACCAGACTATGAAATATGTTTCAGGGAGCTTCAGGAATGTGCAGAAAATGTAACAAGTTGGAAAGGGAACACTGAAGCATATATTTTGGGATTGTTCAGAGCTGTGTCGATATAAGTGGAATTTAGGAAGGTAGGTGAAAATAGTACTGGGAGGAGGAAACACGTTACAACTAATATGTTTTTTCTTAGTTGGGGGAGCTAGCCAGGCATTTTTTTTCCTGTTAGAGTATTAGTTGTTTTAATTTTGATTATGACAAAAAAGCTATCATATAAAAATGTAAAAAACAAGGTGACTCCAGAGATTGAGAAAGTTACAATAATGGTAAACGAAACAAAGGATATGGAGTTAAAAAGGGTGGTATGAAATAAAAGCAAGTTCTTAATGTAGCATTTGGGATAGAGTGGCTATAGAAGACAAAGTGCAGGAGATGATAGACTAGAAACAATGGGTATTGCCTAAGACAAAGGAATATAACCGCATCTCTTCTGACTTCTAAGAAGCCATAAAATGACAATTGTTATTGTTTTGTTTCATATATATATATATATATATATATATTTATATATATATATATATATATATATATATATATATATATATATATAGACACACACACACACACACACACACACACACACACATATATATGGATCACATTCTCTTAATCAACAACACAGTTTGTCGAGTAACAAAAGATCAAACCCACTTCAGCGAAAGTGCACAATATCAAAAGTGCACTTTCGCATAAGCCGGTTACAGTGGGGATAAGCAAATATATCCTTTTCCCCACTGTAGTGCGATCTCAGAATTGGTATATTTAAGTAGGGGGGTGTGAGGGGCACAGCCCCCCACAAGGCGGTGCAGGGGGGGCTTGCCCCCCTGCATAAATGGTTTCAGTTTAATTTTTTGTTTTTTTGACAATCGGCTTCAGCGAAAGTGCACTTTCGATGATGTGCACTTTCACTGAAGTGGGTTTGATCTTCTGTTACTTCACAAACTGTGTTGTCGATTAAGAGAAGTAGACTCATATATGGATATATATATATATATATATATATATATATATATATATATGTGTATGTGTGTGTAGACTTGTAGAGTAATATATATATATATATATATATATATATATATATATATATGTACAGTATTCAGTTGATATTGTGTTTTGCATAGAAAATCTTGGAAGCAATGTTTGGGTTTGATAAATTTTTATTTTTGAATATAATTGAATTGTTAAGTCTGTAATTATATCAAATGGTAGAAACTGGAACATTGCACAGAATTATGGAAATGGAAATATTTTCAGATAATTGTAATGTTTGATGGAGTGGACAATTTGGATTATGCAATAAGCAAAACAAAACCATAGAGGAATACACATACTCTTTAACTCTTGAGTCATGTTTTCTATAATTATTTTAAATACATGCCAGTAATACCGTGGTGGTGCAGTGGTAGCGTTGTTGCCTCACAGTAAGAGGTTCTCCCGTTCGATTCTTGGCTAGAGTGCAGGGAGTGCCTTCTGTGTGGAGTCTGCATGTCCTCCCTGCGGTTGGGTGGGCGTTCGAAAGACATGCGTGAATGGGCGTGCCTTCGTTGAAGGCTGAATGTCGAGCTGGCACCTCGGCATTCGTGAAAATCTACTGCCAATCATTAGCAGACTGGAGTTCCACTGTGGCGGCCCCTAACCAGGAAAAGCCAAAAGACAACAACAACATTTTAAATACATGCCAGTAAAGTTCAAAGTTATAATGGAATAAATATTTGTGGCTCTTCATAGGATAAGTTTCCCTTATAAAGGTTTAACTTAATATTTTCTGTAACAGCAGAGAAGGGAAACATGGGAGGGGCTCATGGTGGGAAAGGGCAGTGATGGCTGCCCAACCAACCAAATCAAGCTCTGTAGTTTCTAAGGCTGGCCCTGCTGTTCACTAGGACTACAGCAAAGTTCAAACAAAATGTTCAGCCCATATATAGTTAACTGTTAAAAGTGGATGTAGATCACATCACTGAAGTATCCATGATCAAAAGTGTTTTGATTTCAGCCTGAAGACCAAACAGGTAACTTATCCATCCCTTTTCTGTGGAGGCTTATGAACCTAATACTCTCTTGCAGGGAACGCTGTACTTTGCACCATGTAACTCTGAACTTGTTTGTTCAGAAATTTTGGCAAAAAATATATATATATATATATATATATATATATATATATTAACAAGAGGCAATGGCCCAAAGTCAGTAACAATTTTAAATATTATTTTAATTCACGTTTACATGTTTTTGTATAGACATGCATTTTCTGAACAATAAGAAACTTGAAATGCTAATGTCTGGCAATATTGACTGACTGAATGCAATCCTAAGTGACTTACCAGCAAATCAAAACTTTTATGAGGGACTGCACAAAAATATAAGGAAAAATCAGAGACCTTCTGTAAAATTCTGTTCAGCTGAGAGGTATAATTAATATAACTAACTTTGAGGCTGCCAGACCTTAGGTAAATTAAATCAGCCAGCAAAAAGTTATTCATTCATTTCCTAGTCCTGACTGAACACTTTTTCTCCAAAGTGGCCACTACTCTCAATATTAGCAGTGGTATTATTGTCCCAAGTTGTTTACTCACAGACACAGACACACAAACAGACAGTAGTTTTTACACATGATACAACAGTATAACTGGTAATATTTTAAACTATAATGTATTTATTATGATGCAGATGTGGTATGCAAATAACACTTACCCCTATAATTGAAGTTTAACTGGCTCTAGCCCGGGGAAAATGTAGTAAGGTTTGTGCACTGCAGTTGGCTTTGATTGGGTTATGATTTTGTTCATGCATTTGTGGTCTTCAGAAAGGCTGTATTTCAGGTTATGAAGTGAGTCAGTCTTACATTAATGTACAGATGACGATTATTACAAAAAAGATTCTCACTACCAAGACAAATATACACTGAGCTGATAAGTACATTTCTCTTGGGTGTATACAATTATTTATTATTTCTCTCTATATATAGGTGTATGTGTGTGTGTGTGCACATGTGTGTGTTGCTATATAAAAATAACAGAGAGAGAGAGAGAGAGAGAGAGAGAGACAGACAGTGAGAGATACAGCCAGAGTAACAGACAGGCAGAAATTCCAGCTAGCTGGTACAGAAATTAAATGTCCAGGCAATTGCACACACACACACACACACACACACACACACACACACACACACACACACACACACACACTAAGACATCATCTTAAACATGAAAATAAAAATTACCTTCTTTAAGGTATATTGTGTCAAGGTACATTTAGTGCACCGACAATGGCTGAGCTCTAACACATGCGATATCAGATTTTTCACATTAAAAACAACTATACTTTACCACTTGTCACATTCTGCAATGATTAAGTCTCTAATAATTTCATTCTAATGCCTTTCATCTGTATAGAAGTGTAAAAGAAGACTACTCATAGCCACCAACACATTCTTGCCTATACAAAGGTCTAATGGAAGTTGTTTGCAGTATTTTACTCAATGCTTCCCTTCAGGCTTTAATAAGGGTACATTACAGCCTACATAATGTGAGGTAGTGAAGCCAGATAGTTTGCTCAGCATTACAAATAAAGATGTCTTGCATTAATCAGTAGGTATGAACAGAATCAGCCATTAACTGTCAAATCTGGAAGGTATGTTATTTGTCTTTATGCACAGTTTTACCCTTTTAGGAAAACACTTCACTTCTGCCATAAAAAGCAAGGAAGAAAACAACAAAAGCACTGTGCAACAATAAGCAACGCAGAAAAAAAGCAATTCCAAAGCAAGCATCTCTACTTCTGTTAAAATAATACAGCACTGAATGGTCTGACAGTTATCTTTTGCACACCAAACATGGTCCCACCCAGTGATGTCAAGCACTTCCTTTAAAAATATGCAGCAATTCGCATTATTCCAACCAGATGCTTGACATGACGAATGTACAAATATTTCTGCATATATTTATTTACTTCTCATTCTTAATTTTTTCATTATTATTACTACTGAACACAAATAAGTTTCATTTACAAAAGAGGTGATACAGAGTTAGCTCACAACAAAAAAGGGATGCCATGCTGAGACGTAATCAGGACAAAGAGAATAAACAGCAGTCGCATCAGCATTGAGGTATAATATTTACTGAGAACATCCTTTGAAAACACAAGCCATTGCCAAGTAACAAGAAAAGAGGATGGCTAAGTCAGCAATAAGTCTGAAATACTTTTTAACTCAATACTTGACGTAGTGTTTGGCAGGAGATGAAGGATTATAATTAATTGATGCACTGGGAATAACAACAACCAAATAAGAATTTGGAAGCCACAAACTACAGAGGCAAATATATAGATAGATAAATACAGATATATATATGTATGTATATATATATATATATATATATATATATATATATATATATATATATAGACAGAAAGAGAGAGATATTTCCATCCATCCACAACCCCCTTTTTCCCATTTTACATATGGGGTTAGGGTATCACTTTAACATATATATATATATATATATATATATATATATATATATATATATATAGACAGAAAGAGATATTTCCATCAATCTACAACCCCTTTTTTCCCATTTTACATATGAGGTTGGGGTATCACTTTAACAGTGACAGGATTTACACCACTGGGTGGCTAGCCCTGCTGTGGTAGATCTTCCACACACTCATACACACACACCTGCAGACAGTTTAATGTATCTAATCCACCAACTGCTTGTCTTTGGAATATGAGAGGAAACCGGAGCACCCAGAGGAAATTTGTGCAAATACAGGGAGGACGTGTAGTGATGCAGGAATAGAAAAACAGGATGGATGATGTGGTAGCAACCTCTCCTTTTTTGGAAAAGGCTTTGAAAAAAAGGGCAACAAATATGAACAAGTAGTTTAGATGAACAGTTTGTCAGAAATACTAGGAGGCCAAAACTGGACTGACCTCTGGCTTCTGTGTTGTTCGGTGGCTCATGCTGAAGAATCCTAATTATGGTTTGGGGTGCAGGTCTTAGGAACTTCTTTTTTTTTTTTTGCATAATATGATGCAGTATTCTGATTTAAGGTAATATCATTGATATCAGTTTACAAGTCTAAATAACATAATTATAGCAAAGGAGTGAGAATTTGCTCAGCAGACAGGCACATAAAGGTAGGGATCCCTACCTATTCTTTCAAAGTTGGCTCTTCATAAGTCATTTTCACTGAAACAAATGGCTGAAATGGCATTTGATGACTTGTTTCCAGGCAGTGTTTTTCATGGAGGGAAAACATCAAAAAATGCTGAATGCATAGGTTCATAGGGAAGTGGTAGGCTAGCTTCCTTTGTGGGCTATTTTAAGCCAACCAATTTCCATTTTTGAGTTTCAAATATCCTATCCCATTTCGTTATAGACTGGCCTTACCCATCTCATGGTTGATAAGCATATATTATTCCTAATGAGAATAATTGGTATCACACCATAGATAATTTGAGGGGAGCCATGTATGGGATAAATCATTTAGGAGCTGCATCTGCCCATAATTAGTACAGGTAGCAGTCCTGGGGTAAATATTCTGTTTCTTATCCATAGATGAAAGTTGCACTTGAATACAGACAGGAATGAACTTTGTTTTATGTGTTTAGTTATTCTGTTTCAGAGCAGTGGTATCCTCTACAAGATATACCTATGCCCCAAGCTATTCTGCTGATGTTGCAGAAGAGATTTAAATCCCTAGACTGAGTATCTCTGATGACATTTGACTTCTTGATGTGCAATAAATCCATTAGTATTGAGTTGGAGACGTCTTGCATGCAAGACACAGATCACCTTTTAGAAGCCTGTAGGATACTAAGTATAGTGACAGGGCACTGTGTTAGTCCAAGTAGGATGTGTTGTTTAGGCCTTGTATCCCTAGCAAGGTATCACTCTGGGTGTTCTAGTTGCATCTGGATGGACACAAGCCAAACAGGGCATTATACTCAATGATTGTCCTAATGTGGGCTGAATAAAGAGGGGCAATGGCATCCCTAGATCTAGATACAATACCTTTGTTTATAAGCTATGCAATATACAAGGGCTTTCTTACAACAATAGACATATAATGCTGAAAAAATAGGTCCCTGTCCACATAAGTTCCCAAAGCCTGAAAAACTGGGTCAACTCTTAGGGGCATATTGTCAATGTGGTAGTTCCCTGGGGTAGATGACTTCCTAAAGGATACAATAATCTATTTTGTAGCATTTCATTTCAGCCCATGATTCTGGTCCCAGTTATTTATTTGGGACAAATCTTCTGCAGGATGGCTAAGCAATTTGAGGATTTCATGGCTGTTTCTAGCTTGTGGTCATCTGCAAACTTAGTCAGCTAGAGACCTTTGGTTTTGGCCTTTACCTCAGAAAAGTAGATGCCACACAGGAGAGGTCCCTGCACATAACCTTAAGGGACTCCACTGGAGACTGTTTTCTTTGTGGAAGTAACTTCCCCTATTTTGATTTCCTGCATCCTATCCATGAACCAGTTGGCAATCCAGCAGGTGACATAGGGGTGTATTCACAGTTTATTTATTTTATTTTCTACCATGCCTGAATGTGGAATTGTCTCAAAAGCTTTGGATAGTTCAAGGTATAAACTAAATAAAATAAAAAGAGCAAATGTAGCTCAGTCTCCACAGCTAAAGACCATGAATCCAATAGTTCCAAAAGACACTTTATTTACAAAAAATAATCACTGTGTAGTGCTTTCATTTAAAAACATGTTAAACTTCATCAGACATTTTAAAAATTGTTACATCACATCCTTTTGTACTGACACTTCATTTTTCATTGGACCCTCAGTATGATTTACATGCATATGTAATAATACATCTACTTAATATTTATTAGGTTAAGTATTGTTAAAAATATATATTACAAATAGTAAAACATATTGGATTTACTCATATGTCCCTAAAAGTGTTATAAATATATCAATTGATAAATATAACTATAAATGGAAAGTTAAAATATCATTATAAATATGTCATATACATTATAAATTCATGTAAAAAATCATGTAAAAAAATCATAAAATTACATAGACAATGCATAGAAAGTACATACATCAGAAAAATAAGACAACGTCATAAGGAACTGCACCTTAATTAATTAATTTTCTTTATTTGCAGGGCCCTCAGTTTTAAAACTGGTGCAATAGAGCTACGTTCATTGATTCTGGGCCAATTATCTGCCTGTACTCTGATTTGCCATTTTAATTCTTTTAGCTCTAACTTCGCCCCCATGGTTGTTTTTCTTCAACATTCACATGGTCAATGGCCATATAAGATAAATGGTGACTATTACATTCACAAATGTGCTTTGCTAAAACATTACTTGGATTATTTTTCTTTATAGCATACTCATGTTCATATATTCTTTGGGCAAGGTGTCTCTCAGTTTTTCCAATATAAAATACCGGGCATGAGTTGCACACAGCTAAATACACAACTGCCTTAGAATTGCAGTTGTATTTGCCTTTCAAAGAATATCTTATATTTCTTAGATAAAAATTGTCACCATTGTTTACTTTATGGCACCAATGACATGCCCCACACCTTGTAATACCTTAATTCAATTGGGCAGGCATATAGGTGGCTTGTTTAAAAATATCCTTAAAACACTTGCCTTTCAGGTACAAAACGTTTTGGTTTCTCATTCATGTGGTTCCTTATATAGGGATCTTCTGTTAAAATAGACCAATTTTTTTACACATATATCTTTGATTAACTTATGATTCTGAGTAAACTAACAACTGGGGCTTTGGTAAATTCAGACTTAGTATGTGTTCCACAACTTTGCTCATACTGCACAACAGACACATCACTATAAATCGGACTGATGACATCATGGGTGATCTTGGATTGATCCAAGATAGGTTTAAAATGACTATTCAGTCTTTTACTGGTCACTTCCTGAATCAATGCATCTACAAATTTACTAGGATATTCCCTATTAAGAAACATAGTACGCAGAGTAAGACATTCATCCAAAAATTCATCATATTTTGTTACCATTCAGGCCACCCTAACAAGTTGTCCTTTGACAACAGATCTTTTCTGGTGCTCTGGAAGTGAACTACTATAATGTAAGAAAAAATTAGAATAGGTTGCTTTCCTATGGATGACAGCTGTGTACATCTCATTAACCATGTATTTTTCTAAGTGAACATCCAAATAATTCATATATTCAGCATTGCTATCCCAAGTGAACCACAAAAACTCAGTAGTGCCATTTATATATACAAGAAATTCATTCAATAACTCCTGCGCCCCTGTCCATATAATACTGATGTCATCCTGAAATCTATGGTAAGACTTTAAGCATGTCTTAAACTTGGAATTGAATATAAAATTCCTTTCCCAATAGGCCATCACCATGTTTGCATAGGTTCCCCCACAAGGTGACCCCATGGCGATGCCTTTTTTCTGCAGGAAATACTTCTTGTTAAAAGTAACAAAATTATTGCTCAACACCATTACTAGCAGTTCCATAATAAGGTTAGTTGTCTCATGTCCAACTTTATGATGGATAAGCATCTCATTAACCCATTCTAAACCTATGGTCTGTGGAATTACTGTATAAAGATTACAAACATCTATTGTTACCAAGATATCATTTATGGTCAAATTGAATATCATTCATATGTTGTAAAAATGACCACGAATCGTTACATATTTGTGATTCTTTTCCTAAGATGTTCTTCAGCTCATAATCTATATATTTCGCATATGCAGAAGTAATGGAATCCATTCCATTCACTAATGGGCACATGGGGGGATCAAATATACTTTTGTGGATTTTAGGGGTTCCAAAAAAGATAGGAATTCTTGGGGTAGTTATATTCAAATAGTTATACAAGTCCAAGTTAATCCGTCTTTCCAAAAAAATATAATTTAATTGTTTGTACATTTTCTATAAGCCCCATTTAACTCATGAAGCGAAACTTCAGCATAAGTATCTGTGTTTAAAATAGTACTCAATTTCATATTATAAGTATGTTGATTCATAATAACCGCTCCTCCCCCCTTGTCGGGTTTCATAATCCTTACATTTTCACTTTTTAATGCTTTTACAATATTTTGTTCTCTTTCATTCAAGTTTGATGTAAAATTTGCCCTCTTATTTAATCTATTTTTACTCTTCAACTCAGTTTCACACATTTTTTCATATGTGATTAGTCTAGGGTGCAAGGGGGGATTGTATATGCTACTAATACTAAATTTACTTCTCTCATTGTCTATGTTGTTCTGATATAATAAACTGAAATTCAATTTCCTTAAAAATACTTTCAAATCAATCATGGTATTGGCGAAATCAGAGGGACTTGTTGATACAAATGTTGTACCTTTAGATAATACATCAGCCACATGCTTATCTATCTGTATGTTTGACAAGTTACACACTTTAAAATCTCCTTTTGAATTACTTACAATCACATTAGTATTCACATTTACAGTAGTATTATCACTATGCTGTTGGTTCATGCATACTTGAGAAGATTGTGCATAACTGATGGAATGGGTGTCCAGCCTATCATTGTTTAAGTTCTCCAGTGTTTGGTTTTGACTTGGCCCCTTGAAACCCTGCTGATTGCTTGTACATATATTTGGGGTTATTTTTATTTCTTAGTCGTTCCAACCTCCTTAACTCAGGAAACTCCTGGTTATACGGTTGGTCATGTTCTAGCTCACCATCTCTAGTGTTATTTGCATCATTGTTACTGTTACCAGCATTGTGGTCAAATCTATTTCTTCTTTGCCCCCCTGGTAGTTTTGGGTAGTCAATACCATTGGCATACTGGTTTAAGTCCCTTTCAAGCTTCTCCATCTTATCAGTTTTTAGTTTTAACAATTGTTGGTCAATACTGCTGTATATCCTTAGGATTTCATATTTAGTGTTTTCGGTGGATGAATCATCCCTAATGTCTTTGTCCAAAACAGTCAGTTCATTAATCAGGACATCTATGTCAAGTTGGTTATATTTAATAATAATGTCAAGAAACTCTTTTCCACATTTCACAAACAATTTGAGCAAATCCATAGGCAAAGGAAAGTTATTAACTAGACCAGTAGGGTAGCGCCAGAACCACAAACCCTTTGGAATAATGTTAAGCATGTTACACTCTCTCAAATACGCATTCTCTAATTGAAGCTTTCTGCATTTGGCTAACTTTCTGTCAAATGCATTGAGCTTATTATCAATTAAATCAGTACCTTGAGGTTGTCCAGTTGAGAAAGCGAATGCTGACCCCAGCCATTCTCTTAGTGCTGGTAATTCCCTTCTTGTTCCACCATTATTGGCGTTCCTGAGTTCTCTATTCAGTACGCATGCTCCTGTATGTGCACTTGCTTTCTGCTGCTCTGTATATGAACGGCTACAGCTCCAGGTTCATTATTGTAAAAAACAGAGCTGTTATTGTCAAAACAAAGTGGCGTTAAATTAAAATCCATACATAAAGTCTCTCTGGGTGCATTAAGTATACAATTAGATGTTGCTTGCTCAGGAGACTTAATCCGTTCATATAGTCCATCCATACGCTGTGTTAGCTGCATAATTAAAGCAGTTAGCTTTACAGTAGACCCTTCAGTCCCACTTTCTTCCTCACTGAGCTGTATAGGAGAACCAAGTAGATTGCCTGAAGCCATACCAGCAAACTAATGAAAAACAAGCACAAACTAAATAAAATAAGAAGGGCAAATGTAGCTCAGTCTCCACAGCTAAAGGCCATGAATCCAACAGTTCCAAAAGACACTTTATTAACAAAAATAAATCACTGTGTTAGCACTTTCATAAACTTCATCAGACATTTTAAAAATTGTTACATCACATCCTTTTGTATTGCCACTTCATTTTTCATTGGACCCTCTCAGTATGA
The DNA here is from genome assembly GCF_019279795.1 of Protopterus annectens. Classification (NCBI taxonomy): domain Eukaryota; kingdom Metazoa; phylum Chordata; order Ceratodontiformes; family Protopteridae; genus Protopterus; species Protopterus annectens. Next base: position 601,527,268 of record NC_056726.1, read on the forward strand.
TTGACATGCATATGTAATAACCTAATAAATATTAAGTACATGTATTAAGTATTGTTAAAAATATATATTAAAAATAGTAAAATACGTTGGATTTACTCATATGTCCCTAAAAGTGTTATAAATATATCAATAGGTCAAGGTATGCTGTGTGAGAAGGGTACACTGTTTTGTACGCACTAATAAATCTAACATGTAAGGCCACAGAACGCATATCAGGTCAATAAATCTAACAAGCATAACATGTAAGGGCACAGAATGCACACAGAATACACATCAACATTCTTAAACCTTATAGACTTGGACCCATATAATTTTAATTTTGTCAAAGGTAGGTCATGTCCACTAAATTTAGTTAATGTCCTTGAAAAGATAAGAGCAGCTATGGATGAAGGTTACACAACAGAGGCAATACACCTGAATCTGGCCAAATCCTTCTACACTATCCACCATGCAGATATTATAAATATGCTCAAATGTGTAAACAGATACCCTTACATTACTAAGTGGATAGCTAAATGACTGTCTGCCAGAGCACACATTGTTAGAGTAGCAGAAGACACTGCAAAAAGCAAAAAAGGTGACTAGAGGTGTATTTCTGAACTCCATGCTGGGTCCTACCCCCATTTAGTATCTATTTTTCCAATCTTCAAACTAAAACCTGGACCACTGGCAATTAATTTATTGACTGTGTAGCTTAATTAACTTTTGATTTTTATCTTTTGATTTTGCGATGCTACAGAAAGGACTAGACTAGTGCAAAGATAATGGCCTGAAAGTAAATGTAAATAATGCAGTGCAGTACTGTCACATTATAACTTTTCTAGTAGTTAAAATGTATGCATGGCACACCTCTCCAGACTGACTCACTTATCAGATATCATAGTAGCTTGCGGACAACTCCTTATCTTTTGTTCACCCTGTTGTCACAGTGGTGAGGAAATTCTTCTATCTGGTCTAACAAATATCTAAATGCATATTATAGAGATTCAAAAAAGTTATCATTCCTCAACAATTATCCCTTATCAGACCAACTGAAATTCACAAAAAATAACGCAAGGCTGGGGAATATACAGACTAAAAAAACAGGTGACGCTTGTATACATTTTGTGGAATGAAGACCATATGTTTAACTGTATTGAGGGGTACAGATCACATGATGTAACTTAAAAGAGTTATATGACTACAGACTATTTAAACAGCTTATTTTAATATGGTCGTGTACCTGAAGACATTTTATTAAGTTAAAACAAAAGTGCTCATATTTGTGAATAAATTCATTGGTTTTTATTTTTACTGAGTGTTTTTTTAGTCTGTACATACTCGAGCCTTGCGTTTTTTTTTTTTAACAGTTTGTGGTGTTTAAAAAACAACTGAAATTCACTTGTGACATAGGCAAACTTACATTTATATAAAAGTAAACAAACCATATTAACAAGTTCTCATTTATAAACATTATGCATATGACATAATCAATCCAACATTACATTAATTCTTCAGTTCCTGTCTTCTCTTAAATCTAATTTTTCCTCCAAAAACTTTTTCTACGTGTTGTTCCCACAATTTCCATTTTTTGTACATAATTTGCTGCACCCCTTTTCTAAAGATCCCACTTCCTGTTTCTTTAGTCTGTTACAATATTCAGTACTTGAAATACGGATGGTTTAGCCTTTGCTCTCCATTCTCTAGGCTTTTTTGGCAGCAACCAGAATTAAAATTAACAAGGCCTTACTACGTCTAGGCAATTCAGATCCTGCATCCCTGCTCAAAAAATACTTTCCTTAGTTACACTCATTTGCTTGCCCAGTACGTCTGACGTCTGACGTCCTAGCCACTTCTTCCTTCCCCATTACACCTCCAACATTTGCTATCTACCAGAGGAAAACAATTCTTTGGAGTCTGCTTGGGGTATAAAAGTGCCTATGAAAATAATTCCAAGCAAAAATCTTAAATCTTTTAGATCTTGTTGCATATTCAGGAGCCACCCATATGTTCTCCTATTGTTTCTTTATGAATTGCTTTTCCAGTCTCTCTCTACCCAATCTTTTCCAACCTCTTCTGATTGATTCCTGTAGTTATTGCACAATACTTTATATGACCTACTAATTCCCCCTTTTTAACAGCTGCTTCTGTTCTAGATTCAATTAAAAACTCAACCAGAGCAGGTCTTTCACTTAGGATTCCCCTATCCACTTCTGTTTGCCTGTACTCCGATATCAATCCCAGATAGGGAAGGCAGTCTCTAGCCTGCCTTGAAGAAGAATCTTGAAAATTGTATGGGTATTCATAAATCCTAAACAAAAAAGATGGCCAGCATTCAAAGTGTGGAATATAAACCATTTATCTGGTTCACAATCCAGAGGACTGTGCAAAGCACAATCCCCATTCAATGGGCATTGTGCTTTGCACGGTCCTCTGGACCGTGTAACCAAATAAATGGTTCATATTTCACATTGAGTGCTGGCCATTTTTTTTTTTGTTTTGAAATGCAGTTTTGTGGCGTTTGCACCTGCCTTACTTGCAGAGGTTTTTCTTACAGGTATCCATAAATTCTCCCAAAGTCATACCTGCTTTACTCACCTAAAGGCAGAAAGTACCCTTTGAGGATGGGTGCTAACAAGATGTAAATGCTTTTCCTTCCTGCAGGCTGTTTTCTAAGTTGAAATGGTCCTCGCACTAACTCTGCCTTGCATTTTGTATGATACTCTATGATTAGACATAAATAAGTCAAAAGATCAATATGGCAAACTAAAAACAATGAATATTTTGAAGCTTTTCAGCCACTAAGAAAAGTAAAATCTTTGAAGCTTTAGATGCAAGGGAGTGCTATGATAATTACTATGGCAAATTTATGAATTTCCATCACTGTAGCCAACAGACCACTGGTGGCTGTATTACTGTATGACAATAAACCTATCACACTTATCAATGTGGCAATGCTTCTGGACTTTACTTCCAATTCTTTGTTTTATGTTTGCAGTTGTTTGTTCTCTGTTCTTTAAGAATACAACTAAATAAGCAAAAACAGTTTGCGTTAAGCTCGACACAGTAAAAATTATAATGGACAATATAATATTATATTGAACAGTGACTTTGACAATGTGATATTATATTGAACAGTGGCTTGTATCATTATATCTGGGCACTTCTGCTACATACAAATCACAGAAAGAAACTAGTGAGAAAGACTCTTCTTCTTCTTTTGGCTTTTCCCGGTTAGGGGTCACCACAGTGGATCACCTGTCCGCTCATGACTGGCAGTGGAGTTTTACGGTGTCGAGTTCCCAGCCCGGCATCTAACCTTCCACAGATGGCACACATGTGCACGCACTCACATCTAGGGCCAATTTAGAGTGACCAATCCACCTACAGCATGTCTTTGGGATGTGGGAGAAACCGGAGCACCCGGAGGAAACCCACGCGACCACAGGGAGGACATGCAGACTCCGCACAGAAGGCACCTCAGCCGAGGATTGAATCGGAGAACCTCTTGCTGTGAGGCGACAACGCTAACCACTGCACCACCGTGGCCACCCAAACTAGTGAGAAAGACTAATACACAAAATTTATAAAGGAATAATTACTCATCAAAATAAGTTACTAAATATTTCCCAGCGGTCTGTGTTTAACTGTCAAACAGCACACTCATTGAACAGCTGTTCATACATGTTCATTGAACGGCTGTTCATAGAACACTAATCATCAAACCTTACTTTAATCAAATGGCCATATCATCGCAAAGATTTACACTTCCTTTATGTTGGCCAACTCTCATAGTTTGATCTAAACTGTTACGATAATATGGCCATTCGATTAAAGTAAGCTTTGATTATTAGTGCTCAGACAGCCATTTGACGATTAATCATAGATCAATTTCCCAGTACCATTACATAAACATTATTTTTTCATTGACTTCCCTAAATGCACTGGCTATCACACTCATCTGTACTAAACTGGGAATCATTGATGTGAACTACGTAAAACTGCAGGATTTCTGCTTCCCTCAATAAAAATGACAATGGAAATGCAACTGAATCCGCAGCACAATTTCCCTGAGAATCTGCATCCAGCAAGTGAAGCCTGATACCCATCTGCTTTGCCCTGGATACTTTTAGTTTAAGAAATATATATTACATCTAGTAATTAATTGCAGCTTGTACAGAAATACTTTCAGCAATTTCTAGTTAAACAAGCACAGTTCACTTAAAACTATACAGATCAGAAGTTTCACTGATTGACAATTTGCTTTCCAAAGTCTAAACTAGCATTTTGAAGTGCAGATTAATCCCAGCACATTTTCCCTCAGTATACCAATAGATAAAGCCCAATATCTGTCTATTTTACCCTGAACATCATTAATTTAAAAAAAGATGCCTTACATCTAATTAGATGATGCATTTTGCACAGAAACAAAGGTAGCTTAAAACTACATGAATCAGCAGTTTTAGAGAATAGTAGCAAATTGCAGTAAGGGTAGGATATGTTTAACACTGTAGTTACACTGCCTAAATGAAACCTCAACATAATGATATAATGAATGAGACCATAGTTTAAATAATCCATACTAAAATATCTTTGCATGACTTGTATCATACAGAATTAAATTTAGAGTTCATTATGTAACAAGCTGTACTGTAATAGCGCCATAGGTGAAAAGCTGTTGATTATTAAGAGTACAAGACATGATACTGAATTCCAAAACTGATCTTATATATACTGTAAATAAACCTATTAGGACTGTAATCTCTCTCATTGTAAAGTTTTTAAGAATCAAACCCATCTGTCTCAAGGTTTTATTACAGATAACTCTCACATCATTTTCAAAACAAAATGATGACTCAATCAGTATATCAAGATACTTATATTCCCTAACTTCTAATAAATCAATGGTTGACAATGTAATACATATCCTTAATTTTTGTTTGCCAAAATACACACTTTTTTCTCACTAAATAAGAGACTAACTGTATTAGCTCACTTATCTAAACATATTAAATTAACATTGATATTAGTAAAATCATCTTCATTACTAGCAAAAAAAAAACAATTTTACAGTTGTTGGCATACTTAACCAACCAAGAATGATAATCAAATGGAACAGAGGCAAAAATGCTATTCAAAAACAAATGCCCAAGCACAGATCCCTGAGGTATACCTGATCTCAGTGTTGGATTAGATTTTTTTCCTTGATTCACTACTCTTTGGGTACTACATCAGTACCCATGATTAATCCATCTACATATAAAACATTGCAAAGTTATTGGCCAAAATTGTTAACACTTAAAATTATTTAATGACATTCAATTACTTCTGCATTCCATGTAGAAAAAATCATCAATTACATTATTAAGCCTCATCTTGTATTCTTTAAGGTAGGTTTAATACTTATTAGTATTACCAAGAAACAGATATGATGTAATACAGAATCTGACCAATGAATTTGTAGTATTTTATCATGTGATTTTGCAAAGTATTTTAAAGAAGAAAATATACCCGTTGAAGATTTTTCTAAAACTGTTATAGCTGGTGTTTGTCTGCTCCTTATTAAAGAGGGTTTTACTAAATTTTACTAAATCAACATCCATGCTCATGCAGTTGGCATTTTTGTTAAGATTTGGATATCTTCAGTAATATTAGGACACTTTGTCATACAACCAGTTTTTTCTTCCACAGACTGAGAACAACAATCACTTGTTTTAATACCAAAACCAGTAAACTATTCATTAAATGTATTAACTATTAATCCAAGATCAGTAATCTTTGCTAGATCTACAAAAATAGAATTAATATGATCTCTTTTATTCCTAAAGGAATTAATGTATATTATATATATATATATATATGTATATATATATATATATATATATATATATATATATATATATATATAGGTGTTTATGTGATCACTTGCCAAGAAATTTAAATTTTCATATTTTAGTGTTTCCTTTATTATACTTATTGATAGTTCCTTACTTATCAACCTTAGCTTCTTTTTATTAAACCTATTTGGAAATTTATGGTAAACACAAGAAGTCTTATTTTTCTATCATATAATCTGTTCAGATTATAATTCCACCATATTAGGAATTTATTTTTGGAATGTACTGTTCTATAGCAAATTGTCCCAGCTACAATGTTATATAATACAGATTCTATATTACCGTAACCCCTATTCACTTAGCCATTCCTACCCAATTCAAATATAGTAAATTATTCTTTAACTTGCAATAATTCATTAGACCATAACTATAATATTTTGTCCATATACTCAGTTTACTATTAGCAACTGTTTCAAAGGAGAAAGACAATGATCCAATAATCCTAAAGGAAGAGAAATCTGAATATTTTCAGTTAAAATCAGATTATCTGTACTAACAAATCTAGGATATTACTACCTAAAGTTGGTTCTGAAATCAATTGAGTAATTTTATGATATTCAAAAATCTTAATAAATTCTATTTCACAGTTATTTTCTGCTTCATTTACTTGTCCATCAGTTGTAGGCTAATTAAAGTAATCTATCAGTACCATGTTTTTAAAATCGAAATTCATATTTAATGTCAGATAATCGTGCCTACATTGTTTCGTTGAATCTCATGTTACTAAATTTCATTTTGCTGAAAACACAAATTACTGAAATCTCATTTCACTGAGCTGAACTTAGTATATATGGCACTCTGTAGAATACTGTAAGGCAAGTAAAAGGTATATGCCCTTTTCCCCACTGTAGTGCGATTCTGGAGTTAGTATACATAGTTGGGGAGGTGGTGGGCACTTGTTTGTTTTATATTGTATTTTATCAAAAACTTCAGAACAATACATTTTAAACAATGGACATGCATAGTTACAACACCAGTGACTAACTCTCTCCAGAAGACAATATTAACTCAAACTAAGTGGGGGGCTACACCCTCTACACCACCCAATGTTGGGGGCTTAGCCCCCACACACCCCTAACTATATATACTAACTCCAGGATTGTACTACAGTGGGGAAAAGGGCATATACCTTTTACATGCCTTACAGTACTCTACACAGTACCATATATACTAACTGGAGTTCAGTGAAATGAGTTTTCAGTAATTTGAGTTTTCAGCAAAGTGAACAGGGTGAAATGAAATTCAGTGAAATGAGATTCAATGAAACAAAGTACACCCAGATAGTCATATCTAAATCTACTGCAGATGTACTATGAAGTATAAATGTTATAGGATCATGCAGCAATATTCCATAAGCCTGGACTATTACATATTCTAGTTCAGCAATAGTCTTTACAAGTTTACAAGAAATTGAATTTCTAACCCATAAAGTTACACTTTCATTTCTGTTGCTTGTTCATAATTATTCAACTTTGTTATATCCTGATATTTGTAAGTTAGATAAATTCCATGTCTCAGTAACAGCAATAAGCTTATGTTCCTCATAAAGTGCAATAAATTTTAACTCACTTCCTTTGTTCCATAAGCTTTGGGTATTGCAATAGGAATGTTTTAATATATATTAAATTATCTGTTTCTATTACACAAATGGATTTGCTCATGTGAGGTCCTAAATAATTCAACACAACTTCTAAACAAGCCTAAGAGAACCTAAGATCTATAATAATTAAGCTGAACTCCATCTCCTGAAATCCTTTTTAATCATTGGCATAGTTTTCACAAATTTTTATTATTTTAATATTACAAACAAAACATAGTTGTCTTAACCAATTATTAAATAATTTTGCCTTCAACCACTTGTAATCCTACCAACACAAGCTAGGAAGGATTTTACTTAATGCAAATTCTACATTTAAAGTTTCAAAATACTCAAGTTATATCAAGAATTATATTTTATATCTAATTTAACGGTGTATACCTTAAATCATTAGTACCTCCCTGCAAAATAAATTTATTATAGACCGGTTTAACTCTATTTAACCTCTGTGACAAACCAATCAATTACAACCCTGACAAAGAGGAAACTGCAATATACTCCTTATTCAATGATGTTAATTGACTAGCAATGCAATTTACATGTGAGTTCCTCAATTACTAATAGTTCAGAATAACATCCCTTTCCACTGTTATCTGTTACAGAAATAAAACCAGACTCTTCACTGCATTTATTAAATCTTTATCTTCATTAATTAACTCTACCAAAGCTGCCCTTTTAAGCTTTCTTACCAGTGAGATCTCTTACCATCCTTCATTCTGTCCATTAGTACAACTAATAATATTATCAGAGTAAGGTTTATTTGAAATACTTGTGAGCGCTTTCATGCAGTAGGTTACATGCACTTCTTCAGACAAGATTTTAGGAAACTTACTGTGAGTATAAGTACACTTACAGATATAGACAATTAATTAATTAATTACATTCAGCCCTAAACAATCAACTATTTAGTCTCACAATTTCATTTAAAAACGCAGACCAACAATAAAATACCATTCAAAAGTGAGACAGACACAGTCATTTAAATACATTATCCTATGTACACCTTATAATAAATATGTGTACATATATGCTTTTTATAATAATGTTAGAATTTATGGTGATAAAAAAATTAATAATGCCTATTCATCTACTTAACTTATAAACTCAGCAAGTGGTCAAGAAAGCATATACCTGGGGAGGTAAAGAAAAAATATATACATAGATACCCCAAGTATAATATATCATATATTATAAAAATAAAATACTAAATTAATTAGTTAAATTATTTACTAAATTGTTTAAAATATGTTTATTTATTTATTTGTTCATTTATTTATTTATTTATTTATTTAGTACCCAGAACCATTTAAGAATGCATCACATTTGTCTCAAAAATTCTCACCTAGCAAGGGCTTTTTGTTTCAACAAACATTTAATAGAGCACATCTCATTTATCCCTGGGTAGACATATGCATTTGTTTTAAGTTGCCACAGCAACTCACATTCTTCCAACTTGAGATGCCATGGCCCTCCCCTTGGGTTGATTTTTATTTTTTGTACTACATTAAACAAAAAACTATGAGTTTTATTCTCAATTATAACAACAAAAATACCAACAAAGCAATCAAGGCAGTGTTGAATATGATAACCAACAGGATTTTCAACGCGTAGCCTCCAATACCAAGAGGAAGAATGTGAATTGGTCGAAGAAGACACAGAACAGGAGGACATACAACCGACGCAGGAGGTAACAGGAACTTTGCGAGCAGTTCAGCCTGTGATTATTCTCAGTGACAGCAATGATTTTCGTGTGTATAATTACACCTTGTTTGAAGTCCCACAACACTTTGTTGAGCTTTTAGCAAAAGGTTTTAATTTTGTATTACCACCAAAACCTAATATAGCTAGGGTCTTGTGCGACCTTAAGCTATACACAGGTAAACTAAATTTGAGAATGATGCTTGGACAAAATAATAACCTGCTAACCACTGAACGAGTGGCTAGTATATACAATCATCCCCTTGACAAGAGTTTATTACTATTTGAAAGAATCACTGAAGCCCATCTAAGGGGATTAAATAAATTCTTCCAGAATAAACATGTAGATTTAACAGAACAGAACCTTATTGCTTTAGTGAGAGCACATAATATATGTGTTATGAAGCCCGATAAAGGCGGGGGCGCGATTCTTATGTACGAAGATGACTATGAAACTAAGATGTATGACATGTTGTCAACAAACAATTATAGACAGGTTTCAAGAAACGAGTTAAATCAGTCATATCAAAAAATCAAAAACATCTTAAGTGATTTGTTTATAGAGGGAAGCATTAACACAGATTTATATCAATATTTAACAATGCCAGCTCCCTTAGTTCCAGTCATCTTCGGGGTTCCAAAATTGCATAAGGATATCCAAAGCCCCCCTTTTAGACCTATTATTGACGGTCGTCAATCCATTACTTATTCATGTGCCAAATGGGCAGACAATAAGTTAAAAGAGGTTCTTAAAACAGAACCTCAAACTTGCAAAGATTCTTGGTATGTTCTTGAAAGCCTTAACCATATCCCCTTTGATGTAACTTTTGGGTTTTTGACAGCTGATGTCAAAGACTTATAGGTGTTTACCTTAAAGACACAAGGTGCAGGGTTTGATTCTTACATGGGGTAATTGGCTAGGCTTCAAGTAGCCCAAAAGGGCAGTTAGCCTAATACTAATCTATAATCTATTGAAGAAACAAAAGGCAAGGGAAGTCTTCAAAACGGGTACCAACAGCACAATAGTTCAGTAGTCCTTAACGCAAATTTTTATTTGTTTAAAACAGAGCGTTGCTACTATCACGTAGCTTCATCAGAGGTAACAACAATCAATTGACTTAATTAATCTAAGAGCCTTTTAAAATAACATCAACTCTGATTCATAGGAAGTGACGAAATTGAAACTTTACACTTTCCTCTGCACAGCTTTTTTAAGACAAGAATGATCAACAAATAAGTTCATATCAGAACTGATTAAAACATGACACAAATAAAAATGATAAAAATGTATTCCACAATGAAATACTAGTCCACATATCCAAAACCTGAATAGTTTTTTTGAATAGTTTTATCATTTTTATTTGTGTCATGTTTTAATCAGTTCTGATATGAACTTATTTGTTGATCATTCTTGTCTTAAAAAAGCTGTGCAGAGGAAAGTGTAAAGTTTCAATTTCGTCACTTCCTATGAATCAGAGTTGATGTTATTTTAAAAGGCTCTTAGATTAATTAAGTCAATTGATTGTTGTTACCTCTGATGAAGCTACGTGATAGTAGCGAAAACGCTTTTTTCTGTTTTAAACAAATAAAAATTTGCGTTAAGGACTACTGAACTATTGTGCTGTTGGTGCTCGTTTTGAAGACTTCCCTTGCCTTTTGTTTCTTCACTAGTTTGTTTGGATTTACATTTGCTGAATCTATAATCTATAATCTATACAGCAATACCCCAAGACATAGGCACCGATTGGGTTAGAGATTTCCTGTTAAGTAAACACCTTCCAGGAGATGAAATCGACCTGGTTATTAATTTACTTGAACTGGTGCTGAACAATAATTTTTTCATGTTTAAAAGGGATTTATATCTTCAATTAACCGGGGTGGCAATGGGCTCCCCTTGTGGGGGTACCTTTGCCAACTCCGTTATGGCTTTCTGGGAGCATACTTATTTATTTCAACATCAACTTTATAAGGATGTAGTTATTTGGTACACACGGTACCAAGATGATATTTTGATGACTGTTAAAGTTAGCAAAGAAGAGGCCATTCAATTGATTCAGGTTATGAATTCCTTTACCTCATTTTTAAATTTTACTTATAATTTTGAGGAATCATCTATTAATTTCCTGGATATTTTGATCCAGAAGAACACGGAAAAGGGAAGATTTAATACCAGTATTTATAGGAAACCCCATTACAGTAACTCTTTTCTGCACTTTTCTAGTTGCCACCCTTTCTTTCAGAAGAAAGGGGTGGTTAAAGGGCAGATAGTACGTGCTTCCACGCATGTGTTCCGAAGAGAATACTTTTGAAGAAGAATGCAGCCTATTGGCAGTGATGTTCTTAAATAGAGGATACCCCAGTAAACTGGTGAATTCAGTTATTCGTGAAGTTAGACAAAAGAGATGTAATGGTTCTTTAGGACCCATTTTAAAGACGAGTTGCAACACCTGTGTTTTGGAAACAGTGGACACGAATAATGTAGCAGATATTTCCATAAACACAGATAATAGACGGGTACATTTTAGTTCCAGTTTTTTGACTGAATATAATGAACTGGCAGTGGAGTCCAGACGGATCCTGAACAATAACTGGGAGTTTATAACACAAGGTTTGCATTCTAGTACTACCCTAGGACCAAAACCCCTTGTTGTATTCCGAAAAGCCCCTTCTTTGAAAACATTATTGGAGCCCCCTTTTAAAGAATACAAAGTTAATAAGGGTATGTACAAGTGTGGCCATTGTAGTTACTGGAAATATATTAAAACTGGGGCCACTTTTTCAATCCGGGGTGTGAAATATTATATTAATGATAAATGTGATTGTTTTAGTCAAGGGGTAGTCTACCTTGCTACCTGTACATCATGTTCTGTGTTTTACTTCAGTAAAACAGAACGCCACCTCAAACAGCGTATCTATGAGCACACGTACGCAATCTCTAAAGAGGTGGCATCTAATGCCCTGGCAAAGCATATAATTGAGAATAAAACTCATAGTTTTTGTTTAATGTAGTACAAAAAATAAAAATCAACCCAAGGGGAGGGCCATGGCATCTCAAGTTGGAAGAATGTGAGTTGCTGTGGCAACTTAAAACAAACGCATATGTCTACCCAGGGATAAATGAGATGTGCTCTATTAAATGTTTGTTGAAACAAAAAGCCCTTGCTAGGTGAGAATTTTTGAGATAAATGTGATGCATTCTTAAATGGTTCTGGGTACTAAATAAATAAATAAATAAATAAATGAACAAATAAATAAATAAACATATTTTAAACAATTTATTAAATAATTTAACTAATTAATTTAGTATTTTATTTTTATAATATATGATATAGTATACTTGGGGGTATCTATGTATATATTTTTTCTTTACCTCCCAGGTATCTGCTTTCTTGACCACTTGCTGAGTTTATAAGTTAAGTAGATGAATAGGCATTATTAATTTTTTTATCACCATAAATTCTAACATTATTATAAAAAGCATATATGTACACATATTTATTATAAGGTGTACATAGGATAATGTACTTAAATGACTGTGTCTGTCTCACTTTTGAATGGTATTTTATTGTTGGTCTGCGTTTTTAAATGAAATTGTGAGACTAAATAGTTGATTGTTTAGGGCTGAATGTAATTAATTAATTAATTGTCTATATCTGTAAGTGTACTTATACTCACAGTAAGTTTCCTAAAATCTTGTCTGAAGAAGTGCATGTAACCTACTGCATGAAAGCGCTCACAAGTAAAAGGATTCTGGATTTTACATTGGCTGCTGGTGTTTGTTGGATCTACCTTTTTGTTTCGTTGGTTTGTGAAGCTTTTTGAAGATTTTTTCTTTTTTTTATTTGAAATACTGACAGTTTAAGAAGAAGAAAGATTTTCAGCTGTTGCCTGCTTGCAGCTTCATAGTGGATAATGTGTAGGTTTGTGGTGTAACAGATAAGTCCTTCAGGTCTACATGCATGTAATGGGTAGATCCATTCACTGCATCATAACAAATTAGTTGCTAACTCATTTCTCATTTAACACAATTTGCAGTCTCTCCTTTTTCACCTTGAATAATGAAATGCATGTCAGTTACTGGCTGTCATTTTTCAGCCAAAAATTCCATCTCAAGTGTAGGATTCAGAAACTAACCCATACATAAACAGTATCTTCAGCAACGTTTGTCAGATGATGGAGTAATTTTTGATACTGGAGTTAATTATCAGTGCTCCCACTTACCCCTGATTTAAAGGAAGTTTTGTTGGTAAAGGTGTATGCAACACATTTGTGTTTCACTCTACTGTGTTTTATTAAGGAATTGCAATGATTTTTTGATTTCCACTTTTTAGTGCTGTTTCACTGTGTTCAGAGGTACTTTGCAGGGTTACATTTGCATCCAGTAACTCTGCTCCACAACTATTCAAAAAGTCTTACAACTGATCATAAACAATGAAGAGAGAGTGAAACCTGAATCCATACCTGTCAGCCTCTTAGTACAATAATTCTGGACAGAGCTAAAAATAATGGGGGAACAAATGGCCAAAATCAGGAACACATGTCAAATAATGCTGTTATAAACTTGGAAAGTTGCTAGAATAAGAAGTTTTATATTAGTATACTGTATGTATTTTCTGAAGGGTATGAAGCCTCAAACTCAAATCTCTGTCATTATTTAGTGACTTCAACCTTCAATAATTTGCCAGAAAACCACAAATTATATGAGGAACTGACAAAACATTGAGGCAAACATCTGGACATTCCACAAAACTCTGTACAGTTGAAAGGTGTTCCTGAGTCTGCCTTGAGAAATTATGCTTGCTTTTTTGCTATAATTTGTTCTGGTTAGTCTCAAACAGTTCTCATGTCTTGGCATATTGACTGTTGCTTGCCTCAGTTGCCGGCACACACACACACACACACACACACACACACACAGACAAACAAAACAAACAGCTGCAAGATTGTAATTTAAATGTGCAACATATATTTCATGGAGGCAAGATACTTAATGCTATTTACTTTCTGGAATGTAATGCACAGTTCAGTGGAATGATCATAAGAAGAAAAGCTGTGCTCTACAGCTTAAATCCATCACTGTGGTATTTCCAAATTACTTCACGCAAATATGTTACCCAAGTGGTACAGTTCAGCTGCCAACATCTTTACTCAGTAAACAGGAACAAAGTCAGGAATAAAGAAGGAACAAATGCCAAAAACAGAGGCAACGTTTAAAGATCCCTCTAAATTCATTCAGAACATTTTGCACCAACTTATTTTCTGAAGAGCAAAAGGAATGAAACATTACTGGCATTACTGACTGGTTATCCTGTCTCTGGCAATTTTCTGTGTGTTGTTCTAGTTGGCAGTGGCATATAAGTGATCCTGCATTGTAGCTACACTCCACCACTTTGATGTCTTGCAACATTTCCAGCCATGTGTGTAAGGCCTTGTCTATGTTACCCTTCTCAAAGATATGCATACCATTTGTAAATAGGACTCGTAGTAGCACCTCTGAACTTTTGCAACTGATATCATTCCTTCAGTCCCATGACAAGAAGTACAGACCTGTGGATCATACTTATGGATCAGTGTTTGCATATCCATGCAGGTCAACAATTGTTTCAGTACCTTGCCTGCCCCCATTTGGTGGCTACAGTCCTATGTGTTACTATGCTGTCATTCTGGTACTGTACTACAGTTCTTCAGCAGGAGGGCATGTTAGTAATCGTGTCTAATCCACTGGAGCTGTGCAGTCTATGTGTAATGTAATAGAGGCCTCTTACCTCCAAAGCATGACATATACTCCATGTGTATATAATGCACTGTTGCAAACCCTACATAACAGGTCAGCAAAAGTACAGTTGTGTACACTTACCATAAAAGTAGATATTCGAGTGTATTCACTGTTGCAGTCATCACACTTGGATTATCTGCCTGCAGGTAGCCCTCAGTTGGCCCGAATACCAGAGACTTAGCATTTCTGTGCCGGATGCTGTCGTTCCAGGACTGACGTCAGGTCGTCAGGGGCAGCTGATGCCATTACATCAGTTTTTCTTGCCCCAAATATCAGAAGCCCCCCAAATAGGGAGCTAAGTTATGGTGGGAAAAACACCAGCAGTAAAAAGTAAATACCAATACCAATACCCCAGAAAGGTGTGAGTAATAGCCATAGAGAGGAGAGAGAGAGAGAAACCAGGGGGCTGGAGGGAGGGAAAGCAGGACTGCAATAGTGAATACACGTGAATATCTACATTTGTGGTAAGTGTACACAACTGAACTATGTTCTTCGTGTTTCACTGTTGCAGTCATCACACGTGGGTGGATTCCCAAAGCTGAAGAAGGGTAGAGGCAGTCAAGAAGAGTTAGGGCTGGCTAGTATGCCTTGCAGGACTGCTGTTGCAAAACCTGCCCTGGATTTGGAAAAGATAGGCAGGTGGCAATGTTTGGTGAAGGTGTGTACTGAACTCCAGGTAGCAGCTTCCAGGATGCCCCTGGCAGAGACTCCCTGAGAAATGCTGTAGAGGTAGATGTTGTCCTAGTGGAATGTGTTCTGACCACCTGAGGGGTTGGTTTCCCATGGTGCTTGTAGTAGAAATGGATGCAGTGTGCTAACCATTTGGAAACTGTTTGTTTTGAAATGGCCTTGCCCTCTGCCCCTGTTGCAAAGCTGACTAGTAACTGGTCAGATTTTCTGAAGGGCTTAGTCCTATCAAGATAGAATCTGAGCTATCTGTGCACGTCAAAGGAGTGCATGATCCTTTCCCCTTTATTTTGAGGATTAGGGAAGAAAGTTGGCAAATGGATGGATTGGTTGAGAGCCACACTGAACACCACTTTAGGCATGAAGGAAGGGTTAGTCCTGAGGGAAACCCTGTCAGCATGGAAAATAATGAAGGGTTCCACAGCCATAAGTGCTTGTAGCTCAGACACTCTTCTGGCTGAAGTGTTGGCCAGAAGCAAGGCTGTTTTCCAAAAGAGGAATTTTAAGTCTGCTAATGTAGCAGGTTCAAAGGGGGTAAGCGTGAATTTTCCAGTACAAAGTTAAGGTCCCAAGCAGGGGTGGGTGCTCTCCTTGGTGGCCTTAAGTTGGTTGCCCCTCTCAGGAACTGTTTGATAAGAGGGTGCAGGAAGAGAGGAGGCTCGGTGTTGTAATGAGCCGAAATGGCTGAGGCATGTATCTTAATGGAGGAGAAGGACAGGTCTTTGTGGGGTAGATCTGCTAAGTAATCCAGGATTACAGGCAGAGAGGGGAGAGTTGTGTCCTCTCCTTTAGATAGAATCCTGGAGGAGAACCTTCTCCACTTAACAGCATAGGATTTTCTTGTACTGGGTTTTCTGGCTTCAAGAATGACATCCAGCCCCTGCTTGCTTAGGGTTGCAGGGGGAGAATTCAAGGAATAAGCCAGGCTGCAAGAATTAGGGTTTGCAGTTGTGGATGCAAACTCTGTCCCTCCTGCTGAGAGAGCAGGGCTGGGTTCTGGTATAGGTGCCAGTCTGCACAGGAGAGGGTACCAGTGCTGGCATGGCCAGTCCGGGGCAATCAGAAGTGTCCTTGGTCTGTCCTGTCTTATCATGAGTAATACTCTTGACAGAAGGGTCAGAGGGGGAAAGGCATAGATTGAGAGATTTACCCACTGAAAAGATAGAGCATCCACTGCTGTGACAATTCCTGGTGCAGAATTTGGTGAGCTTGTGGTTGTAGGGGGAGGCAAAGACATCCACCTCTGGGCTCCCTCATTTCTGAATCAGAAGGTTAAAGGTACTGGGCTCCAATTGCCACTCATGTGGGTCTAAGAGATTTCTGCTTAAGTCGTCTGCCAGTGAGTTTTGTTTGCCTGGCAGAAACTGAGCTTGCAATGGACTTGCATGTCCAAGGCCGTGTGCCACAGGGCCATGGCTAACCTGCAGAGTGGGTAGGAGTGGGTTCCCCCTTGCTTGTTGATGTACCACACAACTGCGGTGTTGTCTGTTTTTATTAGCAGTTGTCCTGGAAAGAGTAGGGATGTGAAAGCTGTCACGGCATTCTGCACAGCTAGCATCTCTTTTTGGTTGATGTGCAGATGAATTTGACTTGGGCTCCAGTGGACCTGAATACATTTGCCATCCATGTGTGCTCCCCAGGCATAGTCTGATGCATCTGTGATTAGGGTCTGGGTGGCGTGGGGTTGAGAAAATTGCAGTCCCTTGTTGTGGTAGTATGCTTCTGCCCACCAAAGGAACTCTGTCCTTAGGGTATGATAGGAATGACTGTTTCCAGGTCCTGAGAATGTTGGCACCAAAGACTTTTTAAGTACCATTGAAGTTTCCTCATATGCAGTTTTGCATATGGAATTAGCAGTATACATGAGGTCATGAACCCTAGGGCCTGCAGTATTTTTCTTGCTGATAGCTGGGTTCTGGTGGCCATTTGTTTGAAGTAGGCTGTCAGATAGATTTGTTTTTCTGAAGTGAGGAATGCCATCTGGGATGTTGTGTCCAAGCTTGCTCCCAGGAATACAATCTTTTGACTGGGTACCAGTTTTGATTTCTTTTTATTACTGGTGTACCCCAAGGAAGTGAGAAGGTGTTTCACAAATGTCAGGTGCTGCAACAGCAATTCCTGTCTGCTTGAATCATGCAGTTGTCCAAGTATGGGAAAATTTGGATATTTCTCTGCCTGCAGTATGTAATGGCTGGAGTCAGGCATTTTGTGAAAACTCTGGATGCAGTAGATAAGCCAAAGAGAAGTGCAGAGAACTGACAATGCAAAGATCCTGTCCTAAAATGTATGCACTTCCTGCATGACTCCCTTATGGGGATGTGCAGATAGGCTTCTTTTAAGTCTAGGGTGACTAACCAGGCATCCTTGGCTAGCATAGGAAGAAGCTGTTGCAAGGTAAGCATTTTGAATTTTGGTACCACCAGGAAGGTGTTGAGAATTGAAAGATCCAGGATTGGGCGCCAAGAGCCCTCTTTCCTGGGTACCAGGAAGAGTCTGGAGTAGAATCCTTGACCCTCTGTTCTAATGGAACTGGCTGAATAGCTCTGACATTGAGCAGGGAAGCTACTTGGCTTTGAGCCTCTGTCCACTAGTTTGGAGGAAGGTCTGGAAACCCACTTGGGATTGGCAGTGAATGGAAATAAAATTTGTACCCCTGGGATACAATGTTGAGGATCCACCGGTCCTGTGTGACGGACATCCAATTTTTTGCATGAAGGGCAAGTTTTCCTCCTAGGGGCACAAGCAATTGGGCAGGGCTGGGGAGTGGAGTAAAGAAGTCACTGTGAGTTTTTTTCCATAAGCAGGTGGCTTACCACTCCCTGCTTTAGGGGTGGGGGCACTCCATTGCTTAGATCTCTGCATACCCTGAGACTGTAGTCTGGGTGGTCTGTTTCCCCTGGTTCTGGTTTAAGAAGGCCTGGAGGGGGCTGGAAAGGACCAGTGTCTGTAAGGGCAATGCCTACTGAATCTAGGGGGTTGCACTTGTAAGAATTCTTTAACAGTCTGCATAGACTTAGCTTTTTCTTCTGCTTTGGTGCCAAACAAACTGCCCTTGTTCAAAGGAGTGTCTAGTAACTTTGATTTGACATGGTCTGGCAAGGTCTGGTCCTTGAGCTAAGCATGTCTTCTCAGTACAAATCCAGTGACTGCTGCCCAGCAAGATGCTTCTAGGATGTCAAAGCCACACTGCAAAGTATGCTTACTGACTTGGCTTGCAGAGTGCATAAGCTCCTGCAATTCTTTATTGTCTGCACAGTCTGTAAAGGTTGCCACTTTTTCTTTAATAAGTTCCATAATATGCTTCTGGTACTTCAGCATGTGAAACTGACAATTCAATGCCCTAATAGCAAGAGTTGCAGAGGTATATAACTTCTTACCCCATCTGTCCAAAACTCTGGAATCCCTGTCCGAAGGGGTGGGATTCTTGGCTGTAGTAGCCTTGATACCATTAGGCCCCTGAGAAATGATCTCTGGGTCAACAGTAGGATTCTTGAAAAGAAATTTGTGAGTGTCAGGTACTCTGTAGTAACTGTCTGGTTTCCTAGGGGCAGGAGGTGAAGTGTCAGGAGTAAGACTGGATTCCATAAAAACATCAACAACATCCAGGACAGGGGGTATTGCTAAAGGCTTTAGGTGAGGCAACTCTAGGAATTCTCTGAGTCTCTTTTTGGAGTGAGGTTAGTCTTGGCATTCCCAGTGGAAATGCTCTCTTAAGATACGCAAGGTTTCACCAAAAGAAAAATCCTCTGGAGGGGAGGCAGAGGGAATGGATTCCACTGCATCTGAATCTGCATAAGCAGATAACGGCATGTCTTCATAATCAAAAAACTCAGAGTCATCGGACTCCTGGTCTGTAGAAGCTGTAGGGGACTGGTCTCTTTTTCCCTTAGCAGGGGAAGGCTGCTTCCCCTAATCAGCATAATAAGGTCTTCTGCCATTCTAAGCGTTTGTTTTTGTGGCATGGGAGCAGGTGCATGCCTTTGGTCGTCGGTTTTCTAGGTGTAGTGCGTACTCTGGGCCTAAGAAACACAGCAATTTGGGTTAAAAAAGAAGTTGTCGGTTTGAGTCGAACATTGGTTGAGCGAAGAACTGCCTCAGAAGCCGGTGTCAGCACAGCGGCTCCAGACCCATCCAAGGTTGAGACATCTGCAGGTTCCATACTTGAAGAAGAGTCTCGCAGCATACCGGACTCCGAATGGCTCTCAGTAGAGGCCTGTGAATCTATTTAAGTGGGCATCAGGGGCTGCGAAAGCACCTCACTGAGTACCATCAGACTGGTGACTAGCTTATCGGAAGCGTCATCAGCAACTTTGGACCTATGCGGTCTGTCTCTGTCTTTATCCTTACTTTTTTTGGAATATCAGTAGTCGGATGGCTTACCAAAGCCATTTCAGAATACAGAGATCGAGAGCGAAAAAATCTAGTGACAAAGAGAGCCAGACGATGAATGGTTCCAGCGTTAAACAAGACACAAAACCGACAGTGAGGTACGTTGTGGTCTGGGCCTAAACAGGTGATGCAGTAAGAATGAAAATCTCTGTGAGGTATTTGCTTTCCACAGGCAAGACAACTGTTAACTTTTTCTGACATCGGTTAGAGCAAGAAAAAAAGGATCCCTGATGGGGTACTTAGCTTTAGAAGACTTCAGGAGTATTCAATTTGTAAACGAAAATTCAGGTAGCGGTTGACCGGCACTTGCGAACTGCTTCTGCTTTGGGCTCCACGGCAAGAAAGACTGATGTAATGGCGTTGCCTGCCTGTTTTTATACCCCTTATGACCTGGAGTGACAGCATCCAATGCAGAAATACTAAGCATCTGGTATTCGGGTTGACTGAGGGCTACCTGCAGGCAGATAACCCAAGTGTGATGACTGCAACAGTGAAACATGAAGAACATCTGCCCTACCCTGTTCACTGTCAGGTTGAGCCCCCAGAAGAAATGCAACCTGTCCTCTCATGCTCCCTATTTCCCATCAAGTTGGGCTCCCCCAACAGGACTGCAACCTTGATACCATATTCCCTATCAGAATTACTCCCCCAATCATGGCAGTCCCTTAACATGCCCTGTGCTGTAATACATCACACACTCCTCTGCTCTGCTCAGTAATTTTCCCTGCTTCATCCATGTACTCTGCCCTTATGTGCAGTCCTGAGGTCCATTAAAAGTAGTCATGTCTGCTGTCACTTTGCCAGTGTGGTAGTACACTGTTACTCACTGTATTCTGATTCTGAAGTTGCTAGACATAACATGTTCTCCCAAAATATGGTGACTTCATCTTTTAACACACTGAAATAGGATTCATATGGCAGCATTTTAGAGGTAATTTTGTGTCGTTGTTTCTGAATCCCAGCTATAAAATGATAGCCACAGCTGAGAACATTATGCTCATGTCTATGTGTTCCCCTGGCTGGGAGGCCATGTGCATTGCCTGTGCATGCACAATCACTGATAAGCCTGTATCATCATCTGGCCACTCTGGTGTTCCTTTTCATTGTGTTAGCACACTGCTTGATGATGTTCATTGTTCATTGTAGATAAATTCAAACTGAGGGCATAAATTAAATCATAGGACTTTCAAGAGTTTTTAACTAATAAAAATGAACATACACCCTTTTGTCAGCCCAAACATCCAACAGTATTTAAACGTAGTCAGGCTGTCTGCTTTCCTTATGGGAATTGGCAATGCCTTCCATATTCTGCTCATTCTATGATGAAAAAAGCTTATCTTAAAGATGTTCTTAATGCAGGTAAAGACATCAGGATCTCATTTTTCCTAGTAAGCAAGGGATATTGCACAAATCTGCACCCAATGGAGAGGCTAAGATCTCACTTTATAGCAATTATTGATTAGAATAAATTCTCTCCTCTGATCTATACCCTCGAGTAGAAATAGATGTTTTGCACTCTTGCATATTAATGAACATGCTTGACCTTTAATATGCATCTAGTAAAGGATTTCTGTACTCCTTGTAACTTATTTATGCATGACTGGTTGTAAAAACAAAAGGAAGCACTGCATCCTACAAATGGTTGACTACAGCCTTATATAGAGGTATCAAGACACTCTAATCATTACTAGAAATAGATCAGAAAATAACCTACATTACACCACGTGATTTCCTTAATATGGTTCCCAGATGAATGTCAAAATACAATTCAGAATCAACTATTATCCCCAAATCTCTAATATAATTCTCAACCATAAAATACAATTATTCAATGCATAAGTAAAGCAATTGTTATTCATTCTGTATTGTAATACCAAACACTTGTTTCAGTGAATGCAATTCTGCTCAACTCCAACCATTCATACAAAGGTCCTATGAATCCCTATAACAACTTCTGGTAATTAACGTTTGTAACTACAGTTCCAATTTTATCATCATCAGCAAATTTGCTAACCCAGATGCTTTGATTAGCTGGAAATCTGGTGAAGAAATTACCAAACAGTAATGGGCCCAAGACTAAATCCTGGGGCCAACCACCTTGACAACTATTGCATTAGAAAAAAAATAATCCTTGCACTGCAACTCCTACCATCCAACTAATTAGTAACTTTGTTAGTAATAAAGGAATTAACTTTCTGGGATAGCATTGTCATGGTTGTCTCATTATATGGTACAGTTTCTCTTTTCTTTCCACTCCTCTGTTAGCAGCTTTGTATCTTTTGCTTTTTTTCTTAACAGTTGCTGTATTTTGTGTTAATATTGATTATTTTTCTTCCCAGATTTTTCTTTTAATTCTACTTTCCCTGGAGCTCCACCAAGCCAAGTTCGATCTATTGGCCTGCAGTGCTCTTTAACAGAACCAGGCAACCTTGGGATGAGTGTTATTTTCAAAATATACAAAAAGTATGTTTTATCCTCCAGACAAAATTAATTGCTAGCCCTTGTTTAATTTCTCTTTTTAAGTAAAGCACTCCATCACAGATGTTAGCTTGTCCCCTCCCCATACTGTACTTCCTAACAGCAGTCTCCCTTTGCAAGCTGGTTCAACTATTTGAAAGCCCTGCTGTTTTTCTAGTATTACTAAACCCTTTCTCCTTTAACTTGTGGTCTTTCTAAATCCCACATACTCCTGGTTACAAGAGTTTTATTTTATTTCAAAAGAAAGGTATACAAAACAAGTAAGTCCAAAGTACCTACTGATTTTCCTGATTGTTTCAGAATATTAGCTGCCCCCATTCTGTACTTCTAACTGCAATCTGTCTTTATATGCTGCACTATGTGTATGCTCTGCTGTTTTTCTACTTCTACTAAACCTTTTCTCTTATAAATTCTTGTCTTCCTAATTTCCACATAACTCCTTTGTAAAATTGGCTTATTTTATTTCAGTAAGACAGGTATGCAAAGCAAGCAAGTCAGAGTGCCTACTGCCTTTTCTTATTGTTTCTGCAGACTTGCATATCTGTGAAATCAGGGCCAGCCCTTTTCATCACACTATTGGCTATCCACCACTTTTCTGGTCTATTCTGATCCTCCCCCTCCCCACAACAACAACTATAGCCTAATCTGGGCCAGCCCTTTTCATTATAACCTGTAAACCTACTGATAGTCTTCCTTCATCTATTGCCCCCTCCACTCCCCTCCCTACCCCCAATTCCCACCCGCCTCCAGTGGTCCTACCTTTATTAAAAACAGTAACCACTCCCGCCCATCAAACAACCTATAACATCACTACATCTATACTTCCTCCTACTCAGCTAATATGTACAAGCACACCATACCTATACTCACTGCATGCACACTCCTTGCATACATCACATCTTATCAAACCTCTACCATTCCCACACACAACCACTACCACTGTACCACCACACACACTACCACTCATATCCCACCTCTACTCTACTACTCTTTCATCAGGCCAACAACCTTCCCAATACACCCTCTATATAGACTACAGACCACAACACCTAAACTAAAAACAACTCCACAACCTAACATAACCCTACAACCATACCTATTACCCACAGCACACAATCAAAAAACTTCCCTTATAAGCAAGCATATACAGAAATTGATAAAACTAATAATCTCATCCACATCCAACCTAGCACTCAGTGGAGACATCCATCCCAATCCTGGTCCCTCAATCTCCAACCCCTCCCCTCATAATCAGACTACAAACCACATCTTCTCCAAAATCACAGCCAATAGAAAGTCAACTGACCTCCTTCTGATAAGCCTAAATATTAGAAATATATGCAACAAGGTGCATGAATTCCATGCATTATAAACTTCTACTCCCTTGATGTAGTGATCCTTACAGAAACGTGCTTAAAACCACACATTACTAATGAGCAAATCCTCCCTACAGGTTACAATATACTAAGAGTAGACCGACTGAACAAAAAAGGAGGTGGTATAGCTATAATATTTAAGCAGCATCTAGACCAGCTCTTAAAGTTAGCAGCTCCCCAAATAATAAGAAACAAAAAATATATACCAACCTTAAAATACACCAAAATAAAACCCTAAACATAATAGGTTGCTACTTCCCACCTGGCCACAACATCCCTTCACTTGAAAACCTCCTCAGCTGGACTACCCACCACCTACCCCAAAAAAACTTTAATTCAAGGAGACTTCAACACTGACTGGCAATCCTGCTCTAGCAACCACCCAACCCATCATGTAAACCTTCATGGCTTCACCCAACTAGTCCAGTCACCTACTAGGATAAATAACTCCAACAAACACACTACCCTTGATTGGATACTAGTCAATAAGAACCCCCAGTCATATATAGCAGGCTGCTTATCTGACAGCCTCAGTGATCACTCCCCAAGCTTCCAACTAAGAAAACACCTTTATAAAGCGAAACCCATCATCTTCTGTCAAATACACAAAAAAACTAACTTCAACCCTCTCTCATTCAGCTCATCCCTAAAAGACTGTAACTGGCAATCTCTAAAATACCTCAAACTAGATGACGCAGTTGACTACTTTAATAAAACATTCCTAAGCATCCTTAATTACCATGCCCCCATAAGACATTCCCGAACTAGAGCCCAACCATCCCCATGGCTACAAAAAAACACCAAGTCTGAAATGCAAAACAGGGATATAGCCTGGGACAACTGGCACAAAACCAAAACCCCTCTACTAGACACAAATTCCTAGAACTATGCAATAGAACCAAAAAGCTTATAAAACAGGACAAAATCCAATACTACCCGTCTGCCCTTACCTCCTCCCAACATAACC
This sequence comes from Protopterus annectens, assembly GCF_019279795.1. Lineage (NCBI taxonomy): Eukaryota > Metazoa > Chordata > Ceratodontiformes > Protopteridae > Protopterus > Protopterus annectens. The sequence continues at coordinate 601,552,112 of NC_056726.1, forward strand.
CCAAACAATTCTGGTCCTCAATAAACTCCATCCCAGGTAAAGTAAGTACACCCACTCCTAACTTAACTCACTCCTCCAAAAATATTGCTACCTCTTTCAACAATTACTTCACACAAACCGTACTATCACTAGCCATACAACATAACCCCCCTCATAAACCCACACCATCAGCTACAACTAACAATCTCCCCACTAGCTTCTCTTTCTCTCCTGTTCCTACCTCCAAAATAAAACAACTACTAACTAAGCTTAAACCCACCAGATTAGCAGCAGACAACCTCCCAAGTGAATACCTTCAACTTGAAGCTGACGCTCTAGCCTACTCAGTATCATTCTTGGTTAACAGATCTCTGTCAGAAAGTTATGTTCCCACACTATGGAAAGTCTCACACATAATTCCCCAAAACAGATCGAACCAATTACTGTCCCATAGCTATTCTCTGTCCACTCTCCAAAATAGTAGAGAGATGCATTCATTCTCAAGTCTCAGATTACCTCCTTGCTAACAACGTCCTCTCCAACACATAACACGGTTTCTGACCTAACCATAGCACCACACCTTACTCTCTTTCTCTAACACTATCCTACAAAATAAAAATGCAGGTTATCTCTCCTCAGTAACCTTCCTAGACCTCTCTAAAGTTTTCGACATGGTCCCACATAAACAACTCATCTCTCTTCTCAATAACCTATCCTTCTCTCAACCAGTCATCAACTGGTTTCAGTGTTACCTATCTGACCGCCAACAAGCAGTTGTTTGGCAGGACGACCTATCCCCCCAACTACCAGTCTCCATAGGGGTTCCCCAAGGGTCCATCCAGGGACCCCTACTCTTCTCTATTTTCACCAATAATCTAGCCTCAGCCACAACACATGGCACACTCATACAATACGCAGATGACTCAACCATCATCTGCACAGCCCACTCCCTACCCGAACTGCAAAAAGTCACATAGTAAGCATTTTCTTCTATTGAAACTTGGTTATCCGATGCCCAACTAATACTCAACCCAAACAAAACAAAATTACTAATCTTCCAACCCACCAAATTACCCTAGACAGCTCTCACTTTAACATCACAGCAAAAGAACACCACCATCCATCCTACAGAACACACCAAATTACTAGGAGTAGAAATAAACAATAAACTGAACTTTGACATTCACATTTCCATGACCATTAAAAAAGTGCACAAAAAACTAGAAGCATTATATAGAAATCAGCAACTACTTACCAAAGCAGCTAAAAGTTTGGTAGCAAATTCTCATCTTATCTCTACCCTACTCTACTCCTCTCCAATATTTACTAACCTTAGACAATGCGATCTAAATAAGCTCAAAACCTGCTACACAAATCACCAAATTCACCACAGGGGCTTCCTACCGTACTCACCACTGTCTCTCACTAGCAGAATTGGGATGGTCCCCCACCTCCTTCAATGGTACCAACTCGCACTCGCCCACAAACTAATAAACCAACCAATAAAAGTCCCATCCCTCCAGAATCTACTCCAACCCTACATAACCATGAGACCACTAAGATCCAGCCACAAAAACCTCCTACAGGTCACAAGAGCCAATAACTCTGCTGGAGAAGCATTATTCTCTTGTACTATAGCCAAACTCTGGAACTCCCTCCCATCCTCAATTACCTCTGTAACGTCTTGCATACACTTCAAATCCTTACTAAAATCACACTTAAAAATTTGCCAGATATGCCCTTGCAACCCCCCCCCCATACCATCCACCCACCCACCCACTACCTCTCTTGGCCCCCTAACAACCTACTCTTAGCAAGCTTGGTTACTCATGTTCCCAGCTACCTACCACATAATACTAACTTCTTGTAGCAACAACTGCTAATGGCTGTTATGTACCTTAAAAACAGAGTGTATCAATTATTCGCTGATGAATCTCAACTACATTTGTAACCATGTTTAGTATATGTCACCATATTTTAAAATTGTACTGTGTTCTACAGCTGTTTTACATACATGTTTTATTCTTGTCTTACGTCCTCAGCTGGACTATGTCTATATTTAAATACTATGTTTTTTAACTGTATAATGCAAGTAATAGTTAATGTGGAGCTTTTCTCCCCGGGCCTCCACTGAAAACAGACCTGTGTCCAGTCGGACTCTCCCGGTCAACAAATGTAAATAATAAATAAATAAATAAATAAATAATTTCTCCAGGATGTGCTTTGCTAACAGAAAGCACTGGGTGGATGCAGCCCACTACCATACTCTTAGAGCCTCACGACAAAGGAGATAGGACCTGGTTCCTCCTTGCTTGTTCAAGTACCAGACCACCGACATGTCAGTCTGAATTGCAATTGCTTCCAGAGGAAGAGAATTCTGGATGTACTGCAACACCAAAAGTACCGCTCTCATCTCCAAGACATTTATATGCAGATGTGTCTCCTGTTCGGTCCATGAGTCTTAGGCTGTTCTTCCCAGAAAATGCCCCCCACCCTATCAGGGAAGCATCCGTGGTCACTGTGGCCGCTGGTGGGGCAGGACAAAAAGACAACCTATTGTTACATGAAGAGAGGTTAACCACCACTGAAGATTCTTTTTGCATGTGTTTGTGATCATTATGAGATGAGACATTGGGAGCTCTTGGTAACACCACTGAGTGAATAACAGCCATTGCAGAATCCGCATGTGCATGCGATCCAACAGTATCGCTAGTATTGCAGCTGCCATCATGCCTAACAATTTTAGCACTTCTGATGCTAGAGCCTTGTCTTTGGATATGATATCGTGGACCTGCTGATGAAGTAGTAACACTCTTTCTGCTGGAATTCTCAAAGTGGTGGTGGTGGTGTCCAATTCTGCTCCGATAAAAACGATATGTTGCGATGGTGACAAGGCAGATTTTTCTGAATTTATTGTAATGCCCAGCTGACTGCAGAGAGTAAAAGTGGTGTCCCTGGCTTGTATTAGCTGATGCCTGGTGGTAGCGAAGAGGAGCCAATTGTCTAAGTATGGAAACACCTGGAATCCTAAACGCCTCAGGTGAGCCATGACCACTGCCATACATTTGGTGAACACTCTGGGGGCTGTAGTGAGACCAAAGGGCAGGGCTTGAAACTGGTAATGATTGGCTCCTAGCCAGAAGTGCAGATGATCCCTGGATGGTCTGGCCATTTTTATATGGTAGTACGCATCCTGTAGATCTATCAAGCACATACAGTTGTCTTTCCCTAAAAAGGAAGGTATCGACTGAAACTTGACAGAACTTCTCTTTCTTGACAGATTTGTTTAGACTGCTGAGGTCCAACGTAGGTCTCCAGTCCCCTGTCTTTTTTGGAACTAAAAAGAATCTTGAGTAAGTTCCAGATCCTGTCTGGTCTGCTGGGACTGGTTGGATGACTCTTTTTCTTAGCAACGTTTGGACCTCTACTGTTGCTTGTTCCCTATAACTAGGTAGAACATCCAGGATTTTTGTTGTCAATGGAGGGGGAGTGATGAAAGGAATGAAATATCCTCTGGAAACTGTACTTTGTACCCAGATGTCATTTATTTTGAGCCAGGCATCTGGATACAAAGATAAGCGACCCCAAACTGCCTCCAGAGTAGGACAGTTGGGCCTCCTTTCAGGAGCGCTGGTAGAGCTTCCCAAAGAACTGGTCTCTGTTACCCTGGTTTGGCAGACTTCCTCTACCGTGAAGACGGTGTGTTCCATTACTGCCCCTTGCTGTGCCCCTGGAGAGGGGTTTCACCATGTGTATCCTGAAATGCTCCTTGGGCTTTCGGAACCACATCTTCACTCCCCTTTGACCCTTGGGGTAGTGTCTGGTAGGGGTGGAAAAATGGACTGCGATGGTAGACAGAGTCTTTCCTTCCTGCTCACACCTGGTTAAAGTGTTCTTAACTTTGGGCCTGAAAAGGAACAAGCCATCAAAAGGGGTGTTGACAAAGGATGACAAAGGGCTCCATGAAGGAACACAAGTGCATCCAGGAATATCTCCTAAGAGCAATTCCTGTATCTGCTGCCCCACTCCTTCCATCAGCTGCATATGAAATGAGACGCATGGACAAGTTCAATATGGAATTGAGGATAGCAAGCTGAGAGGCAACCTTGTCTGAAGCTCCTGCAGCTACTGTACCCTGAAGAGTATCTCCAAGCTCTTTTATGAGATCTCTTTGCAGTCTCGTAAAATGAGTAAGACAGTTCAGTGAACGCAAGGCAAAAGTCGCTGAACTATACGTGCGCTTCCCGTATCTATCCATTATCCTAGAATCTCTGTTAGGAGGATGGAAAGAGGAAGAAATTCCCGACATCTCCTTTTTGGTGGCTGCTGCCACCATCATGGCATCAACTGGCACTCCCTTGGTAAGAAAGACTTTTCCTGGGGGCAGAAATAAATTTGTTAGGCCTCCTAGGGACAGGCTTCATGGTGTCTGAAGACTCCCATGCCCTTTGTGAGACCAGCTCCATGAGCTCATCGAAGGGTGGAGACACCCAAGAGGTGGAGGGTTGAGACCCGAAAGCCTTCAGGAAAACCGACTAAACTTCAGTAGGGTTGGTGGACTGCCAGTCACCCCTCTGCCTAAGGATTTCTAATATCTCAGCAAATGAGATATCCTCAGAGGGGGACTGTAGGGACCCTTCTGATTCATCCAAGTTGGTATCGGATGTGAGAGACTCCTGTGAGGAGTCTAAGTGTTTCCTCTTAAAGATTCTCTTCCTGGGAATCTCATCACTGGGAACTTCTAGTGAGGTCTAGGAAGAGCAGGGGCCACCCAATGGGGCTTCCTGAGGCTCTGGGTCTCCACGCTTAGAAAGAATCTGTGAAGCAGAAGTGGACACAGGTGCTTTTGGGGAGGAGGTAGCTGGACCTGAAGTTGTAGATGTTCTAGGAGACATAACTCTCCTCATGGCTTTGAAGGCACCTCTGCTCCGATGAGAAGGGACCAATGGATCCGCAGAAACCACCAATCCCCTTGTGGCTGGCACAGTGGGCTCCAAACCAGAAGTGGGAGCCGAACTCATCCGAGCCAAGGCTCCGAGAGGCAAAGTCGGAACCGACATTTTGGTCCGACTATCCTCCCCGGACCTGACAGGAAAATGTCGGCTCCCAGACTCCTCAATCGGCACTGAGGAAATTTGAGCAAATGGAACCAAAGACACTGGAACAGGCGTCAGCTCCGAAGGCTCAACAATCATCAGGTCCAACTCCTCTGGCTCCGAAGGACTGGTATGGCTCAGAGGAGGAAAAGAAGTCGATTGCATTACAGTTTTAGGCTCTGAAACCACCTGGGTCGGAGCCGACAAAAATTTAGTGAACGCCAGTGCCTGTAGCAACTTCTGCACCACACGATCTACATCCAAATTGGACAGGCTGATCGAGGACTGAGATGAATTGATGGATGGAGGTACTGACTGTAAAATAGGTGATTTTAGAACTTCAGAGACCGGTTCCAGGATTGGGAACCGGCTCCGAAAAGACAAGATGCTCGGCTCCGATGGCTGTGGAGCCAACGTTGACTCTTTTTTAGATTTTTTAACTTCCGAAGAAGAGGAAGAAGTAGTCTTGGAAGACTTTGAAGACTTACTAGACGTACCCTGGTCACTCAAAGCTTCCTGAAATGATGGTTTAAGAAGTCCTCTATCTATAAGTTTTCTTTTTCATTAGTGAAGAACTCTGGAAGAAAAAGAATGACAAATGGAGCAGCTTTCCTGTAAGTGCAAGGCTCTGAGGCAATACACACAATTAATGTGACTATCTGTCACAGACATCTTCTGCCCACATTTTGGACACTTTTAAAATCCTGACTTAGGATGCTTATCCTGGTCTGCCATTATCAGGTATACAGTATACAACAATCAACTACTGTAATTTAAAGAGACTAGCCACACCCAAAAAAACTAGCAAAGTCAAGCTGGTAAGCTAAATTATCTAAATAAGCCCTAAATAACAACTGGGCTGAATAACAATACACTAACTAGTCAAACATTTCACACACACACACACACACACACACACACACACACACACACACACACACACACACACACACACACACACACACACACACACACACGCACAGACACTAAGTAACTGTTTAACTAGAAGATATATAAAGATTTAAATACAGATTTAAAGGCACACCAAAGGGAAGGGTAATATTAAAGGCCTATATAAAAAACAAGGCCAAAAAGAGAAGGAATATCTCTACTAACAACTATAAGGCTAACACTACTAAACACTATCAAATACTAATTCTAAATATTGATTTAGAAATATTTCTAGAAATATTAGAAAGTCAGAAAGAATTATACTGGCCCGAAATGTGCAATGAACCTCCAATCTATTGCAGTGGCAAACTAGATCTGAGGTAACTCTAGGTGCACCATGGGATAGGGATTTGGCCTCGAGCTGTCTGTAAACCTCGAGCTTTGTAGTAGTCCGACTCGGAGCCGAGGATCAGCTCCAAACCCATCTGTAAGAATGAACAGCGAGATAGAACAACTTCACATCATCTGTTTTACTGTTATTAAATGATGCCTGACATGTAAGGCATTTTCAGACTTCACTCTGGTGGATCTCCTGCATATCTGCTAAACAAACAGCACCAAAACTACCCAGTCAAAAGACTTCACCTGTGATATAAGCAGGTCCTATTTGAGAGACAGGTATGTATCCCAACTACCCCTTCTCTGGAGCAGGCTCTCCCTTCCATGTGAAGCAGAGCTCCTCCCTAACCCAATTCAACTGTAACTTGGACAACTGGATAGGGAACAGAAAAGTCATTCCCGGTTTAGCACCTATGTCTCTAATGGACACAGGTAGCCTGTAAATTGTTCATCTGCCAGGTCCCTGCTTGTACATGTTTCACCTCCCAAGTCCCAGCTTACACTTATCAAGGGTACCAGAACTTATCAGAGATTTGGGATACATCGTTAGGCTTAAAAAGGCCCTTGTGGTTTTTAGCCTAATATACACTTATAAATCTACAAACCTATAAATCTTAATCCTGATAGAGATTTAAAAAATAATGATTTAATTAAATGAGCAAGAGATTTATCAATATTACTAATTAGCAATATAATATCATACACAAAATCTGAATTTTAGAAGAATAATGATCATTAATTTTAAACCTCTTATATCTATATTTGTTCTTATAAAATTAGCAAAGGCTTCAATCACCAAAGCAAATTGTAAGGGAGATAATGGGCAACCTTGTATAGTACCTTTTTCAAATTTTTAACTGGTTTTGAAACAAATGAACCTAATTTAATAAATGCAGAGAAATTCTGATAAAGATAATTAATATGCTGAATTAACTTTTCTGTAAAATCACATATTTCTTGTACAAAAGTTAAATAAAATCAATTAACAGAATAAAATGCTTTATTTAGACATAAAATAAGTATTGATAACTGTTTTTCATACTATTAGCATAATCTGTGTCATTATTGTTTTAATATTATTATAAGATTATTTATTATAAAACCTGTTTGATCCTCATCAATTAACAAAGGCGTTAACAAAGCAAGAAAATGTTTAATTATGTTAGCATAAACAGATATAAAGACTTTGTAAACAATGCTTAACAAAGATAAAAATCTATAAGAAGAACATAATGACAAATCTTTAGCTTGCTTTAAAATGGTTAAAATAAGCATATACTTCCAAGAAGGTGAATATTTGATACATTTTTGGCTAGAGAAAATACTTATAATAAAAGAACTAATACCTCACCGGGTAAAAATTTATATAATTCATGCATGATTACATTCTTGTCAGGAACTTTATTATCTTTTTACTATTTTATTTGTTCTATTAATTATATCATAGTAATAGGTTTCTCTATTCCTTATTTGTTTCTGAGTTAATTTATTATGTATGTTATTTCTTAATAATGTTCTAACTACTTATTTTGTGTAGCAATAAGTTTGTTATCGTAATTACTAAAAGTATCCAAAATCTCTTCTATATCTGCAACTTTTCTATTACTACCTGGCACATAAATTTTTCATATGATTTTTTTTAATTTAATGGCTAACTTATGCATACTTTTAAGATTTAAAGAATAGGACTGCAATTTTGTTCTAAGCTAATTCAAACTTGCAGTAAAATTTTGAGATATTTTGTGTTCAAACTTTTCATTTCATTTAGTAGACTCATTACTTTTTGAATATTGAGTTTTAGATTATCAGTTTCTAACTGCAAATCTAATAATTCATTATCCCACTGTTTTCTTTCATTAATGTGCCAACTCATTATTTTACCATATAAATAAGTCTTTAAAGAATCCCATTTGCTCATAACTAAAACTTTGCCATTATTATTAATATCTACAAATTGTTGACTTTCCTCAAGAAATCACTTCTTAAAGCTCATTAATTTTATTGTATATGCAGGCAAGAGACTAAATTTCTATGGTTAACTATAATATCATATGTAATAGGATTATGATCTGATAAGGGGTATGAAACCACTTTTAACTTTCTCTAACCTAGAAATTAAATCATTTGATATAAAGACTCTATCTATTCTAGAATGAATTCCAAAATATATGAGTAATGAGTATAAAACAATGAATCAGATACAGAAAAGTTATTAATATCTTCAAAATTAAATAATTCAACAAAACTTTAATAAAGCCTTAGCTGTGGCAGATAATTTAGGCTTAACAGATACACTAGTATCTTTTTCACTTAATAAGAAATAAAAATCTCCAGCCATTACCAGACATCCTTACATATTTGAAATTATAATAGATAAATATTTTTTTGGGAAATTTTATTCCAATTCCTGGAATCCAATAAATATTCATTAAAGTATTAAGGCTTCCTTGTATATCTAATACTGATAAACCATCATTCCTTTGCTACCACTATAAGTATTGATAATTTTAGGCAATCATTAAAGTATTAAGGCTTCCTTGTACATCTAATACTGATAAACTATCATTCCTTTGCTATCACTATAAGTATTGATAATTTTAGGCAATACAATAGAATTTCCCCAATGCTGCGGTGGTACTGCAGTAGCATTGTTACCTCACAGCAAGAGGTTCTCCCGTTCGATTCTCGGCTTGGCTTAGGGGTGCCTTCTGTGCAGAGTCTGCATGTCCTCCCCGCGGTTGGGTAGCATTCGAAAGACATGCGTGCGTAAATGGGCATGCCTTTGTTGAAGGTTGGGCGTCGAGCTGGCACCTCGGCATTTTGTAAAAATCTACTGCCAATCATTAGCGGACCGGAGTTCCACTGTGGCGACCCCTTACTGGGAAAAAGCTGAAAGACAAACAACAACAATAGAATTTCCCCAAAAAATTATCCCTTCAGTTTTCTTTAAAATTAGAGCTGACCAAGACTGTGTAGTCCTTTGAATTTAGTCTACTGATATCACTGCAAATTAAATGAGTTTCTTGCAAAATAGTCAACTTGAGCTTTAAATTAATTCAAATATTTAAGTAATTTTCTCCTCTTACAAGCACTACTGTGCCCATTTACATTAACCAAAATGCATTTCAGATAAGACCTATTTTAACAATACAACAAGAAGTCATATAAACTTCACATACTAATATTTTCCCCACAGCTATTAGTTTTAATCTTCATAATAAGAAGAAGTATTAGAACAGAATAGCAATATGTAAATATTTATTTTATTTATTTTTATTTTACATTTGTTTACCGGGAAAGTCCAACTGGACACACGCCCATTTTCAGCAGAGGCCTGGGGAGAAAAGCTCCACATGAAACAAACAAAGACAATCAGAGATAACTTGTATAAGTAGCCTAGCAACAGGTAGTTTGTATAAAGTTAGTTTACATACATAGAGTTTACATACAAGTATTTTACATTCAGGTAGTCTTTAGTCTTTATGCTTATTACATTTGTAAGACTGTTTTATACACAAAGTTACAATGAATAACAGACTGATTGTAAATATATTTTAAAAATTGACATTGACAACAAATTTAGAACATCTATAAACTTAACAATGAATATTTTGACCTTAAACAGACCCCCTAATATGGAACCTAAACTTCCTAGTTTGAAGAGAAATCCTATCAATACTACCTACCAAACAACTACTACAAGTACCAGGCTGAATTTGCTACTACAGTCTATATAAAAGAAAAAAAAAAACATATTAGGTATGTAATGGTTAAACAACAGTGATTAACCAGTATCAGCAAAGTAAAGTATATGTGCATACATATGAAAAAAGAAGTATTATTGAAAAAAGTATTACGAAATATTATTGAGATTTGATTAAATTTAATTCAATAATTTCCATTCAACTCCTAGTTATTTCATACTGTCATCTCAATTCATAATAACTGCACCCAAAAATGTTAATCTGTAAGTAAGTTTTCTAAAGTATATATAAATATTTACTAATTAGTTGGGTAAACCCAGTTTCAAAACTTTAAGCAAGTAACTCAAACTAGATATTAGATAGATTACTATACTAGTTCTTATTTCCGCGGTAGTGGTGTTGCGGTAGCGTTGTCGCCTCACAGCAAGACGTTGTCCTGTTCGATTCTCAGCTAGAACGTCTTCTGTGTGGAGGTATGTGTGAATGAGCATGCCTTCATTGAAGGTTGTGTGTCAGGGCTGGTAACTCGGCACGTAAAAATCCACTACCAAACATTAGCGGACCGGAGTTCCGCTGTGGCGACCCCTAACCGGGATAAGCCGAAAGACACAACAACAACAACTATACTAGTTCTTATTTGAATAACCACTTAAAATAGCTATGTAAACCCTATAAGGAATGATCAGCTTATGAAAGGAAAATATTTACACACATACCAACAGAACCTTGCTGATGATTATGCATGAGTAATAAATCACATACTCATTTAGATCACAATTATCAAGTGATATTTTTTTTTCATTTCAGTAGAATGTAAGAAAGTAGTTAGGAAAATATTTACAAACACTGTACCTGTAAAGCTGTTTTTGTATTCAGAAATAAATATTCAATTATTTGAATAAGATCTTACACTGTTATTAAGTTAGAGTTACTTCTTATTTAATCATATAATGTGTTCATATAGAATTCAAAACAATTACATTAAATATGGAAATGCATAAGTGCATGCACAAGACTTTACAAAGATAAATTTCAGAGATTCCTTGCATCCATTTCTTCATATAAGATTCTATAAAACATATGTAACCTCTGACCTGACAGTCGGCATTCAACATCATAACGTATTGCAACACAAACCATCCACACCAACAATAATAAAATCAAACCAGCCACTTGAGACCAAAGCAGGAAAAATAGGTAAGAGACTTGAAATAAGTATAAAGAGAGAAGAAAAATCTACTTGCATCATGACACACACAACCTTTAAGGTAGTTACTAAATCTATTGACTGTTGATCATTTATTTATTTATTTTATTTGCAGTTTGTTTACCAGGATGGTCTACTGAGCCACGAGGAGCCCATTTTCAATGGAGTCCTGGGGAGAAAAGCTCCAAAATATACAAATAATAAGTAAAAGAGTTACACATTTACAGAGTAACAGTAACAAATAATAAATAAAAGTGTTACAGAGTAGAAAATACCAATCACAGAATTTCTACATTTGAGCTGCATCAAAATCAACAGTATTTACAATACGTACAATAACTGGCATATGCTGGACTGAGTGTGAGAAGTCTCCTATTGAAGAAGTCTGCAGAATTATAGAATAGAGCTAATTTGTTCAGGGAATAGGCTAAAGAGGTGTATTCAGGAGATAGATGGCTAAGGGAGGCTATTGGCAGATAGGAGAAATTGTAAACAGACAGGGATGTTATGTAGGATGGGAGCAGGAGCATTCCCATTTTGAGGTTAGGTGTGAGTGGAGAAGAGTTTTGAAGACAGAGAGGTTATTGGTGGTGCGTATATGGGGTGGGAGAGAATTCCAATGGTGAGCTAAGCAGAAGGAGAGAAGATGTTTACCAGGAAGTTGGCTGGGTTTGTGCAGTTCTATTAGGTTTTGGAAGATGGACTGAAGGCATCTATTTGGAAGATGCATTTTGAAGGTAGAGGAGAGGGAGGGGCAGAGATGAGGTTTAAAAATAAGTTTGTGTGCTTGTATAAGTTGCATGTAAATAAGATAGTTGGGCAATTCGAGTCAGTTAAGTTGGTGCAAGGAGATACAGTGGTGGGTATTGGACCTGTGGCCGGTTGCAAATTTTGAAATTTTATAGTAACAGGAGGAGAGTTTAGATTTAAGGGAGGCTTGCAGATTAGTGAGGATGGAGGCACCATACAAGAGGGAGGGGATGACGTATGTGACTGCAAGAGTGAGTTGGGTGGAGGGAGAGATGAAGCGATAGTGGCGATAAAGCATGCCGAGTTTTTTGTGAGTTTTTTTAATGTTCATCTGGATATGGCTGTCAAATTTTAGTTGGTCATCAATGAGTATTCCTAGTAATTTAGCAGTGGAGACTGTTTCAAGAGGAGTGTTATCTTTGCTGGTAATGTTAAAACAGCTTTTGTCTAGGGTTATACATTTGGAGGGGGAAAATAGCATACGTTTTGTTTTAGCAGCATTTAGTGCAAGATGGTTTTCTAGCATCCATTGTTCTGTGGAGGAGAAGACATCCTGGGTTAATTTTATTAGTGCAGTAGTGGAGATTGCAGAACAGATTACAGTAGAGTCATCTGCATACTGGATGAGGCTGGTGATAGGGATGGCCTGATAGAAGTCATTAATGAAAATATTAAAAATAAGGGGCCAAGAATTGAGCCTTGGGGGACCTCTGTGAGAGTGTTTTGTAAAGGGGAGATAGCTTTTTTTCCATTTAACTGCTTGTTGCCTATTGGATAGGTAACTGGTAAACCAATTAATAGAGGAGTGTGATAGATTTAGTTTAGAGAGTTTAGTAAGAAGAAGGGTGTGAGAGATGGCACTGAAGGCCTTAGAAAAGTCTAGGAGGAGTGTAGATACAATATGACCAGAGTCCCGGACTTTGTTTATAGTTTCTAGGAAGAAGAGGAGGTCTATTGTGGTGCTGTGGCTTGGACGAAATCCATGTTGGGTAGGAGTAAGGAGGTTGTGGTTTGTGAGATAAGGTAGAAGTTGTAGGTGGATGCATTTTTCGAGGAGTTTTGAAATGGGGGACAAGATAGCAATGGGACGGAAATTTGAAATATCATTATTATTCCCCCCTTTGTGTAGTGGAATGATGTAGGCCTTTTTCCAGAGCTGGGGAACATAGCTTTCAGAGACTGAATGATGTATTAGGATCCAGATTGGGAAGGCAATGGCTTCGGACACTATTTTTAGGAAGTAGAAGGGTATTTCATCAGGGTTTCAATTTTTGAAGGATTTTTTTTTTTTATGATAGAGATGGGGATAGGGTTAATAGAGAAGGGAGGAGGTAGGGAACTAGATGTACTGGATGAGGAGGGGATAGGTGAAGGTTGTTGTGGGGTTGATAGGTTATTAGAGAAGGATGATGTTAGTTTCAATATGGAGTCGATAAAGAATGAGTTGAATTCGGAAGCTAGATCAGAGTCAGAGGCATTTTGGTTGGGGCAGGGGTTTTCTTTTTTACCAGGATTTGGAAGGGAGGAGATTCCATCCCAGAACTTTTTAGGGTTATTATTGTGTTCTGTTTGGAGAGTGGTAAAGTAGGTTTTACGGTCAGAGTTAATACTTTTCTTTGCTTTATTGCAAAGTGTCTTATATTCATTGAGGGAAAAAGCAGTCTTAGTTTTATAGTAGCGTTTCCAGGCTTTATCTCATTGTCGTATTGTGGCTAGGGTATTTTTAGCTAGCCAAGTTACGGAATTGCTTTTTGTGTGTTTAGTTCTCTTGTGGGCAAAGGTGTCTAGTAGATTTAAGAATCTTCTTCTTCTTTCGGCTTTTTCCCGGTTAGGGGTCGCCACAGCGGATCACCTTGTCCGTTGCCAGCCCAACCTTCCACAGAAGGCACACTCACACGCACACCTAGGGCCAATTTAGAGTGTCCAATCCACCTGCAGCATGTCTTTGGGATGTGGGAGGAACGGACCGAGGGGGAGGAAACGCAGCGACCACAGGGAGGACATGCAGACTCCGCACAGAAGGCACCCCAGCCGAGGATCGAACCGGAGAACCTCTTGCTGTGAGGCAGTCTAGTAGATTTAAGAATGTTGAGTTGAAATAGGTAATGGCATGATCCAGGGGTAAAGTTTTTAGTGGGCTCCAGTTGGCTCTTTATAGAGTGTCAGAGAAGGCACTGGGATTAAAGTATTTTAGGGATCTAGTAGTAGTGTAGGTGTGGCTGAGTTGCATGGGGGAAGGAAGGCGAAAGGGGCAAAAGTGGGCATGTGATCACCTAATGGATCAGGAAGGGTGCCACTATCAGAGATGTACTGAGGATGGGAAACAAGAATCCAGTCCAGGATGCTACCAGTAGTGGAGTCTTTGGATGGCCTGGTTGGTGAGTTAATAAGTTGGGTGAAGTTATATACGTTTATATTTAAGGAGTTTGTTGGAGATTGGGTAGTGTTCCAATTAATATTAACATCTCCCAGGATTACAGTTTTGTTTGTTATATTAGATGAGAGCCAGGAGAGAATGTCTTTGAGGACTGTAGTATTGTCTCCGGGAAGAATATAAAGGGTGGCTATGCAGATGGATTTTTGTTTGTTAATTTGAAAGAGGGCTAGAAGTAATTCAGCTTTGCCAAATCTGGGGATAGGTTTGGAGTATGCGGTGACTGAGAGAGATGAGGAGTAGAGGAGACTGACACTTCCCCCTTTTTTGTGTGTTCTATCATGTCTAAGCATGCAATAGTTGGGTGGTATAAGTTCTGAATCTGTTATATGTGGTTTAAGCCGGGTCTCAGTGATGAGTTCTGAATCTGTTATATGTGGTTTAAGCCGGGTCTCAGTGATGAGTTCTGAATCTGTTATATGTGGTTTAAGCGAGGTCTCAGTGATGAGTTCTGAATCTGTTATATGTGGTTTAAGCCAGGTCTCAGTGATGAGTTCTGAATCTGTTATATGTGGTTTAAGCCAGGTCTCAGTGATGAGTTCTGAATCTGTTATATGTGGTTTAAGCCAGGTCTCAGTGATGAGTTCTGAATCTGTTATATGTGGTTTAAGCCAGGTCTCAGTGATGAGTTCTGAATCTGTTATATGTGGTTTAAGCCAGGTCTCAGTGATGAGTTCTGAATCTGTTACATGTGGTTTAAGCCAGGTCTCAGTGATCAGTTCTGAATCTGTTATATGTGGTTTAAGCCGGGTCTCAGTGATGAGTTCTGAATCTGTTATATGTGGTTTAAGCCAGGTCTCAGTGATGAGTTCTGAATCTGTTATATGTGGTTTAAGCCGGGTCTCAGTGATGAGTTCTGAATCTGTTATATGTGGTTTAAGCCAGGTCTCAGTGATGAGTTCTGAATCTGTTATATTTGGTTTAAGCCAGGTCTCAGTGATGAGTTCTGAATCTATTATATGTGGTTTAAGCCAGGTCTCAGTGATGGAAAGAATGTCGGGTTTGTTATGGAGAAGCCAGGCATGGAGTTTTGGGATTTTGTTACAAATGCTTTGGGCATTTAGTGCTGTGAAGTAGAGGGATCTGCAAGTTGACTTAGGAGGAGATGGGGAAGGACAGCTAAGAGGGGCCATAAAGGGCCACGGTGTATGTCACCAGAGGCAAGGATAGAAATAAATTAGGGAATGTAGGTGAAGAGGTGTTTAAGTTGTTTAGTAAGTGGTTTGCAGGTTATGAAGTTGCTTGAGATGGTGTTTGTAATGATGGGGCTGGTAAGAATTTGAGTAGAAGGCTGGTGGTATGGTAACAGTTTATAGAAGAAGAGTAGAATGTTATTGAGAGAGTAGAGGTTAGGGGATATGCAGGTGGTAGAGTGTGTGTGTTGTACAGGAAATGAGATGGTTGAGTGAAATGAGGGAGAGTGGTTGGTGTAAATAGGTCTGGTGAGGTAGCAGATATAGGATAGGGAGATTAATGAAAGGGTTAAAGTTATAAATGTCAGTAGTTTGAAAGGCATGGTGTTAAGTAAGTTATGATTAGGATGTAGGTATAAGTTAGAGAAGTTATTTAGAGACCTTTAAGTGAAGAGTGTAAATATAGTGGGTGGAGTGAAGGTGAGGGTTAGTAAGCTAAGATTACTTGAGGGGTTAATTGGTAAAATTAGGTAAGTTAATTAGTATGGGAGAGGTGGGTGTGGTTTGTTGAGTATAAATGTAGAAGTAGTGGGGGGTGAGAACTGGGGGCAGGGTAGGGGAGCGGAGTGAGCCCGTAGGGTGAACAGAGCGGGAAGAGCTAAGGAGATGGAGGAGAAGGTAGGAAAAAAACTATCAGTCAGTGTAGAAGCCAATAAGTAACGATAAAGTACTGCAGGTTAGGAGAGTTACTTTGTAATGTCTGGGGTCAATTAACGAGGGAAGGATATTATTTGCTTACAGTACAAAGTAAAGCATAACTCTATCAGGGCAGGGCATGGGGAACCAGGGGGCTGATGAGGGTGATTAGGAGATACTAGACTTACGTAAAGTAAGACTGAAAAAAATAGAAGGGTTAACACTGCCACCTAGTGGCCACTAATTTAGAACAGTATGGAAAAGCCAGAGAATAACAATGGTCAGGGAGTAGGGGGGACAAAGGGAGAAAGGGGAGCTAAAGGCGACCGTGGGCTGCTGGTGGACACGTGGCTGAGGTCCTTAAAGTTACAGTCACAGCTAGAGAATTAAACACATTCTTATTACATACATTATTGTTCTAGATGGAACACTAAGGTTTAATGGTGGTGCAGCGTTCCTGTAGGATGTAGCTTCAAGAGGCAGGGTGTTCTTTAGGGCAATAGGAGGCATTTGTGACGGTAGGAATACTGTAGAGCAGGCTGTAAAGGAGAGTAGGAAAAAAATGGGGTAACTATTAGAATACAATGATTGAGAGGGATAAGGGAGGATAAATAATTGTGGAAGTAAAGAAGTAAATTAGTCATAAAACCCCAAAAGTGGGGTTAGCAAAGTGTGCGGGTGTGATTATGCATTGAATTTGAGGGAAGGAAGTGAAAAGGAGAGGAGACTAGAAGTGAACACAGCTTAAGTAGGACAAAGAATTAAAACATATGCAATGAGCTGGTAATTCTTACATTGGAGGAAAGGAAACAGCAGGCACAATACATTCATAAATATATGATTAACAAAAACTCTATCCTGCTACATCAGCATAGAGATGGGAATGCAATTACTAGTAGTGCACAGTATGGTACACTCGTAAACACACTCGTAATATAAGCTTTACATTGCAATATCTCGTGCCAATATATCAGCCGAGAGATAGAAATGCGGTTAATACTAGCGAGTGCAGTAAACCCAAGACAATATTCTGACAATAATAAGTTGGAGCAAATATGTCTCGCAGAGCTTAGGTCATACTATTCTAGCAGTAGTAAATTGGAGTGAATATATCTCACAGGGCTTAGATCGCGGTATTGTAAATGGAATTGTAAAAACATGTGGGAACTAAAATCGCATGGGCAGAATTGAACTGTGCTAACAGTAAATAATAGAAGCAGCGATCATGGGCCTCTGAGAGTTTCCCCAAGGAAAAGAAAGTGTAACTGCTTTTATGCAGGAGCTAGTTTTGTGGCAGCTGATAAATGTACACTGAGTAGATTAAAAGCGTTCACTTAATAACTCTGAGTGTTGCCGCAAGGGAAAGATAACGAACCGCCTTTATGCAGGGGTTAGTGTTATGGCAGCTGATAAATGTAGACTGAGGTTAGAAAGTGTTCACCTGTGCACATTAAATGAGGCAGGTAAATGTAAAATGCAGTTCGGCTTCTTTACAGAAACAGGAGTATTTTAACAGCTGATGATGTTGCCGCTATGGCTACAAAGAAATAAAACCACTGGAGACAGGGTTTAATATTACAGCTGCTACTATGCACATAGCTATATGGGCAGGGGGACTGTTGCTAATGCCAGTAGGTAGCTTGTTGAAAACTGAGCACAGCCCTAAACAATAGCATGTGCGACTGGGTTATCACTTGTAGCCGGAATACATTAATGGTTTAGAGACAGCATAGAAAAATGCAGATAGCTAAAACTGAACAAAAAACAGTAAAAAACACTTATTTTGTTTGTAAAACAGCACAAAGTAAAAATAGGGACTCACCAACAAGTAGGGCCAGCAGCCAAAGGGGGACAGGTCAGGAAGGTCTGGGAATTAATTTAAAAATGTCGCCCGGGATACTGGCGTCACTATATGGATGTTTGGGCGGGAGATGGGAAGAAGAAGGGGAGGGGCAGGATGACAGACAGGAAATGGGAACTCAAAGGGAGCACAGAATAGAATGGGGGGATGGAGGAGGAGGAATAGCGAGAAAGGAGCTAAGGAGATGGAGGAGAAGGTAGGAAAAAAACTATCAGTCAGTGTAGAAGCCAGTAAGTAACAATAAAGTACTGCAGGTTAGGAGATTTACTTTGTAATGTCCGGGGTCAATTAACTACGGAAGGATATTATTTGCTTACATTACAAAGTAAAACATAACTCTATCAGGGCAGGGCATGGGGAACCAGGGGGCTGATGAGGGTGATTAGGAGATATTAGAGTTACATAAAGTAAGATTGAAAGAATTGAAGGGTTAACACTGCCACTTATTGGCCACTAATTTAGAAGAACAGTATGGAAAAGCCAGAGAATAACAATGGTCAGGGAATAGGGGGGGGCAAAGGGAGAAAGGGGGGAGCTAAAGGCGACCATGGGCTGCTGGTGGACAAGTGGCTGAGGTCCTTAAAGTTACAAACAGTCACAGCTAGAGAATTAAACACATTCTTATTACATACATTATTGTTCTAGATGGAAAACTAAGGTTTAATGGTGGTGCAGCTTTCCTGTAGGTTGTAGCTTCAAGGGGCAGGGTGTTCTTTAGGGCAATAGGAGGCACTCGTGATGGTAGGAATACTGTACAGCAGGCGAAGAGTATGGCCAGCAGCCAACGGGGGGACAGGTCAGGAAGGTCTGGGAATTAATTTAAAAAATCATGATATACGACTGCAGTCTGTGAAGCTTACCAGCATCCAACACAAAAACTATATGATCATCACCATAGCAATCTACATTTCACTCATCAGGATCAACAAATTCACAACCAAAGCAGCTATCAAAATCCAATGAAATTATCCAAATTGAACAAAGCATCCAGGACAAAAGACACAAGCAAAAGCAAGCAAAATGCCCATAAATACAATGATCCAATACACCGCTCATAACTATGTCTAAAGGTACTGCCACAGTCAAAACAGCATAACCCCAACACAGCAAGCTAACAAATCTCACACACGGACATATATCATTATAATTGGCAGTTCCAGTAGTGAAAGTAATTAAATAAAAAACAAAAAAAATCAGTGCAATTCAAAATATAAAGAAAGCAAGAAAGTAGCCAGGAAATGCAACAGAATTATAGTGCATGTATTGCTGGTGTATCCAACTATAAAAAAAATGTCACATTGAATATACTAAAGATAGTATTAAATATTTTTTAAACTAAGAGAAATGCAATTATCTCATTCTTAGTTGATTAACTCTGCCTCAACTTCTGTGACATATATAGATAGTATTAATTATTCCAAATAAAATGCATACATATTTATATACCTACATGCACATAGACATACATATACATACAGGCATACATACACACACACACACACACACACACACACACACACACACACACACACACACACACACACACGTACACACACACACACACACACACACACACACACACACACACATGTGTGTGTGTATATATATATATATATATATATATATATATATATACACACACACACACACACACACACACACACACACACACACACACACACAAAGTATTCTAAAAACTAAGTTAGCACTAGAACGGATAAAGGAGATTTTGCTAATGTTGTGACTATAGTAAGGGGTACAAAAAATAGACAAGAGGGGTCTGGAATTTATTGGAGAAAACTGACAAAGGAGCCAAGGTATTGGGAGCAAACAACTACAAAAGGAAAGGTAATAGAGTAAAATGAGGCCAAGCAGAAGTTTGGGCTACAGGTTTGAGATTGCCTTCCCTCCCAAGGATTGAGATCAGAGTATAGGCTAAAAGAAAGAGATACTGAAGACGCATGAGGAAGACCAGCTCTGGCAAAGTTTTTGGTCATATCTAGAACAGAAGATGCTGTTAAAAAACGTATAATTAGTAGGACATACAAATAGTATAAATTTGAGGATGTTAGAAAAAATTGGAAAGAGCAACTGGAAAAGCAATTTTACAACTGAATAGAAGGACATATATATAGATCCCAACTATGCAGCAAATCCCAGAAGATTTATGATTTTGTTTGAAAGTATTTGGATATGTATTTTTATATCCCAGGTAGACTTCAAATAATGTTTCATTGGGTAGGTAGCACATGCTGGTTGTGTGAGGGGAGAAAGAGAGGTAGCTTGGAAGATATTTTTGGGAGTATGATGAGTTGTCAGATTTTAAAACTGTATCAGAAATACTGGGGGAGCAGATGGCTGTAACTAAGGAAATTATTCTTTTGAGTTGGGATGCAAGATCTGAACTGCCTAGGCATATTAAGGCCTTATTAAGTTTAATGCTATTGGCTGACAAAAATGCAATTACTAGAAAATGAAAGTCAAAATCTAAACCAACTGTAACTGAAATAGTGAATATTGTTAGAGATAAAAAAATGGAAGTGGGATCTTTAGAAAACGGAGGGAGCAAACTACACAGAAATAAAAGGAAATTGTGAGAACAATACATGCAAAATAATGTTTGGTAGGAGGAGGAGGAGGTTTAAGAGACGGTAGGAAGTGAGCAATTTATGTAATGTTTTATTTTATTTTAGTTTTATTTTACATTTGATTACCTGTGTGGTACACTGATCAAAATTGACCATTTGCAGGCACTGTCTATGTAAAATAATCCACAAAGAACAAAAAGAAAAAAGAGAGAACAAAGAAGCACTAAGATGTAAATACTGAAAACAGAGCAAAAAGTAACACTATACAACAAAAAACTGCAGGCAGCCTCGGTGGTGCAGTGGTTAGCATTGTCGCCTCACAGCAAGAGGTTCTCCGGGTTCGATCCTCGGCTGGGGTGCCTTCTGTGCAGAGTCTGCATGTCCTCCCTGTGGTTGCGTGGGTTTCCTCCGGGTGCTCCGGTTTCCTCCCACATCCCAAAGACATGCAGTAGGTGGATTGGACACTCTAAATTGGCCCAAGTTGTAAGTGCGTGTGTGTATGTGCCTTCTGTGGAAGGTTGGGCGCCGGGCTGGCAACTTGACACTGTAAAACTCCACTGCCAATCATGAGCGGACAGGTGATCCGCTGTGGCGACCCCTAACTGGAAAAAGCCAAAAGAAGAAGAAGATACAACAAAAAACTGCACACTAGTTATTAATAGATGCATTAACAATTATGAGAAAAATGCAAATTTTTATCATTCAGATTACTATATTTCAGGTTTACATCATGGTAGAAATTCTGTGGGGTAACGAGAGTCAGGGCAGAGGATGGCAGGGGACTTAGGAGGTGTTCCTAGTTAAAGAGACTAATGCTAGAGGTTGAGAGGCCCATATGTGATGCAGTCTGTTATGTGGCAAGTACAGTTTGATTTCATTTAGGTGGTGGGCGAGGGATTCCCATATTTTAGGAGCAAGAACGGAGAAGGAGTGGTTGGTGCAGTGTAGCCTGGTTTGTGGAGCGGTAAAGTGGGGGACTAGCTTGCGAAAAGCATCTGAAGTTGTAATGTATTTAGTATGACATCTGGCAAACAGCAGTGGGAATTAGGCTGGAGAAGTTTGAAGATGCCAGGGCCTAATAGCAGATCTACTCTATGCTGCACTGGGAGCCATTGGGCTTTTTTTGAGGGTGGCATAGTGGTGCTCATTGGAGGGAGAGTTAGTGATGAAGTGACAGATTTTTTGATAGCCTGTAATGTGGAGGTGTTTTTTCTTAGTGGCAGACTATTATGGGTAGTCCATATTCAAGCTGGGCCAGAAGAACTCCTTTGCCTTTTACTTCTTCTTCTTTCGGTTTTTCCTAGTTAGGGGTCACCACAGCTTAACATTTACTGACAACCACTTAATCCTTAACAAAGCAGACCCAATATGTGAGAGTTGTACTTGCACAATGACACTGGAGGTTAAACTCTCACATTCAAGTGTACATCAGGTTGTCGAAACCATGCACACAACACCCACCTCACATAGTACACAGCACACACATAGACTAACGTATAGTGAGACACTTAAAAGCAATCTTCCTAAGCAACAAAGATCACCTAGATCGCCCATTGTCAAAGTTATTTCTCAGCAAGCCCAAAGGCACTCTGAAAAAACACCACCTAGCACCACACTTACCATCACTCTCAGTGGAGCCTCAAACACTAGACTCCTAAGGCAAGCAAACATACTTCCTAGGACTCTCCTCTTAGGGGACTGCATTGTAAAATATACTGATTCCCCTTTAACCAGGTTGAACAAGGAGAAAATAACCTTTAGCTGCTTATCCTGGAGCCAGAATCTGACAAATCCTGCATGCACTCACGTCATTATGCCACAGATACCAGCATAATTCCATCATAGACCATGTAGGTGTAAATAACCTGAGATGTACCTGCCTGGACTATATGAAGACAGACATTAAGGACATTTCAGACTATGTGTCTCTGGCTGGTATGAGCTTAGCACTGAGCAGCATATTACCATCATCGAGGATGATGCCACAATATGAACAAAAAGTGATTGAATTCAACAACTGGATGCCCTTCTGGTGTCATTCTAAGAGGCTACAATATTTGTCAGCTTGGGAGGACATGGGTAACAGACCACACTGCTTTCCAAGGATGGTCTACACTTCTCCACTCTAGGCTTTTGAATAATGGCTAACATTTCATCCATCCCCATAATGCCTTTTTTAGGCAATGCCAAATGAACAAACCTACCAACACAGCAAAATCAACTCAAGTGAACCTCAAGGTTTTACTGCTCAATGCTAGCAGCCTAAACAAAAAACTGCACTCCCTCCAAACCCTCCACACATTTGAGCATGTAGACATCTGTGCAGTTACTGAGACATGGTTTAAAGAGCAAGAAAGCCTGTTCATTTTACCTTCACTTAATACAAAACACTACAAAAACAGCAAAATATATGATTCTGCATTGTACAATCAGCATAAAAGGATGCCTCTCTTACAAAACCTTGTGTAGGATGCATAAAAGTACACCCTGTATAGACAAACTTGCAAGCCTTACATCGCCTGCAGAAGAGGTAAGGCTTGCAAGTTTGTCTATACAGGGTAGGTAAACTGAACAGGCTTTTTAAAGATAGAATTTTAGAGCAAATGAATGACATTAAGAACAAGAAACTAGGTAATGCATTAGCACAGCATGTTTCCGATATGGGACAGAGACATACATTTAAGTTCATGGCTCTAGAGTTACTTAGACCTAACATAAGAGGTGGTGATTTTAAGAATTTTACTGAAATGAGGGAACAGCAGTGGATTATCTATCTAAATGCAAATAAACACCCAGGTATTAATATAGCAATAACCCACGCCTGGGTGTGGGTAATGCTGGATTTACCCACGGTTGGTGTGGTTTGGTGAAGCCCGAGGACCAAACAAAGACAACCGTGGGTAATCCAGCATTACCCACACCCAGTGGTTATTGTTATATTATAAATGACATTATTTAAGAAAGAAATAATTACTTTTCTTAAATAAT
This sequence comes from Protopterus annectens, assembly GCF_019279795.1. Lineage (NCBI taxonomy): Eukaryota > Metazoa > Chordata > Ceratodontiformes > Protopteridae > Protopterus > Protopterus annectens. The sequence continues at coordinate 601,575,838 of NC_056726.1, forward strand.
GGCATTGTATACGCCTCTTTGCTGCCCTTCCGCAGCTGTCTGGTGTTCAGCGGCAGTTCTGATGTACGCATGCCTACGCAGTACATCAGAGTGGGCAAAGCAACGGAGAACGCAAGATCTCCGTTTCGCTATGTTAAATGGTTTAACATACGAGACAGTTTAAGCAACGGAGATCTCCGTTGCTTATTTTAAAGCTGTCTCGCTATGTTAAACTCATTTAACATAGTGAGACAGGTTAAAAGCAACGGAGATCGCAAGATCTCCGTTGCTTGCTATGTTAAAGGAGTTTAACATAGCGAGACAGCTTTAAAAAAAGCAACGGAGATCTGCGTTGCTTTTTTTAAACCTGTGTCGCTATGTTAAACTCTTTTAACATAGCGAGACAGTGTTTTATACTAATGGAAAAAGTCCGGGCAACTGGACCTTTTTCCGTTAGTATATTGAGGGATTTACAATGGGCACGCTGGTTGGGCTGGCCAATCAGCGTGCACATTTTAGAGGAGGCATTGTATAATGAGAGAGTTTCTTTAAAACCAATGTTGAAGGCACACTCACTCCAACATTAGTCTTCTTCAGCATATACTGTGTTTTCTCTCATTTTCAGGTATTTTGACTTTGAAGCAAATGATTGGTTGCCTTGATTGTTAAATTTATTCAGGTGTAGCATTGTTTAATAGGGCTGAAGAAACAGTCTGAGGACTGTGAAAGTGGTTACCTTGTATTTTTAGCTGCTTTGTTTTATATTAAAAGTTTTGGTTTTACTTAAGCCATGGTGATCGTTCCTTCTTTTTGATATAATTTCTAGTACATTGTTGTTAGAACGGCCTTTGCCAGCCTGTTGGACTTTCTTCTTCTCTGATGCCAAATATCATTCTTTTTGTTTTTATAGGATTAAGTGTGAGTCTGTGGTTACTGAGCCAGGAAATGAGAGAGTAAGGTGTTTTTGCAGTTGTGTTTTGATTGTAGAGTTGTTGCTGCTGGACCTAAAGAGTACCATTCCATCAGTGGAGAGAATGAGTTGCACAGCAGAAAGGTCATGAGGTAGCTTTTTAGAGAAAATAGAGATGAAAAGAGAAGCTAAGATAGAACCGTGGGGTACATTGAAAGAGTTGTGGGCTGAGAGAAGGAACAGCCTAGAAGTATTGGAATCAATGCCAATGTTCTGGACACAGAGAAGGAGAAGTTGGTGGTTAATAAGATCAAAGCCTTTTGTAAGGTCAACAAATATTGATCCTGATAATTTATCTTTGTCCATATTAAGGAAAATGTTGTCAGTTAGGCACTAAAGAGCCACCATTGTATTACAATCTGTCCAGAATCCATGCTGTTCTAGTAAGGAGATGGTATTGTTGAATGTTGCTTGAGAATTGTATGCAAATGATTTTTCTAGCACCTTGCCATTACTGGGTAGGATGGAAATAGGATGAAAGTGTGACATGTTTTGGGGTTTAGTTTTTTGGTAGGAGGTAATGAATGCTGTTTTCCATATGTTTAACTCTATATCTTGTGTCAGGCAAAAGTTAAAGATGTGATGAACAGTCTGGGTTAGAAATTCCTTGCGGAGGTATATAATAAACCAGAGAAACCTGGGGGGAAGTCTGTGGGTGGTTCTTCAAGAAGGGGGCTCTGGGAGACAGGAAAAGGGACTGGAGATGCTGTTGATAGATTGTGTGAAATGGCTAAACACTGAGACAAAGTCAGAGCAGGTGAGTGGCCCTTGATTAGTTTGGATTAGGTTTAGAGAGGATTTGTTGTCAGAGGATTTGCATCTAATTAGCAGAATGACCTCAAGCCAGATGCATTTGGGTTTATTTATGAGATAAAGTTGCTTGTTTTGTGTCGCTGGATTGGTTCAAGATCCAGAGTATGGTAATTTTAGCATGGTTGTCAGGAGTTGAACTGTTTGTCCATGACTGCCAAACTGCGACCCTTAGCTTGAGAATAGATTTAAGTCCTTTGTTGAGCCATGGTGTTTGTTCTTGTTTGAACAGGCATTTTACCATATTGATGAATTTGTCCTGGAGTTGGTGACATACTTGGGTTAGGTTAGTAGTGGCATTTCAATTGAATTCAAAGCAAATTTTTAACTTGGTCTTTAACATACACACTTTAGTTGTCTTTATGGAGCAATTAAAACATAACTTTTTATTAGAATTATAATAAAATTGCCAAAGAACTGGAGCCTCCTTGGGACTTAAAAGTCTTCATTCTGGCAGAAATTTCTTAACATGAAAATTTGCTGTTACCTGCATACCATAATATTGACATTATCCTCCCTAAACTTATAAATCACAGATAACATTTTTGCCATATATAAACCATGAACTGATTCATTCACTCATTATGCCATTAATGCCCATGACTGTGGAAATGTCATCTGTCTTACCTTGCATACTTCTTCTTGCCTTGCCTTCTCCAAGGTATTGGTCCCATAAGGTTTTCCATATCACAGAAGGCACTCAGAATGATATATCAAATGACTACTGTACTGCTATGAGGATCCATGCAAGATACAATAGTACAGAGAGATTTACAAAGAGATATCTATTTCAGCTGTCAAAGAAATTGGAAAGGTTGGAACTTCCATGGGATGAAATATAAAGCTTAAGCTCCTGGGATGAAAACATTATGAGTTAAACTTGTTCAGTAGGCAGAATGGAAGTATGGATATGAGATGAATACTAGATCAGAGTGAATGATTTGAAACTATGTAATTCACGTCTCCACAAATGACCAGTAATGTAACAGTACTCTGGTGAAGGCACACTGTACACATCCCACACAAACTAGATGGTATCACCTGTTTTATCATACAGACCATATCTATCATTCCTATGTGTGATTCTGCTTTACTCTGACACAGGTATATTGTACACATCCTACACAGACCAGCTCATATCATCCTTATTATCTTACAAACCATATCTATCCTTCTGTATATGCATTCCAATTTTACTCTGATAGATGCATACTATACACATCCCACACAGACCAGATGGTATCGACTTTTTTATCACAAGGATCACATCCACCATTCTATATGTGCAAGCCTACTTTACTCTGACACAGACATCCTACATAGACTAGATATATCATCTTATCTGACATACAAACCATATCTATTGTAGATCATAATATAAAATATGTTCTTTATCTTTAAGAAGCATGCGAGGCTGTACATGTACACACACACACACACACACACACACACACACACACACACACACATATATATATGGGTCTACTTCTAATGACCGACAGTGAAATCAGAAAACCGACAACACACAAACCCGACACCATAACACAGACACACTACACGTAAACAACACAGTACACTACAACACATATCCACTAGCCCTAACCCAAACCCTAACCCTAAGGTCCGACACTACCGCACACTCTCCTACCTGCACCCTAACCCTAACTCACTTACACACCGCACACTCTCCCTACCTGCACCCTAACCCTAACTCACTTACCCCCTAACCCCAACCGACGACACCGCACGACACTCTCCATCACACCCCTAACCCTACATCCCTGAGTATTGCACACTTACCTGTCGCTCCCTACTCCTAAATCCCTCACTACACATTCCCCTTGTCGGTCTTCCGTCTGTCGGGATTGTCGGTGATTTCACTGTCGGGCCGGGTCATTAGAAGTAGACCCATATATATATATATATATATATATTTTTTTTTTTTTCTCCCCACACGTGCAAGTACCTAGTGCCATTTCTGAAGGAGCAGGTAGGGAGTGAGCATGCAAGATCTTAGTCATTAGTAGTATATAAATTATTTAAGTTAGTATAAAGTAAACTTGAAGCTTAATCCTCTGAAGTGCAAATTCAGACTTCCAGAAGTTACGTATGTAAAATGTTTGTTTACAAGTACAGGCTTGAGACCAGACCCAACCAAACAAGCAGCTACTCTTGAAATGTCAGCACCAGATAATGTGCAAGCTCTACAGCATTTTCTGGGCATGGTCAATTATTTAGGCAAATGTATACCAGACTTCAGTGAGTTGACAGCATCTTTAAGAGAGCTCACATACAAAAATGTTGCTTGGTCATGGTTAGAACAACATCAGAAGGCATTTGAAGCCCTTAAGCAGAAAATTGCCACCCCACCTAAGTTAAGATACTATGATGTGAACAAACCAGTTACTCTTTCCTGTGATGCTTCAAAATTTGGTCTAGACACAGTTATACTTCAAGAGGACAGACCAGTAGCCTATGCATCTAGAACATTAAGGCAAACTAAGATGCAGTATGCTCAAACTTGAAAAGGAACTGTTGGCAATAGTATTTGCAAGCTCCAAGTTTCATGATTATATTGATGGTTGAGCTATTCAGATTGAAACTGATCATCAACCTCTAGTTACTATTCTAAAGAGGCCTATGCATTCCACTCCAGCGAGATTACAAAGAATGATGCTCAAATTGCAAAAGTACAATTTCAAATTGGTTTACACTAAAGGCAAATTGCTTTATCTGGCTGATACTTTTATGAGAGAATAGCTGAATGCAGAAACGTTTGACTTGATGAGTTAAGAGATCATATTCAGACTGATCCGAATTTGCAGAAGCTTAATCACAATATTAATGTCAGATGGCCATGAAAGTAATCTAGTGTATCACCTGAAGTGCAAATGTATTTTTCTTACAGAGATGAACTGTTGATGGAAAATGACATTATTTTCAAATGTCCTAAAATTATTGTTCCTGTTTCTTTACACCAAGAATACACCTGGATTTTGCATTGTGGTCACCCAGGGGCCACATCCACTAAGAAAAGAGCAGAAGAATTAGTATTTTGGCCTTCATTACCGAAATACATTGATAGAGTTCTTTCTACTTGTTCAGTATGCAATAGTACCAGATTGCACTTGCAAAGAGAACTGCTTCAGCTAAGTTCACTTCCTGAACTACCTTGGTCTACTGTAGCAACTGATACCTTTGAGTGGAACAATGAACACTACTTAGTTTTGGTAAACTCTTATCCAAATTAGTTTGAGATTGATCTATTACCTAACCAAATCTCAACTGCTGTTATTACCAAGTTGATTTGTCATTTCTCAGCTCATGGTAGTCCACACAAACTTTTTTCTGACAACAGTACTCAATTTACTAGCCAGATGTTTCAGAAATTTACAAAAGAATGGGACTTTGTACATGTCACTAGTAGTCCTGAATATCCTCAGTCCAATGGTCTAGCTGAAAAAGCAGTGCAGAGTGTAAAGCAATTACTTGAAAGGTCAAAGCCTGACAATACTGATATGTTCCTGAATTTGCTTAATCTCAGAAACATACCCCATGATGATATTCTTGCTCACCTGCTCAAAGACTACTTTCTAGGCAAACTAGAACTATGTTACTTACTTCTTCAAGTTTGCTGCAGCCTAAGTTGAAGAACACTAAAACCATGAATGCTCAATTGTTTAAGAAGCGTAATATCCAGAAATCTAGTTACGACTGATCAAGCAGATTACTCCACCCATTGAGAGAAGGAGAAACGGTACAAATGCAGACAACAAAAGGTTTTGATTGAATACGACAGATTACAGGCATTTGTGCTGAGCCAAGATCTTACATGGTAAACTCTGAAGGCATGGAGTACAGGAGGAATCGCAGACATGTTTTTCCTGTTCCAGAATCATCATCATCATTGCAATCACAACATTGTATCTGTGATGTGGGCTCTAAATCGAAGAGTGAGTCAGACACTATTTCCAGACCAGAATGTGTTCAGAATTCTGATTCCATTCCAGAACATTCCAGAGATTAATCACTTTACAGAAACTGTTCCAGTTGCTAAAGTTAACACTCCATTTTATGTTACACGATATGGACGACTATCTAAACCAAGTGTGAAATATGCAGCAACGTGAAAATGGTTGTACATACCTATATGCTTGAATATTGCATAATACATGACTGAAAAGATACCTGTGATTTCTGCATGCCAAACAGTCTCATAACAATTGCATGGTCTATTTCTCAAAAAGGGATTTATATTTCATCCCATGGAAGCATTTTAACGTCATCTATCAGCAAGTTAAAGGGGTAGCGATGGGTTCAAAAGTGTCCCCTGCCTTCGCCAATTTAGTGCTCAGCAACTGGGAAAAGATGTCACTCACTCAACTTTCCTTATTTAACAAAGTTCGACTGTACAGACGTTATATTGATGACTTCTTTTTCGTTTGGGATGGACCCCTACATGAATTAAATGATTTTATTGATGCACTTAGGAGCAGCATCCCTTACCTAAGTGTTGAGATTTCTGGTAGTGGCACCCGCGTCATCTTTTTAGATACCACCATTTCCATTTACCTTAATTCTGGTTCTCTCACCTCTAACATCTTCCGTAAGGATACTTACAGGAATAACTTTTTAAGCTTCCAAAGCGTTCACCCCTTCTTTATGAAGAAAAACGATGTAAAAGGCCAATTTATCAAAGTGTCAAGACTTGTCAGTGATGATGATGTTTTTAGAGCAGAATGCTTTTTTTTGTCTCACATGTTTATTGCCAGGAAGTACCCTGAACAACTGGTACATGGCATATTCATGGAAATCAAATAAATTGGATAACCAATATTCGTACACGGAAACTCGACCAGCCCAAATCAGTCCAACCAAAGGAACTTCTCAGATAAACCATTTATTGGACACACAAATAAATCCACAAACCGTTTGACAAGTTGACCTAGGTTTCGTCTTACTTATACAGACTTCATCAGAACTAAGACATCATGCTAAAACCACTTCCTTTTAAAACACTCCCAGGTTAATTGATTAATTATACTTCCACAAAATTAAAGAAACATACCTATCAAGCCCTGCATATAACTAAAAACATATATAGGTTAAAACCATGTTAAAAAATACTGCACCTGAGTGAATTGGAGCAGGACAATGACATTATATTAAGTGACTTGAATTTCGAGCATTATTTAACTAATTAGCAAAATATCTTGAATACGGTTGAAAATGACTGTTACACAATATTTCAAAGGAAAACACGTAAAATATTGAGGGATACTGAGGAATACCATAACCAGAGGGTGTATCCCTTGTCTAAGGGCAATCGCAATTACACGGAATCAGCGAATGGTAATCAAAATCAAAAAGAAAGGGGAAGTGATGTCATCATGTAGGGACGCGCATCTCCAGCATGACGAATACCCTATGGAAGAAGGTCCGAGGCGATCTGAACGGCTGCATAACTGAGAGGGAAATTATTCGCAATGGATGAGAGAGGAGAGTGAGAGACATATAGACCAAGGAGCCAGACCTAAGAAATGGGGTCCTCAACAACATGAGGATTTTCGCCAGAAATGGAGATAGAAGCGTCAGGGGAGTTGTCCCATTTGACGGTTCGGTCGAGAACTTTAAGTATGTGTGGTAAAACTGAAGACCAACCACGGATTATGAATACTGACGAGTTAACGGAGCTTCAATCCATGGAGGTATTAATAGCTGTAATGGATGCTGACGGGGTGGATGGGTCCCCTTGTAGTGAAATGACTGATTCATTATTAAATGTAAGTACTTATCAGACTGCCGATACCTCAGTGGAGGGTAGCTTGGATGTAATAGCATTTTCTGAATCGAATTACTGTACAGTAAATAATTGTGTGACCATTAATGAAATAAGCGTAGCCAGTTCTAATAGTGAAACAAATTTAATACTTAAGACTAGCGCAATTACTGATACTTTAAATGAAATTCATGTGGCCTATTCAAAGACAGACTTAATGCAAAGGATATGCTTTATCAAGGACAAATAAATGAAATAGATTTTGAGTATTTGGTTAATAGCTTTCCAGTAGTAAGCAATATTTTTGGCATTCCTAAAATACACAAGGGTCTGAATAATGTTTCTTTCAGACCCATTGTGGATGGTAAAAGGAATAAAACTTGTTTTATAAGTAAATATTTAGATTTCCATCTCCAAGGGGGGTTAAAAATGTTTAATTATATTACTAAAGACTCATGGCATTTTTTGTCCCAATTAAACTAAGTGAGAATAGGTCCTTCAACTATTTTACTTACTATTGATGTTTGTAATCTATATTCGGTGATTCCTAATAATATTGGGCTGGAATGGTTGGAGAGTCAGCTAAATAAGATAGGATCATTTGACCAGGACCAAATAAATGTTTTTGTGTCCCTTATGGACATTGTATTAAACAACAATTTTTTTGTATTTTGAGGGTAGCTATTACAAGCAGGCTACTGGAGTAGCAATGGGGGCAGCGTGTGCCCCTGTCTATGCAAATTATGTTATGTCCTATTGGGAACAAGAATATGTCTTTTGAAGTGATTTTAATAAATTCATCCAGAAATATATGCAATTTTTGGATGATATTTTTATAATTTGGGACGGTGATATTCAGAGGTTGGAAGCATTCCTGGAATATATTAATAGTTTGGTCAATTTTTTAAAATTTACCTTTGCTTATAGTTACACAGAAATAAGTTATTTAGATGTCCATTTGACAGTTGATAATGATAAAAGGAGTCTCATCAAATATTTATAGAAAACCCACCTTTTCAAATTCTTATTTGGAATATCAAAGCTGGCACCCTGACCACCAGAAAAGGGCTATAATTAAAGGTCAGATGGTCAGGGCAGCCAGAATGGTTAATAACTATTTGAATTTTGAAAAGGAATTAGATTTTATTACAGGGATGTTTTTGAAAAGAGGATACCCTGAGACCCTGGTACAAGCTATTAAGGTAGAGATCATAACTAAAAGAAAGGGAGGGGTTTATCAGCCCATTTTAAAATATAATACAGATAAAGGGGAGCTGTTAGTTGGTTATAATGTTAAAAAGAAAAACAAAATGAAGGAAGGTTTGTTTTTTATAACTACATATAATTGTGACACGGAATTTATGGTTAAGATAATACAGAGGAATTGGGAGTTATTAAAATTAGATACTAATGTATATAGTAAATTAAAGCCCCCCCCTATAAATGTGTATAGAAAGGATAGGTAATTTAAAAACCTATTAGAGGGCAGTAATTTCATATTGAAATCTAAGTCATGTAGGCCTGTTGGAAATTTAAGTGTGGCAGATGTAATAAATGTAAATATATTCTTATATCAGGAAATAGGATTAAATTAGGGAAAGAAATTACATATATTAATAGGCATTATGATTGCTATAGCAGAAATGTGGTGTATTTAGCTAAGTGCACTCAGTGTCCTGCGTTTTATATAGGAAAAAAGTGTCGTACACTAAGACAAAGGATAGGAGAGCATTTGCTGGACATTAGGCATATGAAAAATACTAATGCACTGGCAAGACATATTAAGTTAAATTCAGGTCATGAATTCCAATTTTGTACTATTCAACAGGTTATTAAGGATAGTCAAGGGCATATATTGGATGTCCATTTAGATATTAGTGAAACTAAGTGGCAAATAAGGTTAAATGCCACTAGTTACCCGGGAATCAATGACCATATTAGTTTAGCCCCATTATTAAAGTTAAGATATATATTGGGCTAAAACTTCTGCTATACATAATACCTAGTTCAACCTAGATAGCTTATAAGCATTTATTGTGAGGCTGATAAATTCATTAATTCATTGATTTTATTATTTATTTTGTATTGATTTTATCTCACTCATTTTTTATGTAATATTTATTGCAGTATTTTTTAACATGGTTTTAACCTATATATGTTTTTAGTTATATGTAGGGCTTGATAGGTATGTTTCTTTAATTTTTTGGAAGTATAATTAATCAATTAACCTGGGAGTGTTTTAAAAGGAAGTGGTTTTAGCATGATGTCTTAGTTCTGATGAAGTCTGTATAAGTAAGACAAAACCTAGGTCAACTTGTCGAATGGTTTGTGGATTTATTTGTGTGTCCAATAAATGGTTTATCTGAGAAGTTCCTTTGGTTGGACTGATTTGGGCTGGTCGAGTTTCCGTGTACGAATATTCATGGAAATAGCAGCAAGAAGACAAAACAATTTCAAACCAATACTGTTGCACAGTTTTACTCCTAACACCAGAGTCCCTTACAACAGTAATAGAACTTGTAGTTTCCCGTTACCTATTAGTCTGGACTTCCCAGCCATCAGAAATATCATCCACAAAAACTGGAACATCATTCAAGTCAACAGCAACGCTAAACAAGTGTTGGGTAATATACCTTTGTTCACTTTTAAAAAAAACAGGACGCTTAAATCTTCCTTTGAAAAAAGTGAACCACAGTACACCTTAAACCCGGATCATATTGACAACCCTAAAGGAATGTTCCCTTGCAACAAGTGTGTTACCTGTCCCTGCATTCTTACAGGCACACTTTACAGATTCCAACGTTGTAACATCACAGTACATTTTAAAAAACATTACAATTGTCAGTCCAAGTTTCTAGTATATGCCACAGTTTGCAGTGCAGCACTTGCCACACTTTCTACGTCTGCAAAACCATTAGAAAACTGTCTGATAGAATGAAGGAGCACCTAGCTGCCATCAGAAAAGGAGACTCCAGCAATGCACTAGGCAGGCACAAACTCAATTGCATTGGTTTTAACAAGTTTATTTTTTCGTTCTTGAACAGATCCAGCAATACTTTGGTGATTGTGAAACTTTACTTGAAATAAAAGAACTTAGGTGGCAGCTGCTGCTTAATGCTGAAAATAGTCCAGGATTCAATGAATCTCTAAATGTTAAATGTGCCCTACGTTGGTTCTCATAACCACTCCCAGTTTGTATTTAACCCTATCATTTTGAGTTGTTGACACAGCTGTTAAATCACTTGTCTTTTTCTTTCAAACCACCTCATAGGCTGATGCATTTAACATGCCCCTTGTTTTTATTTGTTTATTACTATTTATAGCAGTCTGTAGACATTTTTCTTATCATTGTTCTGATGAAGCTCTAGTTATCATTAAATGAGTGAAAGCGCTTAACATCAGTTCCGTTTTTGAGTGTTTCTTTCTCCTCCAGTTTTAACAGAAGTTTCATTAGTCTAATTTTTTGTTTTCCTTCTTAAGTGAGTTGGATTTTAATAGTTATATATATATATATATATATATATATATATATATATATATATATACACACACACACACACACACACACACACACACACACACACACACACACACACACACACACACTCAACTTGAACAAAATAAACTGGCACACAAAATGGATTCAGTTCATCTACTTATAGCAATGCTAAAAGAAGAACCTTCCTGTCATGCATAACAATTACATCATGATTTTATCCCACAACAAAATTGAAATACCTTCAGTGGTTTCATAGCTAATGGCATTCTGCATATTATGGATAACAAAAATAATGTTGCTAAACCTTTTCCCAGACAGGGGAGTCAAATCTCCACTCCTAGCTACCTTTAACATCTCTTAGGAATTTCTTGGAAGATGATATAATTTAATTAAGGATTTTTTTCAGTACTTTCAGTACTTCAGCAGAGCCCTCGGAATAATGCCTTTCATTTTTTTTTTCTGTTTCTGAAGAGTTATAAAAATTCTAGGATGCATGGAATGATATGAGGTAAATTTGTTTGGAACATGGATTCAGCCAGTGTTTTAGTGAGAGCTCCTTAGCTTTGTATTTACAAAATATGTCTGAAAATATCACAAAACGTTTGGGGTAAGGAAGTTTCCCTTTGCTCCCAAAACGGAATAATCTCAGATTCGGTATATTTAGAAAAGTGTTGCAGTAGTGGATACAAACCCAGTGGGGGTGGTGTGGGGGGATTGTCCTCCTGGGAAAATACTTTTTTTCTGTGTTGACTAAAAATTATGTTTCTCAGAGTCTGCTTTAGTTTTTCTGTGTTATCTTTTGCAGTGATAGTTGCTTCGACAGTTTACTATGAATTCAAAATGGTATTCATGTCTCAGATAACTGCAGTTTCCTAGCCGGCTTCAGGAATAGTCACAGTATGATTTGTTTATTTATTCATATATGTATGTATTGATTGATTGATTAATTAATTTAATTCACTATTGTTGCTATGCCCAGTAATTAGGAATTTGATGCGTAACTACTTTAAGAATTATTTAAACCTTTCTTACATGCCAGCCTATGGATTGATCCAGCTTTCTCTGGCATTCATGGCCTTTACTTTTACTCTTTCCCTAGAGGAAAACACTTTTTGTACTTACTTTCCTCACTTGCTTAGAGAAAAACAGCTCTTATTCTCCCTTCCGTCGCTTGTCTAGAGGAAAGTATTTTTTTTTATTCAGGCATGTCAAAGGGTCAGCTACCAGTGTTCTCTCCTGTCTAACTGATGAATCTGGGCATCTTGAGGAAATGTAGCAATTGCTTCATGTACACAAACAACCCTCTCCTCCTACCACCCAACACCACAACCTGTGAGAGATGCACTTACCTAGCCAAACTGGAGGCAAAGCTCTCTCCAACCAAGACTGAACTTGACAGTCAAGAGGAGAAGGTAAACACTTGCACTACACCACACTCATCACATAGTCCCACTAAACCAAAATCCACACACAGAAACACAAAAACATTCGCAGAGGCTCTCAATAATAATCTGCTCAAGCAACAGAGACCTCCAAAGCAGAAACGCAAGCAACCTCCACCCCCCTAACACAACCCAAATGACACATAGCCCACAGACTCAGTGTGCCAATAAACCACAGCCCATAAGGCAAACCAATGTATCCAACACATTAGTCATAGGTGACTCTATAGTCAGACACACTGATGTCCCACTCACCAGGCTAAACAAGGAGAAGGTTACTGTCAGCTGCCTGTCAGGTGCAAGGATCCGCCACATAACCCACGCACTCAGGTCACTCCACAAGTACAAATATGACTCTATCATTGTCCATGTTGGTGTGAATGACCTGAGACGTACCTCCCTGGACTACATGAAAAGAGACATGGAAGAGCTCTCCGATCTTGTAGCCCAGGCAAGTATGACCCTAGCCCTGAGTAGCATCCTGCCATCGCCCAGAATGATACCGTACTACAAGGACAAAATGATTGACTTCAACAACTGGGTAAGCTTCTGGTGTCATTCTAAGGGGATCCAGTATCTGTCTGCCTAGGACGTCATGGTCGACAGACCATGATGCTTTTCCAGAGATGGCCTGCACCTGTCGCCCCCTAGGATTCTGGATACTGGCTAAGGCTCTTACTGCCCCTACAGTGCCTTTTTTAGGCAAGGTTCAAATGACAAATTCACCACCATAGCAGGAACAGGCAAGAAAAAACTGAGGATAATGATACTCAATGCTAGAAGTCTAAATCTCAAAATACACTCACTCGAGGCACTCCTTAAAATGGAGAACATTGATATCTGTGCAGTAACTGAGACCTGGTTCAACGCTCTAGACAGCGCCGCTGCATTACCAGACTATAACTCATACCACACCTTTTGGCCATCTAATCTCGACCAGAACATCAAAGGCGGAGGTGTGTCCATATTCATTAAGGATATCCACACCTCCAGGCTAGTTGCGTAACATAATGCATCTGAGGTTATCCAAGTGCAACTAACTCTGAGCAAAACTGCAATCCAAATTGTAGCTTACTACAGATCCCCCACCATGCCCCAGGATTCCCACTCTTTTTTTCTTGATATACTGGAAAATATTAGGGTTCAACCAAACATCCTAATAATGTGCGATTTTAACTACCCCACCATTAACTGGGAAAACTACTCATGTACCAACTCCTTCGCTCAACGCTTTCTGGAATTCATAAATTCCAATCCCCTGGATCAACTTATCCACACCCCCACCAGGGGCAAAAATATCCTAGACCTAGTCAATACCAACATGAGTGACCGGTGTTCCACACCTGAAATCAACTTCTCGTTGGTCAGATCCAACCATAAGCTAATCACCCTATATTTCCGCATCCCGCCCCCACCCACCATTAAGGAAACCACGGAAAAATTTCTCCAAAGCCAACTTCATGCTTCTTAAGACAGAAGTGGTGAATTTCGTGACACCCATACAGATGGACAATACAGTTACGACTGCTGAATCCTACACAAATGCACTCTATAAGCACTTACACAAGTGCATGGATCGTGCTATCCCAAACAGAAGCAAGACGCTATCCTCCAAGAAAGGGAAGCCAATCTGGTGGTCCCATGCCATAAACAAACTCTACAACAGAAGAAAGAAACTGTTGCAAAAGAGAGTAAAATCCCATGAGTGGAAAAGCTCCCTGGTCAGCCTCAATAAAAAGCTGAGATCCTTTATAAGATCCTCCAAAGCTAGCTATGAAAACAAAATCACCACTGATTCTAAGGTCAGCCGCAAAGCATTCTATAGCTATGTCAATAATCTGAATGGCAACACCCAGATCTGCTCGGAGTTACAGCACAACATCATGAAAATTGCAGAACCAACTGATATTGCCAACATCCTGACACATAGGTTCAGTGCTAACTTTACCCCCATCTCACCCCCTAAAGGGTCATATCTATACAGGAAGAATGCAGAGTCCCTGTAATCACATCTATGCAGGTAAAAGCTGCACTCTCTAAAACCAAAAACACAGCATCCATGGGACCAGACAACATCCCAGGCTTCGTTTTACACTAACTTCAGAATGAAGTGGCTCTCCACCTAAGCACCATGTTCAATCATAGTCTCATGTCAGGCTTTGTGCCACTGAATGGTGCACAGCAACAGTTATCCCACTCCACAAAGGGGAGCCCCCACTGATCCTGGGAAATATCGCCCTATTAGCCTGACGAGCCTGGTAAGCAAGGCCATGGAACGTATCATCATGGAACTCATAAACAAAGACACTGGTAACCTCCAAACTCTGGACCCCACCCAGTTCAGGTTTATGAAAGGCAGATCATGCCTTCTGAACCTGATTGACTTCTTTGAGGCAGTCACCAAAGCTGTAGATGAGGGTAAGGTTGTTCACACAGCTGATCATGACCTCACCAAGGCTTCCGACACCATCCCCCATTCTGGAATTACAGCTAAATTCACTAAACTAAGTATAAATCCCTACGTCACAAGACAGGTTGCCAACTGGCTCACTGACAGAACCCACAATGTAAAAGTTGCAGACTCCAAATCTGACTTCAACCAGTGACAAGTGGAGTACCACAGGGTTCAGTCCTAGGACCTCTCCTCTTTGGTATCTACTTCTCTGAAGTACGGCTAACACAGAAGGCTTCTGGCTAACGAAGTTTGCAGATGAGTGCAAACTAGAAGCCATAGTCGAGCCCCCAAATGATGTGGACATCCTACAGAAGGGCCTCACTGAGACAGATGCCTGGTGTCAGAGGCATGGCCTCAAGCTCAATGCCAAAAATTGCATTGTCATCGTCTTTGGCAAAAACTCTGTACCCATGAACTACCACACAAACGGCAGTCTACTTAACACCGAATGTGCGATAAAAGGCTTTGGGACTCAGGTGGACAGTAGTCTCTCCTTTGATAATCACATCACCACAGTAGCCAGGAAATCCTTCTGTGTGGCACACCTCATCACAAAAGGAATGCTCATCCAGGAAAAAAGAGGTCATTGTTCCCCTATACTCGACATTCATTAGACCCATTATAGAGTACAATGCCCCTTTTGGAATGTACCTCACAAGACATCTGCAGCAGCTGGAAAGGTCACAGAAGTACCTCACAAAGAGGATTACTGGCCGCAAACAGATGCCCTGCAGTGACTGTCTCAAAAACCTCCAGCTTTATTCTGTATCACATCGCCTACTCTGAGGAGATCTCTGCTTAACATATAAAACTATGTTAAACCCAGAGCTGTTGGACATGCTACACCTTAAGAAATCCCAATCCCTCTGAGATACATGCTCTAGGGACCTAAACCTTGTCACCACAATAAACAGGACATGCTGGAGGGATAGATTCCTGTCCCAGAGACTTCTTATACTCTGGAACAAGCTACCCATCTATGTCAAGCAAAGTTCCTCATTAGCACTCTTCAAGAAAAATCTTGATGAGTGGATGGGAAATAGAAAATACACCACGGGGATCACTTCTGTGGCTCTGCTTGACAGGGGCACAGGAAATTAACTTTCTTGGGTGGCATAAGCCAGGAAACTTTGCTGGCCAGGCTTACTTAGGGCCTTGGTCCTATAGCCTAGTACCTACCTATAAACCTATGAACCTTAGAAATCAGCCGCTTAGCTGATCTTCTGCTTAACAAAACTCTTTCTCCAGAACTTTGGAAACCCTTACATAAATAATTTATTACTACCTTGTAAATACAGTAGAGAGTTGATTATCCAAACTAATTGGGACCTAGGGTAGTTTGGATAATCAAACTGTTCAGATAATCAAATACATAATTGAACCAGATAAAAAACTTCTAAAAACTTGTTTTTTTGCACGCAGGAATATACTTTTCAACTATTCAGTGATTTCAGTGGACAATAAAGAATATTTTTCACACAGAAGCTGGTTACAGTCTCAAAAAACATGCTCAAGCGAATACATATGTTTACATATTCAGGCTGATTTTTCCTACCTGAAAACTTTGGAAGGCTGGTTCGGATAATTGACATTCGGATAACTGACTCTCTACTGTAAAGTTTTTGACTCTCTTGTCTACAAAATATCTGCTCTTGCCTCAAAGAAAATTAACTTAAACTCTAAAACCAATCCTCACTCAGCCTTTAAATGCATTCTGGATGAATGAAGCTCCAGAAAAAATATCACATGGATAAAATCTCTTACAATGTTCTCATTCTAGCAAACTATCATGTAACACTACTGAAATTCTTAATGTTTTTCACAATTACTTCATTATCCTTTACAAAACAATTCCTGAAGTTAGTACATAAAACATTAATAATTTCTATAAAAAATGACAAACTTTTTATTTACAATAAGCACCAGTTTAAATAACTTAAGCAACCCTTTTCTAAGGATGCAAATATATTGTTTTTACTCGGCTTTCAGGCAAAAGTAAATAAATGGTATGACTCCAATTTCTATCAATATTTTATTGAATGCTATTCATTTTCACACACATTCTTTTTTTTTTTTTTTTTTTCAATACTCATTTTTATTGTTTTGCCAAACCATTATACATTTCACACACTATTTACATTATGTACAATATTGCTTCCAATGTTTTAGTTCCATTTTGAATTTCCCTATAATACATTAAGAATAAATATCATTTTAACCAAGTACAGGAAATTAAAATCACAAAAAATTAAACATAAAAGCATCTACAACAGACAATTATAAACCAACTCAAGCCAATAATTTGTATTATTTCTACATTTTCTATCTAATCCAAGAATGTGTTGGTACACATACAGAATGTCCTGACGGAAAGTGGATAGGAACCGCTACGCCAAAATAATATTAACGATTTGTTCCCAAATTTTTGTGCTGTTTATACTTTTCTTATTATTTCTAATTAACAATTTGTGCGCTAATATATGCTTAATCGCTAACAGCCTGAAATTTTGCCACGACACCTGTGCTGGGTTCAACCAATTTGTGGCTATATTTAATTTCATTAGTAAACTAATATTCATAATTACAATCTTTTTTGTTTTGTCCAAATTCTCCGGTGGAATATGTAAAATCAGAAATTCCCAGGAGAGTGTTGAGTTTTGGTAACCCATTTTTTGTAGTTGTAACTTTAAAGAATTCCATAATTTATAAATGCACTTGCAACTCCAGAACATGTGTAACAGGTCTGCTGTCTGATCTACACACTGTGGACATTTAGGTGACTTTTTTGAATCAAATTTATGAAGTGTAAGATGGGTATAATATGCATTGTTAAATATCATCAATTGAGTAAAGACCAGTTTTTGAAGTGATACGGATTTTAATGTTAAGTTAAACGCCTCTACTATTTTACTGTCGTCTAGGGATGGCAATTTCTCTCTCCAGTATTTGGATAACAGAATATGATTATTATATTTTCTCTCTTTTGCCATTTTATACGCTGAGGATATATATTCTAAAGATTCTCCTCACCTCATCATGAAGAATTGTACTTTTTGCAAGGCATGCTAGAAGCCTGCTTTATATGATTCGCATTATGCAATGTCTATATTAATTATATACTACAGAATTTATAGGGTCATGTGGCTGAACAGAATCAAACAGCTTAAATGTCATCTTAAACATGTATTCCACTGTAGGCTTAGACCTGGCAGACAGATAAAAGAAAATATCAGAAAAGCTTTGTACTGTATCAAAAAGACTAACCAGAAACTAGAAGTGCTTTATAGGAACAGAAAAATTCCTAACTACAGAATCAAAACTCTGCACTCTCTCTGGCACACACATACCTTCTACCCAAGCCTCCTCTACGCCTCTCCTATACTAACAAACCAACAAACCACTCTTACCAAACTTCCCAAACTTGAACAAACTTATAACAAAATTGATAGAATTGCCTCAAACCAGCCTTACACCTCCCATCACTGCCTCTGACTAAAAAAACTACAGTGGCTAGAATTTCCCCAGAAACTCTTAATATCACAGCTTCATATACTTTACTCCATCCTCTATAAACCCACTACCTTCTCTACTCTCTTCTCTAGTATCCCTCTGTACCCCTAAACGCATCCTCTGAAGAGCTGACGAAAACCTACTGGATGTATACAAGCCCAAAAGAACCATTGGAAAACTGCCCTACAGATACTCATTATCTCTAGCCTGGAACAAACTCCATTACAATGTAAGTGCTAATACACACAAAAAGTGTCAACAAAGCACTAAAAGATACCCGCACTAATACTAGAATCTGTTCCTGCCACGATCGTACCCCTCTTTCTTCCTTCACTCTTCCTTTTCCTGAATGCCTCTACTAAATCTCCTCTAGACTTCTACGCTAGCTTGCTTCCTTTTGCATGCTTCTTATTCTTAACTATACACTATAGCTGCCTACCTAATTATTCCTAACAATCTAAACATTTTACTTTCTTTCTTTCTCTTCTACAGTCCCTTATCTGAAACTTTTATTCCATGCTATGTAACAACATATGTCTTAGGTTATGTTTCAGTTTTGTAATTACTGTGCTAGGTAACAACTTATGTCCCATCTTTTGTTTACATCATGTCACTAGCCTCTTACTGTTTATTTTTGCTATTACTGTACTGCAGCGTTTCTCCTCAGTTCTCCACTGAAAATGAGCTTTTGGCTCAGTTGGACCAACCTGGTTAACAAATGTCAAATAAATAAATAAAATATGATTCCTACACCCAACAGTAGGTTGTTTCATTTTCTGCTCTTAAGCCTTGAGGCTGAGAGAGCCTTTAACAGGATGAACTGGGATTACTTATTTTCAGTTTTAGTTTAAGTTTTCCTTTCAGTTTCGTGCTAACCATACAAAAGCTTTCCACACGCAGAATTAAAGTGGGTCTGTACAGTATGAGTCATACTTTCACTGCTGTAATAACCAAGAAGCGTCTGTATATCTATTATATGTTGTCCTTATTTCCGAAGCATTGACACATTTTCTAGGAACAATATGGCTGCACACATGATGGGGACTAACCTCCATAGCTCTTCTCACTTAACCTTTATGTTTGTCATTCTTATTTACAGTTATGGAATCTCATTTGATACTTCTCCATCTTGTCAGGATAGAAAATGAGTAATAAAAACAATAAAGCATTCTCTTGTTTTCATATACTCGCTTTCTTTCTTTTAAAATACAATACCCTTTACGCAGGACCAAGTATGCCTGACATATCTAGGAATATGACATGCAATCAGGCAAGCAGGAGACCTGACGAAGTATAATATATTATGCTGATGGCAGACTTAGGAAGTCGCCAGTTATCCTTGGAGCAAAGGATTCAGGCTAATAAATTCTGTTAGGCACCACTTAAGCCCCTATCTTGCCTCCCCTTCCTTGTCCACGGGAAAACAAATGATTTAACATCAATTCCTGGGCATTGTTACAATCTACTAGCCACAGAGTTTTGTGTATTAGATCAGAGACTATGTCCCAGATATGAAATATTGTATACAACTATGGGAGACACTGCCCAACTATCGAATGGCTGCTGGAAGATGGCATGCTTTGACCCTCTTCTCCAAGAAGCAATGAACACAAGCTGGAAGCTTCAAACCACATCCTGCACCACATTACCTTAACACAATTAGGCAGCACATTACTGACTGAGAACAACACAGCTAACTGCCATTCTTCAGTAAAATTATATTTTCCTCTTTTATTAGTCATATCTAAGACCTCATATTTCTCTGCAGCTAGTAACATCCTAAAGGCACATATACTGCTATCAGCTGTTTAAAGTAGAAGAGATGCCCCCCTCATTGATACTATAGCACATGTAAATAAGTTTGTGCAGATCTGTTTTTTTACAATCAAGTGATTAACATATCACAGAGATATATCAGTAAGAAGAAAGAACAGCCCAAATCAAAATAGGCAAAGAAAACTTTTGAGGATATTCAAAGTTTAGGCAAGAGTTCCACTCACAGAGCTGCAGGCACATTTGATGCTATTTCAAAAGGCGACATTAACTGATCCTGGCATACTTCCAAACTACTCATTGTTCCCAAGATGAAAAAAGGAATATAATCATTACAACAATATTCCTGAGTAAGTTCAAATCTATATACTTCGCACGTGTGTGTAAGTGTGTTATATATGTCACACTCACAGTCACAGACACACCACCAACACAGTAACCGGACTCCTTACACATACTCTGGCACAGTTAGTAAAGCACAGCAAATGACTTCATTGTACTAGATCTGGGGTCCCTACAATGTTTGTAGCACCATGGTCTAACCCATAACTCACACTCCCAGAGGAATGAGGTCAAAGACTGCCAGATGAAGAACATATAAGCGGCAATAATTTGTTGACAAATGAGTTGAAACTAGCATAGGCTGGAAAAAACTCACAGTTCTGCAAAACTTAGTGTAGCTTCTAATGTCAGATCAGACAGGTGTGGATAGGGATGGTGTAAGACGTGCAGTTCACAGATAATTTACATAGTAATATCTGAGTGCAACTGATCTGTGTGCACGAGAATGTGTGTGTGTGTGTGTGTGTGTGTGTGTGTGTGTGTGTGTGTGTGTGTGTGTGTGTGCGCACGTGTTTTTTGAACTTTTCTTCTGATGTTCAACAACTTCCTGGAATATCTTTGCCTCTGTTTCACTATTTTACACAGTCTTTCAGTAATGGTACAGAACTTATCCAATTATTAGTCAAAGACTAGAAATGTTACTTCAATTACTAACTGTAAAACATAAATCATGTACCTAATATAGAACTTTTAACTCATACTTAATATATTACTGTCATTTGCTACACATTTTATGTATTCTGACATTTAATTTTGTTGCTTTTATATTTACATTTTATCGGATTTTTTCATATATGCAGTATAAAGTCCAAACGCATACATTCCCAACGAGTGCATCTAAAACCATATTATACACCATGCTTAAGAAATTTAATTCATAATAAATATCAGAAATAGCACAAAGTTTTATACACATTTTGACATTGCTGAAGATAAGACTTTACACACTGACACATTAATTTATGTATGCTGTCACAGCCAGCACTCTTTTGCACAACTGTTGTATGTTTAGTTTTAACAATTCTCATTGCCACTTCCTTATTAGAGGTGTCAGTCTTTCAGTTCATTTGCTGCTTTTTATAACTCCCACAGCTGGGTTACTAAGTAAACCATAATGTCCAACAGGATGGGCATTACATGGAAATAAAGGACCACCCAGGGGCATAGTGAGACCTGATGCTGCAGGCAGAGGGCCTCTCCGCTCATTGAAGGTCATAGGTTCATAGGTAGGTACTAGGCTATTCGCCCTAGAGCCTATATAAGCCTAGCCAAAAAGGTACCCTGGCTTTTGCCACCCAATAAAATTATTTTCCTGTGCACTTGTCGAGCAGAGCCACAGACGTGATCCCCGGGGTGAATTTCGAAAGAGAGGGTCAGTCCTGTGCGGACCTGTATAACATCATCATCATCATTATATGAAGTTCATAAAGATGTTAAATAGGTTCATAGGTAGGTACTAGGCTATCTGCCCTAGGGCATTTATAAGCCTAGCCAGAATGTGTTGGCTTTCGCCACCCTTTTAACTAGATTCCCAAGCCTCTGTCCAGCAGGGCCATAGAAGTGATCCCAGGAGTAAATTTACGATTTCCCATCCACTCATCAAGATTTCTCTTGAAGAGGGTCAGCGAGGGGGTCTGCCTAACATGAACCGGGATTCTATCCCAGAGCGAGGGAAGCCTCTGGGAAATAAACTGCCTCTGCAAGGCTCAAACCCAGGACCCTGTACCCTAGAGTCACAGTAGTTAACCACTTAGCCATCATAGCAATATACCCATCTGAGACAGATTCTGGGGAATTAGTGAAAAAGTACATTATTATTGTCAAACCCAAGACAGCCTGTATTACTTGCAGCCCTCTTCACACACTTATTACACAACTTGCTGCAAGTTTTTTTTTCCCTTAAATCCGGCAACTGTTGCATACCACTTTTCTTACATTTTATGATATACTGTAGCTCACATTACTACTGTTGGAAATGCTAAGCCCCAAAACATCTGAAAATGGATTCATATTTTGCTGAATATAGCAGCCTTTAGTTGTTTGGATCTAGATTAAATGAATGCTTGCCCCAACTGGGAAACTAAATATTTATGCGCCACATCCATAATAATTTTCAGTATCCCATTCCCATAATGTATATCCCAATCAATGTCAGTATCACTTGGTCTGATTATTACTAGTCACAGCTGGAGGGGGCATAAATAGATGCTAGCTGTACACTTGAAGGTCACAATGGTATATCAAGCATATCACATCCTCAGATAAGTCATGGCTGGGGGGGGTGATATATTCTGGAGACAATGCCTCTCAAAACAACTGCGGCAGAACTGATTTCACATTAAGGGAATAATCAAACGACAGTTAACCAATATCTAAAATTAAGACTTGAAGTAAGTTAAACAAATGCTACTTACTGTGTGTTGCACTGTGATGAGAAGATTCTGCATTTATATATAAATATCTACCACATCTTGTTTTCAACTTCATTATGTCTTGCATTGTGGCCCTTGCATTCATCACTCCATATTGTTCATCTATCCTTTCCTTACCCTCCATTAAAAAGCATTAAACGTTTTATATAAGAAGAAAGAGGGATTCACACCTGATCTCCAATGGAATTTGCATGTTCCCCAGTGTCTGTATAGAGTTTCTCTGGGTACTTTGACTTCCTTCTACCTGCTGCTGTAGTCCTTAATTACATAGTGTCTGCTAGGTTT
Source organism: Protopterus annectens (assembly GCF_019279795.1). Classification (NCBI taxonomy): domain Eukaryota; kingdom Metazoa; phylum Chordata; order Ceratodontiformes; family Protopteridae; genus Protopterus; species Protopterus annectens. The sequence goes on from NC_056726.1 coordinate 601,599,114, forward strand.
TAGAGAACAGGTTTTGCTGTTTCACCTGAGAGTTACAGAGAATCTGCTGCATCTAAAGCCATCCACTGCTAAAAGAATGAAACTAAGTATTCTGCACGTCTACTGGTTATTTTACTGCATTTCATAAGAATCCTGTATTAATTGTTACGTCTTGCACTTTAGTAGAGTTTCAAAGATGAGCCGTTTCCACTGCTGATGTAGTACTTAATTACATTGCTTCTTCTAGTTTTATAGGACAGTAGTATGTAGACGGTGTAGTTTCCCTGCACTTCAGCTCTAAAACCAGCATTTTTACATTAAGGTGGGGTTTCTGACTGCACTCTTGTGGCAAGAGTGTGCTGTAGCAAACCTATCTGAGTTGGGGTTGCTGGCTGAAAGCTTATTGTGTGTTTTCCTGATTAATCTGTAGGCCTTGCTGTTGTAAAACAATTTTTTTCTGATTCTATATAAGCCCAGTGTTTCAGCTAGGCTACTCTATGCGCAGTAGCAGGTAGCAGTGCCCTGTTTAGATGCAAACATTATGAAGTTAAAATTTCCCTTATAATAACTATCTCTGTAACCTTCGCCAGTCCCCCTGCTGCTTTAGGAGCATCTGAGTTGCACACAGAACAGCGTTGTCTTGTTGGATAGTTGCAGGTCATACTGAGTACAGCACCTAATATTTGTCAGTGTGCTATCATCCCAGTCTAATTAAATCTCCCCATTCTTCTCCCTGGTTATACCCATAGTAAAAACAAATGAAATCATGGATGGGAATTTCCCTGCTATCTCTGTGGCCAGCCTGGTGGACATGGGCATTCTGAGGCAATGTAGCAATTGTATCATGTACACTGACAGCCATTTAATCCTGAAACAAACAAACATGGTATGTAAGAAATGTAGTTACACTATACAAATTGAGACACAACTCTCACATGCTGACAAATTAAGTGAGAGGTTGTCAGCACACACATCATTTCCCTCACTAAATAAGGTCTTGACACATAAATCCACATATGCGGTACTCAAACGTAACTTACCAAAACCTCAGAGGCCTCCCATACGCTGCCCTCAGAAACCACATGCAAACAAAACCAAGTGAACACCAAACCCTATATATAAAAACACACATCCTAGTGTCTCCACAAGCAAGCCCCTAAGGTGAACCACCACACATTCAAACATTATGGTCACAGGACACTCCATCATGACACACATGGATGCCCCAATCACCACGCTGGATAAAGACAGGATTACAGTCAGTTGCCTGTCAGAAGCCAGGATTCACCAGATCACGCAGGCACTAAGGTCAGTAAACCACATGTACCAGTATGAATCAGTCATAGTCCATGTGGGTGTGAATATGAGCTGTACTTCCCTGGATTACATGAAGAGAGACATGAAGAGAGACATGATGGAACTCTGACACAGGCTGGAATGAGCCTTGCATTGAGCAGCATTCTACCCTCAACAAGAATGATACCACAATACAAACAAAATGATTGACTTCAATAATTAGCTTATCTACTGGTATCATTCCAAAGGGATCCAGTATTTGTCAGCCTAGGATGACATGATCAATAGACCACAGAGTGTTGCCAGAGATGGTCTGCACATCTTGCCAATAAGGCTTTTAAATACTGGTCAAGGCAGTGCCAAACCAAGTGACCTACCAATGTAACAAATTATTCTAATGCCAAGCTGAAGATGCTACTTCTCAGTGCTAGGAGTATTAACAAACAACTGCTCCCTGGAAGCTTTCCTCACCCTGGAGAATGCTGACATCTGTGCAGTTACAGAGATGTTGTTCAATGCTGTGGAAAGCACCCTAACAGAGCTACAATGCCTATCACACATTCAGACCACACTCTGAAGAGGAGAAATGAAAGGAGGAGGTGTTTCCATTTAAATAAAAAACAATCACACCTCAAGATTTGTCAAGCAGAATAACTTGCTTGAGCCACTCCATGTCCAGCTGACCATAGACAAAATCCCCCACCATATCATTGCTAGCTACAGTTCCCCAAACATGAACCATGAAAACCACTCCCTATACCTGAAGTTACTAGAATCACTTACCATTCAGCCCAACACACTACTCGTTGGTGATTTTTAACTACCCCTCCATAAACTGGGAAATATATATGACCAGTAACATGCAGGCTTAGAGATTCCTGGTTTTATTCAACGCCAATGCTCTGGAACAGCTGGTCTGTACTTCCACTAGGGGCTCAAATACCCTTGACATAATACTCACAAACATGGGAGAGCATTGCCCCCCTGGTGTAATGTCCTCATTAGTAAGACTGGAACATAAATTGGACTCCTTTGAAGTAAATATAATGGTAGAACCCCCATCAAACCCTATGCAGAAGTATATATGATTGCCCCGGACAACCACTTAAACAACTGCTAGAAATGGCAGTACCTGACTCAACTAAACTTAGGTCTAGCCACAAAAACAAGTCACCCTGGTGGATTCATGGCATAAACAGACTATATAGCAAATGGAAGAAATTAATGTCTAGAAGTAAGTGGGAGGGTGCACATCAGAGAAAGAAAATCCCTCATTAGTCTCAAAAGGCAAATCAGGGAAATAGTCAAGTCTTCAAAGCCAAATACAAAACTAAAATAGCCCCCAAGCAAATCATAACCACAATGCACTTTTACTTATATCTGAAATCTTAAGGGAAACACTCAACAATGTGCTGAGCTGGCTGTAGATGGCAATACCTATACTCAGCCATAAGAAATAGTAAAACTGTTGGTTAATAAATTCAGCTCAAATTTCACCCCTCATCACCTCCTGTCACTTCCAATGAAATACCCCATACCATTCATTTGCCTGTTATCCCAAAAGAATAGGGTATCACTGCACTCTCTAAAGCTAGAAACACAGCATCAATGACGTGGATCAATCAATGATGGAATCACAGAGTGCCTATTAAATTGCTTGAAACGTGACCTAGCAGACCTGCTTGGATCTCTATTTAACCACGGTCTCCAGACAGACTTTGACCCAGTAGAGTAGAGACAGCAACAGTCATCCCTCTGCACAAGGGGAGGACCACTGACTGACCCAGGAAAATACTGACCCATTAGCCTGTCTAGCCTCATATGCAAGGCTATGAAAAGGATAATCATGGACCTGATTAACAATGACATAGGAAATCTCCTGACTCTAGACCCAACCCAGTTCAGCTTCATCATGGGACGGTCTTGTCTGCTCAGTCTGGTTAACTACATTAAGAGGATCACAAAGGCCATGGACAAGGATAAAACAGTGTATCCCACCTACCTTGACCAAGGAAGGCATTTGACACAATACCCCACTCAGGTGTTATAAACTCACAAAATTGGGCATAAACCTCTTTGTCACCAGATGGATAGTTAAATGGCTCACGGATCTCACAAATGTTATTAGAGTGGAGGAATCTACATCCAGCATGAGGCCAGTCTCCAGTGGAGTATCACATGGTACAGTGCTGAGTCCCCTCCTGTTCAGGATATACTTCTCAAATATCAAGACAAATGTAGGTGGCCTTTGGCTGACCAAGTTTGCTGATGATTGCAAGTTGGAGGCAGTCACTGACTCCTCAAATGATGTTCATATCCGACAGAAAGGTCTGATGCAGAATAATGATTGGTGTCAGAGCCATGGCCTCAAACTAAGTGTGAAGAAGTGCATAATAATACCCTTTGGGAAATCAAATATACCCCAAGGATATAATATAGTAAGACATGACCGCTTAAAACGTAAGGGTGGTGGAGTAGCAATACTTTTCAAAAATCAGCTTAACATCTCGACCCAACCAGCATGTCCATACCAAGATAGCAAAATAGAAGCCATCATTATTAAACTCCAACTAAATGCCAAAAAAGCCCTTTACTTTATATGCATGTATCTTCCTCCAGGTAACAACATTCCAATATTAGAAGACTTTCTACGCTGGGTTTCTACCACCTACCCCCAAGAAACCATAATTCTTGGCGACGTTAACATAGATTGGAACACTATTAATGATAACAATCCCTCCTCTCATATTAACCTACATGGTTTCACCCAAACCATTACCTCAACTACTAGAGTCCATAAGCCCAGTAAGAGAGAGTATATTAGACTGGATACTCACAAATAAAGTCAACAAACAGTATAAAGTAGGTACTATGCCAAACGATTTCAGCGACCACTCCCTAACCTACATTACTAGACAAAAATCAGAATGTGTTAACCTCCCAAATACTAGGCTAATCCGTTCTATCAAGCTTTTTAACATAGACCTCTTCCAAGCTGAACTGAGAGCATGCAATTGGAATTGCTTAAAATCACTTCCCCTGGAGGAGGCAGTCTCATTTTTCAATACTACCTTCTTATCCATACTTGATAAACATGCTCCTGAGCATTACTATTAGAGTAAAACCAAAACAGCCCCATGGCTTACCAACAATACTAAAAACTCATTCATACTAGAAACAAAGCATGGACAAAATGGAGATGCCATAGACAAAACCCTGATTTAGTTCTTTTTCGCCAACTTAGAAATCTAGCTAAGAATTCAATAATCTCTGACAAGAAAAAATTCTACTGTGAACTTCAGGAAACTCATCTTAACAATTCTAAATATTTCTGGTCATCAGTAAATAGACTTCTCTCCCCAGGAAGTGCTAAAACTCCATCCCCACTTAATGCTGACCCAGAAACCCCTCTCCAGACTGCTAATGCTTTCAACTCTTTTTTCTCTGAAACTATTCAATCCCTAGCCAAACAAATGAATACCAACAACTCTTATATTCCAAATAATACAGCTAACTCCTCCTATAACTTCTCTCTAAAACCCATATCTACTTCTTTCATCTATAGACTCATTCACAAACTGAAACCTTGCACCCCTTCTGCAGACAAGCTCCCTTCTCTCTTCCTTCAGAAAGCTGCCAAAGAAATTGCATACCCTATATCCTTACTTATAAACAGAACTGTCCAAGAGGGAACCATCCCTGACATCTGGAAAATCTCCTATATTATCCCACTACATAAGGGTGGTAACTCCCTTGACCTTTCCAACTTTAGACCTATCGCCCTACTCTCACCCCTAGCAAAAATCATGGAAAAATGTATTCATCAGCAACTTGTGCACTATCTCTCTCTTCACAACATAATAGCAAACTGTCAGCATGGCTTTAGACCTCACCACAGTACCACCACTGCCCTTCTTTCTTTTGTAGATACTATCAACAAAAATCGAAACAACAATACTCTCTTCCGCTCTCTTCATTGATCTCTCTAAAGCTTTCGATATGGTCAACCACTCTCTCTTAATCAACATTCTTGAATCTCTCTCTTGCGATAAATTCGCCATTAAATGGTTTAAATCTTATCTTAACAACAGACAACAAGCAGTAATATGGGAAAACCATATCTCTTCACTCTTGCCCATTTCCATCGGAGTTCCCCAGGGCTCCATTCTTGGTCCACTTCTGTTCTCTCTCTTTATTAACGATCTACAGACTGCAATCCCACAAGCAACCTGCATACAATATGCAGATGATTCAACCCTTATCTGCTCGGCACCATCCTCTACAGAACTGATCTCACTGACCCAAAATACCTTTAATTCCGTAGAAACATGGTTTTCTAAATGGTTTCTCCTTCTAAATGCCAAAAAAACAAAACTCCTCCTCTTCTCCCCCACCACTCGGTCCCCCCCTCTAAACTTTACCATTTCCTCAAATAATGGTACTCTCATCTCACCTGATCTCACTACAAAACTTTTAGGAATAACCATTGACAATAATCTCTCCTTCGATCAGCATATTAACAACAACATCAAGTTAGTTAACAGAAAAATAGGATCCCTTTATCGCATCAAACCTTTTCTAACCCCAGCAACTAGAATCAAAATTGCACAATCTCATCTTTTATCAACTCTCCTATATGCTTCCCCTATTTATACTAACCTTAAGAAAAGTAACCTCAACAAACTTGCAACCTGCTATAACAACATAGCTCAGCCACTAGTAACCCATTTAGGACCCACCATTGTATAAACCTAAAACAACTAGGCTGGCTCAATTTCAAAACTACCTTATAATTCCTCAACTCACTATTGCCCACAACATTTTACACCTACCTGACAACACCCCAATACTCTCTCAACTTCTAATCCCTTACAACAATCTCAACTCACTTCGCTCCTCTTGTAAACTCATGACAAAATCTATAAAGGCAAACAACACAGCAGGTGATTCTTTATTCACTAACACAATAGGTAGAAGTTGGAATCTCCTACCTAGTGACATAACTCTGACTACATCCCTGCCACTTTTCAAACAAAAAATTAAACACTACTTCCAAAATCATTGGCTGTGTTCCTGCAATACACCTGACTAACCATTTTCTCTTACCCTGTTTCCCCTCCACTCTTTTCTTCTCTACCCACCTCAGTTTTGTTTCTTTCACTGTTTGGAGATTAAAGTATGTACTTTTGGTACAATTATGTATATTTAATGAACTGCTTATTGTAAACTTGTTTCTTTTTTAATTTATCTTTCTTTTTGTTTTCATAATATCTGATCTTAGCTATTATCTTAGAGTATTAAATTTCTTTTTTATGTAATGTACTTAGTATATAGTGGAGCTTTTCTCCTCGGGCCTCTGCTGAAAATGGACATGTATCCAGCCAGACTAGCCCGGTCAACAAATGTAAAATAAAAATAAAAATAAAATACACTTAATGTAGGCCTTACTCAATCTGGCCCATGATCTGCCTGAATGCATGAGGATATCACATGTGTCTAAAGCAAGACAAAGAGCACTTGGATCAACTGATGTGAAACACCTGAACAGAATCAGAAGAAGTAATTACAGTTAACTGTCTGGCAAGAATAGGGGGTGGTGATATGACCTTGAAGTAAGTATATGATGAGTCCAGCATGGTGAAAGGAGTTGAGAGTAAATATAGGACAGGAGCTGGTAAAGCAGACTTCAAAAGTGTGTGTCTGTGTGTGACAGACATACAAGAACAGTTGCTATTCCATGATCACAGTGAAAACTCCAGTTACAGACTCTTTGCTGGCACAATGTGTCTGAGCTAACTGACAGTGTTTCTTTACTCCACATGCCAGGTTTAGGTTAGTTACTCACTTGCACCTAATACAGTGTTGCCAAACTATGTTCCTGCAGCTTTTAGTCATCAAGTGAAAAACAGCCATTTGTAACTATACACCTGAACAAGCACTTTTTTTTTAATTTCCAGTTTTTCTGTGTATTATTAAAATCATGGCTAAGACCATGGTAATTAAATGTCAGCCTCTCTATGTAGCGGGAGAATGGGCCTGGAACAGTGATTCAGGATAGTATGATGCAACAAACAATTTACAACCTTGAAGAACGTTAAGTAGCCTGGACATTTTTGACTAATACTGCAGCCAGAATGAAGCTGTTTGAAGCCCACCTTTGCAATAGATTTGAGGGGTTGTCATAACGGCTAAAGTCTTTACCTCGCAGGTATAAGGTACGGGTCTATATTATATGTTCGAGGTTTCAAACCTCACACGTCATATAACCAAACTTATATGACCAAAGTTTTAAAACTCTGAACATATAATAAAAAAGAAAAGAACAGAATCTTGAGGCAATGTTACAACTGATTATGTACACAGACCACCCTCTCCTCTTCCCAACAAGCTCAAATATTTGTGAGAGATGCAACTATATAGCCAAACTGGAGGCTGAGCTCTCTCAACATAGTACTGGCATGGTCAGTCTGGAGAAGGTAATCACACACACCACAAATCCAGTCTCACAGACCTATCGCAACAGCAAACCAAACACATAAACACACAAAAACATACTCGGAGGCTCTAAATAAAAATCTGCCCAAGCAACAGAGACCTCCAAAGCAGATATCCAAGCAACTGCTACCCCACAACAATACCCACATATCACATAGTTCACAAAGTCAGTGTGCCACACAGTCACAGCCCTTAAGGCTAAACAACACACCTAATACACTTGTAATAGGTGACTCTATTGTCAGACACAATGACATCCCTCTCATACCAGGCTGGACAAGGAGAAGGTCACTGTAAGCTGCCTGTCAGGTGCCAGGATCCGCCACATAACACAAGCACTCAGGTCACTCCAAAGCAAGTACAAATATGACTCCATCATTGTTCATGCTGGTGTGAATGACCTGAGACGTACCTCCCTGGATTAAATGAAAGGAGACATAGAGGAGCTCTCTGATCATGTGGCCCAGGCCGGTATGACCCTGACCTTGAGTAGCATCTTACCCTCACCAAGAAAGATACCACAGTATAAAGACAAAATGATCAATTTCAACAATTGGCTTAAGTATTGGCGTCACTCAAAGGGGATCCAGTGTCTGTCAGCCTGGGATGACATGCTTGACAAGCCACGTTGCTTCGCTAGGGATGGCTTGCACCTGTCACCCCTGGGTTTTCGAATACTGGCCAAGGCTCTTGCCACCCTCATAGTGCCTTTTTTAGGCAAGGCTCAAAAGACAAACCCACCTCCTTAGACAACACAAGGAAAAAGAAACTAAGGGTAATGCTGCTCAATGCCAGAAGTCGAAACTTCAAGATGCACTTTTCGAGGCTCTCCTCAGTAAGGAGAATATCGATATCTGTGCAGTAACAGAAACCCGGTTCAAGGTTCCCGAGAGCACCCCAGCACTACCAGGCTATACCTCATACCATGCTTTTCGGCCCCAAAACTCGGACCGAACCACAAGAGGAGGGGGAGTATCCATATTCTTCAAAGATACCCATACCTCCAGGCTAGTGGCACTGCACAAAGCATCTGAGACTATCCATGTGCAACTAACAGTGGGCAAAACTGCCTTCCAGTTTGTAGCCTGCTACAGACCACCCTCCCAAACTCAGGAACCCCACTCGGCTTTCCTGAAGACACTGGAGAATATGAAGGTCTCTCCAAACACCATTATATTGGGTGACTTTAACTACCCAAACATAGACTGGGAGTACTACTCAAGCCCCAACACCCTCGCCCAACGGTTTCTAGAATTTATATACTCAAATGCTATGGAACAACTGGTCACCACTCCCACAAGAGGGCAAAACATATTGGACCTGATCATCACCAACATGGGGACTCTATGTTCCATACCAGAGGTATACCCCATCATTGGTAAGATCTGACCATAAATTAATCACTATGGACATCCATATCCCGTCCCCACCCCCAGCAAGGGAAACCATGGTCATAAACTTCTCAAAAGCAAACTTCGCACTTCTCAAAACCAGGGTGGAATCCTTCAAAGCCCCAGGGCCAGTGGAAAATACGACCCAAACCGCAGAATCCTTTACAAACGCATTCTATGGATACCTACAGGAATGCATGGATCGTGCTATCCCAAATAAAACCAAGACACACTCCTCCAAAGGCAGGAGACCTGTCTGGTGGACCCCAGCCATAAATAAGCAGTACAACAGAAGGAGGAAGCTACTACATGATAGAGCAAAATCCCTGAAAGGGAAGGCAACTCTGATCAGTATAAGCAAGAAACTATGATCCCTCATAAAATCATCTAAGGCTAGCTTCGAAAAAAAAAACTGCACAAGATGCTAAAGATAATCACAAGGCTTTCTTTAGTTATGTCAGAAACCTGGGTGGAAACTCCCAGATATGCTCTGAGTTAGTGCAAAATGACAAAAAATACACTGAACCCACAGACATTGCCAACATCCTGGCAGACAGGTTCAGTGCAAACCCCAAATGAGCAAATGACTATCCCAACAGAGTGTAGCCTCCCTGACATCACAGATGCACAGGTGAGAGCTGCCCTCTCCAAAGCAAAAAACACAGCATCAATGGGACCGGACGGTGTCCCGGGCTGTGTTTTACATGAACTCCAAGAAGAACTGAACCCTCACTTAAAATCACTGTTCAGTCTCAGCCTTACAACAGGATATGTACCCAAAGAATGGAGTACAGCAACAGTGGTCCCACTCCATAAAGGTGGTGCCACAACAGATCCCAGAAACTATCGCCCTATAAGCCTAACTAGCCTGGTCTGCAAAGCTATGGAGCATATCATCATGGAACTCATAAACAAAGACAGTGGAAACCTCCAAACACTGGATCCTACCCAATTTGGCTTTGTTAAGGGCAAATCTTGCCTCTTGAACCTGGTCAATTTCTTTGAAACAGTCACCAAGGCCATAGACGAAGGGAAGGTAGTCCACATAGCCTACTTTGACCTTGCAAAAACCTTCGACACAATACCCCACTCAGGCTTCATAAATAAGCTCACCAGCTTAAATATCAACCCCTATGTCACAAGATGGGTTGCAAACTGGCTTAGGGATAGAACCCACATGGTCAAAATTGCAGGTGCCATGTCAGACTCTAGACCAGTTACAAGTGGTGTCCCACAAGGCTCAGTCCTGGGACCTCTCTTGTTCGGTATATATTTCTCTGAGGTACAGGCTAACACAGGAGGACTATGGCTGACAAAGTTTGCAGATAACTGCAAACTGGGGGCCATAATCGACTCGCCGGCTGACACAAGCATCCTCCAAAAAGGTTTCACAGAGACGGATAACTGGTGCCAGAGCCATGGCCTAAAGCTAAATGCCAAAAAGTGCATAGTCATCCCCTTTGGGAAAAACAAAGTGCCCACAAATTACCACATAGGTGGTAATCCATTAAGTACGGAAGAAGTAATTAGGGATTTGGGGACCCAAGTAGATTGCAACCTCTCCTTTGACAATCACATTGCCAAAGTGGTTAGAAAGACATTCTATATAGCCCACCTTATCACAAAGGGGTTCACATCTAGATCAAGAAAGGGCATTGTGCCCCTCTACTAATCACTTATCAGGCCCATAATTGAATACAATGCCCCATTTGGGATGTACCTTACCCGACACCTGCTACAACTAGAAAGACCCCAAAAGTACCTCACCAAGAGGATCAAGGGACTCAAACAGATGCCCCACGCAGTTAGGCTAAAGAAACTCCAGCTCTACTCAGTTGCTTGCCGCCTACTCAGAGGCGATCTGTGCCTGATGTATAAAGCCATGTCCAACCCAGAATTAATGGACATGCTCCACCTCAAGAAATCCAAATCCATCAGAACTACATGCTCCAGTGACTTAAACCTCAGCACAGAAATAAATAGAACATGCTGGAGGGACAGATTCATATCCCAGAGGCTCCCCTCACTCTGGAACAAAATCCCAGTCCATGTCAGACAGAGCCCCTCAATGACCCTCTTCAAAAAGAATCTTGATGTTTGGATGGGAGATCATAAATTTATCCCTGGGATCTTTTCTGTGTCACTGCTAGACAGAGGCATGGTAAACTAACTTTAAATGGGCTATCTTCTGTATCCTACTATACAGAGGCACAGTCAACTAATCTAAGAAGGGTGGCGAAAGCCAAACACACTCTGGCTAGGCTTGTAAATGCCCTAGGGCAGGTAGCCTAGTATCAACCTATGAACCTATAAAAGAAAAGAAACTTACCTGAATGCTGCACCCCCCCAACACCCCTAAATATACCAACTCCGAGTCTGCGCTATAGTGAAGTATAGGGAAATCTTCCCTACGGTGATCTCAATTCACTAAAGTGTGGTCTCTTAGTTGGTATACTTAAGCAGTGGGGGATGTGGGGGGTGCAGGGTGGCTTGCACCCCTGCTTGCAGCGTTCAGGTAACTTTCTTTTCTTTCTTTTTTTTTTATATGTTCGAAGATTTAAAACTTCGGTCATATAAGTTCGATCATATGACGTTTGAAGTTTTGAAACTTCGAACATATAATATAGACCCTAAGGTACAGGGTTTGATTCTGATATCTAGTTATTGGCGAGCCTTGTTAAAGTTTGAAAACTGATAGACTAGTATTTACCTATGAATCTGCAGGGAGCTCCCCAAGTAGACCTGATTGGAATGGGTTTGGCATAATTGTTAAGGTCTTTGCCTCACAGACACAAGGTACAAGGTTTGATTCTGACTTTGGGTTATTGCCTAGGCTTAATATATCCCATTTAGGGCAGTTAGCCTATTATTCACCTATGAACCTTAAAGAAACAAAATAAGGAAATCCTATAAGTACCCCTGAAAATTACAACACTGATAGCACCCTCCTAAGAGTGGACCCACTGTTGAGAGATCTGAGTACTAGGATTCATAGTAATTTGAACTTTGACCACCATGTATCCACAGTGGTGAGGAAATCCTTCTATGTGGCTCAACTTACTAAGTAAGGGAGTCGTACATGACACCAAACATACAAGCACAGAGATTTCTGGATTTTGTAAACACAAACTCCCTGAACCTGACAGTCAGTGCACCAACCAGGGTTGCAGCCATACTGGATCTGGTCCTCACTAATATGGGAGAGTACTGCACACCCCCTACTGTAATGTCCTCCTTGGTAAGGTCAGACAACAAATGGTCTCCTTTGAAGTAAAAAATAAAACCTGGACCCCCAGCTAAACATGGAATATTCGAGAACTACTCTAAGGCTAACCTCCTGCTGCTACGTAATCACCTGGCAAAATTTCAAGCCCCCATAAACCCTGAGAACACTGCTGCCTATGCAGAACTGTTCACAGAAACCCTGTTAACATCTGCATAGAGTTAGCTGTACCCATCAGGAAGAAGTACAGAACTAACTAAAAAAACAAGCCACCCAGGTGGATTCACAAAATCAATAGGCTGTATAACAGGAGGAAGACAATCATGGCAAAAATTAGTAGGTGCAGCACCCAGCAGGATAAAAGCAGTCTCAACAAACTAAACAAACATCTCAGAGGACAAATAAAGTCTACCAAAGCCAAATTAGAGGTGAATTTGGCCTCTCAGGCAAAGGACAAGCACAAGGTATGTTTTAGATATATCTGTAGCCTCAAAGGCAATACATAATTGTGTGCAGAACTCATTGTAAATGGAGTCACCTATACTGAGCCAGAAGATATAGCAAATCTACTAGCCAATAAATTCAGCTCTAACTTTAAACATCTCTCCCCCCTCAAACTTCCCTCAGGAAATATCATCAAATTTAACTCCCCTTACTATCACTAGGGAACATGTCCTTAATGCTCTCTCTAAGGACAAGAACACTGCATTAATGGGCCCAGACAACATCCCAGGATGCTGTCTAAATAGCATGAAACATGACCTATCAAGGCCTCTGGAATTGCTGTTTAACTATAGCCTCCAAACAGGCTTCATGCCTCATGAATGGAGAACAGCAACAGTCATCCCTCTGCATAAAGGTAGGCCATCTACAGACCCTGGAAACTACAGACCTATACGTCTCACTGGTCTTATATGTAAAGCCATGGAAAGAATTACCATGGAAATTATCAATAGTGATGTAATAAACCTCCAGACCCTGAACCCAATCCAGTTTGGTTTTGTCAAGGTCAAATCATGCCCACTCAACCTGGTGGACTTCTTTGAGAAGGTCACTAAAGCAATGAATGAGGTCAAAATGGTTTACACTGCCTATCTTGACCTGTCCAAGGCATCAGACACAGTACCACACTTGGGCATTGTTGACAAACTCAAGAGGTTAGGTACAAACTCATATGTCTACTGGTGGATAGCAAACCTGCTCACAAACAAGACCCAGGAAGTTATGATTGGGGAGTCCACCTCTACAAAGAGGCCAGTCACAAGTGGAGTCCCTCAGGGATCAGACCTTGGACTGCTCCTTTTTGGCAATTACATCTCTGAAGTCAAGGCTAATGTCAGTGGTCTCTAGCTGACTAAATCTGCAGATGATTGCAAATTAGGAGCTGTCATTGAATCTCACACTGACACAAATGTTTTACAGGAGGGGTTGATACAGGCAAACAACTGGTGTGAGAGCCATGGACTAAAACTAAATGCCAAGAAATGCATAATAGTATCCTTCACGAAGTCATCCACCCACGGTAACTATCATATTGACAACACACCCCTTAGAGCTTAACCAGTAGTCAGGGGCTTAGGGACACACATAGTTATTTATCTAGGCTTTGACCATCACATTTCTACAGTAGTGAGGAAATCATTCTATGTTGTGCAACTTATAAACAAAAGTATGGCATCTAAGTCCAAGGAAGTCATTGTTCCACTGCATTCAGCATTCGACAGACCTATCATCGACTACAATGTCCCCTTTGGTATGTACCTAACCAGACATATCCAACAGTTAGAATGTCCACAGAGTTTCCTCACTAAAAGAATAAGGGCTTAAGTAAAATAACCTATGTATCCACCTCAAGGCTCTATCCCTGTTTTCTGTCTCCTACAGGCTTTTGAGGGGAGATCTATGCCTAACATGCAGGGCATTGTCAGACCCCACTCTGATGGACCTCCTGCATAGCCGCAAAAAACAGCACCAGAATTACCCATTCTAAAGACTAAATCTTGCCTGTGAAACAAATAGGACCTGCTGGAGAGACAGGTATGTATCCCAGAGATTTCCCTGTCTGTGGAACAGGCTCCCCATCCATGTGAAGCAGAGTTCATTCCTGACCCAATTCAAGTTCAACCTGGACAACTGGATGGGGAACAGGAAATTCATCAGTGGTTTGACATCTGTCTCTCTAATGGCTACAGGCAACCTGTAAATGGTTCATCTCCCAGATCCTATCTTGTAAATACTTCATCTCTCATGCCCCTGCTTACACTTATCAAGGGTATCAGAACTTGTCAGAAATTTGAGATGCATAGCTAGGCTTAAAAAGGCCTTTGTGAACATTAGCCTAGCAAATACCTATGAACCTATGTCATCCAGATCTAAGGATGTCATAGTACCACTGTACTCAGCCCTTATCAGACCAATAATTGAGTAGAATACTCCCTTTTGCATATACCTTACCAGACATCTGCGACAATTGGAGCATCCTCCAAGGTTTCTCACCAAAAAAAAAAAAAAATGCAAAGTATAACCAACATGTCATATGTGGACCAAATAAAAGCCCTATTCCTATATTTAGTTTCATACCAATTACTGAGGATTGATCTGTGTCTCGCTTACAAGGCAGTCTCTCTTTTTTTTTTTTTAGTTTTTTTTTTGCAATCTGATTTTTATTAGCATTTTTAAAGATACAAATACAGAATTAGTTACAAGTCACACAATGCAAATAGGTTTAAAACAAATAAGTGAATACGTTTCATACATCCTGGTTAGGAACATGTACAATCAGTCCTACATAACAAAACGAAATATTAACCTTCATTAAACAAGTGATTAGAAAATTAACAGACAGAAAGGAAGCAAAACATTTTTTGACAAGTATTTATTTTGCAGGATTATGGAAGTGTATCAGTACGCTTAAAACCTATTTGAATTAACTATATACAATATATACACATGACTGTCACTGAATGAAAGGGTGTTAGTATAAGGAAGCTAGATGTTAGTGCTTGCACAAGGGTAGGAAAAGATATTGTAGGGGGTTGTATTGTTTGCGAACATTCAAGAGTTATGTTGGAGGTAGAAATTAAAGAGAAAAAGTAATTGTCACAAAGTTAACAGTCCAAAAGAACTAGGGGAATTAGAGATAAGGGGGATAAGATGAGGCCCGAAGGAAAAAAAGGGGAGGATGGTGGTCTACCTAGGGATGATGTTGATTAAGAGCATCTAGTAGGTTATTCCAATATTTCTGAAAATAACTTATTTTCTTTTTGCTTGTTGTCTTAAGTTTACTTGCCAAAACATATTTAACAGCCATCAACTGGAAGTCATTCCAAGACACTTTGCATCTGTCTAGCCAGTTTAAAGTAATGTAAGTTTTGAGAAGTGCACATAGTGTCACGATAATATGCTTAGTTTCAGATTTAAATGAACCTGGATAAATATTTAGTAACACCATTTCCCAGGATAGGGTTGATTTCATATATCCCATTATCTCCAGTCGTGCTCTTAGGGAGCACCAACGTTTGTACACATTTTTACAGGACCAGAAAATGTGGAGTATGTCGGCCACTGAATTAGGGCATGTTGAGCACATAGGTGAGGTGCTTTGGTTAATTTTGTTTAGGAATGACGGTGTGTGATAGGCGTTATTGTTTATCATGAGCTGGGTATAGATTAGTTTTTTGAAGGGGGTTAATTTTATTGTTGCATCAACTGCATCAAGTTTTTGGCTAAATGTAATTTCCCTGTTTGTTCCATCCCAGTACTTAGAGAATAATATATTGGCTTGGTGTTTTATTTTTGTTACTAGTCTATAGACACTGGAAAGCATTTTAGTCCTCAACAGTAGGTAAAGTTGGTGTTCCGAGGAGGATACTGACATCATGTCGGTGGCCAAAGATATTAGATATAGTATTTGTTTAATGATTATATAGTATTTTTTATTGACTGCAAAAGAGGATATGATGTCATTAAATGGTAAGTCTTTGACTGTATAGAAGTCCCAAACTGTACAATTCCTAATGAGTGGGTAACTATCGAGATTTAACATGCTGTTATCCAATTTAAAATTTGGGTTAAGATTAATTGGTTGGGCCATCGTTAGAGAATGCCGCAAGCCAAAGGATGTTATCGGTTTTTGGAACCCATTGATATTTTTTATTAATATAAGATGAATTTTATGTTCTTTGAGAGTTTTAGTGTTAAGAAAGATAATTGCACTAGGATTAAGGTTGGACGCCTTTATATGAACATTGTAAATTCTTATTCATAAGGGGTTCCAGTCCTTGTTTGATTATTGGAAGTTAGCAATGTGCACAGTGCGACTGGTGTTAATTATATGGTAGTACGTTAGAAAGTCTGGTAAGGCCAGACCTCCTCTATCTTTGGGAAGTGTAAGTTTGATGAAGCTGATTCTGACAGTTTTAGGATGCCAAATAAATTTCCCCAGTGTAGCATTTATTTTCAAGAAAAAAGTGTTAGGAATGTTTTGGTTAAGGGCAAAAAAGTGAAAAAGAAGTTTGGGGAGAATATTCATTTTTATAATAGCTACTTTTGAAAGGAGAATAGGTTTAGACTCTTCCATCTTGTGAGATCTTCAATGACTTTAACCCATGTTTTGTACAAATTACCATTAATTAGCTCTTGTTGAGGGTGGGCAAAGGTTATACCCAAACATTTTAGGGAATAATTAACTTTGATAGTTGTTTCTGGTATAAATAATTCTTTTTGACCAAGGGGGTTTAGCAGGAAGATTATTGATTTGTTAGGATTAATGGCGTAATTTGAGATTTGTGAAAGTTTGTCTATTAAACTTAGAATTTTCTCAAGTTCCGTTGAGGGAAGTTCTAAATAGATGTTTAAATCGTCTGCAAAGGTGGTATATTTCACTTGCAATTTATACAAGTATATTAAACGGTGGAATGTTTTTGATTTAGTTTTAGCAATAATACCTCAAGATAGATATTAAATAGGTAGGGTGAGAGTGGACAACCCTGTCTTGTACCGTTTATAATCTGAACTGGTTTGGAGTTTTTTTTTGTTTATATTGAGGGTAGTGGAGGCCTTAATGTAAAGGGTTGTAACCATTTTGATAAATTCATCAGGGAAGGAGAAGTGCTTTAAGGTTTTAAAGAGGAAGTTTAAGTTTACCCGATCAAAAGCTTTTTGGGCATCGACAGATAGTGCATATTTGGGGGATTTATCGAATTTTGTTAAATAGGTTATGGCTTCAGTAGAGTGTTATCCCAAACATATCTGTTGTTCATGAAACCCAATTGGTCATGGGATATAATATGTGGTAAAACGTTTTTTAGTCTATTTGCTAAGATAGATGATAGAATCTTTATGTCAATGTTAATTAAGGCAATTGGATGGTAGTCATTTGTGCTGAGATTATTGTCATTTGATTTTGGTATAAAAATGGTCTTGGAGTTGTTGAGATAGAGATCGGATATACCAAACTGAATAATGTGATTATAAACTTTAAGTAGTATGGAGGCAAGATTTTTCTAAAAGGACTTGTAGAATTCTGACACATAACCATCTGGTCCTGGAGCTTTGCCTGGTTTCAGCTTGTCTATGGCCAAGGATATTTAATTCCTGGTTATAGGTGCTTTAAGTAAATTAATGTGAGTATCGCTTACTGTTGGAAATTGTAATTCATTTAGGAAAGAGTCCTGTAGGTCTTCTGATTCAAGTGTTTGGGGTCCATAAATTTCCTCGTATACTTCCTGAAAGACTTGAATGATTTCCTTAACTGTGAAGTAGAAGTGTCCCTTATGAATAATATATTTTACTGTAGTAGGCGGGTGTTAGAAAAATATGTATTAGTAATATGCATGCTTAGTGCATTCAAGGTTTAAAAGGGTTAATACATTTATTCTGTTCACACTGCATGAATCTGCACAGCTACTAGAGACATTCCAATCCTGCTTATGTCATGAAAATATGCGCAGCTATGATCTGCTCATGCCATGGAAATTAACAAGAAGCATTTAATTTCTGCTAATGTCATGAAAATAATAAGAAGTGTTTTCTACTAGTGTCATGAGACTTAACAAAGAGTTATTGATTTTCTGCTTATGCCATGAGAAAGTACACAGCTGCTGAAGCTATTGATAATGAAAACAAAGGCTGCTTGAAAGTATAAACCGTAGTCAGCATTACTTGTATCTAAGCTAGAAATGTACCATGTATCTAGGTAAAATGTAACACATATATATTAGAACTGCACAATTGAAGAATAGAAAGTTTGTAGTGGGCTAAAAATAAGCCCCAAGGCCAGGTTGTTTTTCTCAAATGTTTTTGTAAATCAACAATAATCCAGTCATGTCAGCAGGAAATCTAAGTAACATTTTCTATGTAACACATAGTGAGTTTTAAATCTGAACATGTCAGCAGGAAATCTAAGTAACATTTTCTGTAGAGTAATACAGAAAGCTGTGTCTAACTATGTCAACAATAGAAAAGTAACATTTCATAGAATTGTATAAAAGTAGCATACTGCTCATTAGTAATTTAGACAAATCCTGTATTTGCATGCTTTGTCTCCTTGCTGCAAGTAATAAAGGGTGCCATACTTGAACCTTACGTGAATTGGTCTTTGAAGTTTTTTCCTTTGACAGATTGGTCCTTCAGACCGGAATCCTCTCTTCGCCTCGGATCAGATGGGCCAGGTGGTTGAAACCATACGGGGAAGAAACCAAATCGGTTCTTCTTATATGAAAAGCCCTCCGACTGAATTGTCGTACAAAAGAGGCCAGCCACTTTCTGATCTGCGACTGAAGGATGGGTCTCCAAACTGGTGATCAATCACGTGGGCTCAGGTAAGGTGAATCTACTTTTTTCTGTTTTCTGTTTTAGATCAGGGACTAGATTTGTATTGTTTTTGTCAAGACTGTATTTTACAAGTCAGGGACAGAAAAGATTACTGTCTTGTCATAGATCAGGAGAAACAGAATAAGTAGGCAGTCATTCTGAAGAGACTATAACAAAATCTGTGGTACCATGTTAAAAATAAGAGAAGTTATGTAACGATCAAAAGGGTAGAACAAAATGGATAATAATTGCACAAAAAGACCCCAAAATCCGCCGTTAACAAAAGACATGCAGTCGCAGCGTGCCAACAATATTAAATATTATTCAAAATGGGTTAATAAATATGAATTCGACAGAAAATTAGAAAAATCCTCGCTTATCAAATTTGTCAAACAGCTTAAAACCGATTCCAAAGGTCGGGTAAAAAAGCAAAGCAAATTAGGAATTCCTCAGGCACACAGGTGGATTGAGGAAGTAAACCATAGGGAACAAAAGAACAACAATTCAAAAACAATATTTTTAGATAAGGAGGACAATAACTTAGTAATAGCATCGGCCCCTCCACCTCCCTTACCAGAATATGAAGCAAGTGAACAGGTTAGTCCACCCCCACGATATCCTGTTGTCACTGACAATAGAGACATTGTAAAAATAAAACCATTTATTAGAGATCCCATCGGGACCAGGTCTCGAACACGGGCAGGTAACTCAAATGAAGGCATTGAGTTATATCAAATGGTTAAGAATTCACAATCTATGAGTGAAGAAGAAATATGTCCACTTATAGAAGTACCCAACCCTCAGGCAGGACAAGCTAATCAGGACCCAACTATTTTAGTGTCTAGACCCTGGGCTCCGGAAGATATCCAAAAAGCCACTGAGGGAATTTCCCATCCAAAAGTTAATTTTAGAAAATTCTCAGAAGATTTACAAGAAATGAGGCTGAGTTATAACTTAAATGGAGAAGAGGTAGAAAAAGTAGTTAGACAAGTTGTGGGGCCAGATTGGCACATGATTAGTGGCAACTGGAATCCCCGTGACGCTGCACACAGACCCCTCCCACATAGCAGCGCAGAACTAGACAACAGAGTAAAAGGTCTTACAGACTGCATCTCTGGAAAATGGAAGTCTAGGGCAGACTGGACTTGCATTAATCAATGCATCCAACAAGAAGGTGAATCTATTGACTGGTATTTTGCCAGATTATTAGAATGTTTTAAAAACCACTGTGGAATGCAGGTTCCTGAAGATCAAATACAAGATTCCCCATATGAACAGCAGTTAAAGAATGCATTTTTAAAAGGCAGTATTGCACCCATAAGCAGTTTTATTACAAAACACATGGTAGACCATTGTACCAGCAGGTTACAGTCATTACTTGAATATGCTAGGCATGCTGAAAGGCATTTTAATAGCAAAAAGAAAACTCAAGTATTTTTTGTAGAAGATGGAGCAGAAGTTTATGTAGTACAGTCTGGGAAAAAGGGCAAGAAAAATGCACAGGGAAACAAACAATCTGATCAGTGATCAGAGGACTTTGAAGGGCGAAAGAAAAGGGGTGAATGTTTCAAATGCGGTAAAAAGGGACACTTGGCAAAGGATTGCAGGAAAAATAAGAAGGCAACCACGGAAGACAAGGAGGGTGAGGACTGACTATATGGTAGTCAGGAATCACTAGAAGGGGATAGCAGAGAAAGGACAAATGAAAATGTGATAGAGGGAGTAGAGGATGTGACAGAAGAAATAGAGGAAGTGCAAGAAGTTAGTGACAGTGAAAAAAATGAAATATTAGACCTAGCTTTATTGAGCCTGGAGCTCTATTTAGAAGACACAAAACCAGAAGTTACACTCTTGGTAGAAGGGAGGGAAGTCAAATTCTTGTATGACTCAGGGGCATCACTAACCCTGATACATCCCTCCAAACTGCCAGAAAACACAGAGTCACCTGACTACATACTGGTAAAAGCAGCTAATGGACAGCTGTATTGGGAGCCCCTCTCCTGTAACATTGCAATAACTGATCCTGTTTCAGGATTGACTCAGAAAAGCAAAATTGTTGTTTCTGCAAAATGTCCAGTAAACCTCTTGGGCAGAGATCTTATGCAGCTATTTGGTATAGCAGTAGTCCCAACCATGCAGGGTATGGAAGCACAGTGACAAACTGATACCTCTGCAGTGCAATCGGAGGGTGAAATGTTTTATTGGTACAGCCAGGACTTGGTTACGACCGATCCAGGGACTGTGACTGAAGAATTAATGAATGTAGCCATCAGCAAGTTCCCCTCCCTTGACATTGATAAACAACACCTGTTGCACTGTACCCTGTATTATTGCAATACACCAGGACCTGACAAGGAATATGAGCAAGAATTGTTTAAAAATCATGAAAACAGACTGATATTACTTGATCTGTACTGGGACACAGAAGAGAACAGTGTAGCCAGCTGTTCATTGCCCCAGGAGTTCTTTACACTTTATAAATCTAATCGATTACCACATGTTAGCTTAACCAAGAACAAAAACATAGAATGGGCAGACCTAGGAGAAAAAGTCACGAGATGGGAAAAACAGACAGAATTAGAACTGTCAGAGCAGGGAATACAAATACAGAAGTTGAACTGGATAACTCAGACCCACCCAGCCGTGCACTTGCAGTCTAGCAAGGACAGCTGATTAGCACTCCTATTAACGGAGGAAGAGAATGCCTTACAAAATATACCAGAGACTCTCTGGTCAACAGGAAAGTCAGATGTAGGACTTATTCATACAGCAGGACCAGTAACTATCACACCAAAGTCAGCATTTAGACCACAGAAAAGACAGTATCCCTTAAGAAAAGATGCAGAGGCAGGGATAAACCTATTATACCAGCCTTACTTAAATGGGGAATACTGGTAGAATCTCCCGATTCACCATGTAATACACCCTTATTTCCAGTTAAAAAAGCAAATGGAGAATGGCGTATGGTCCAAGATTTACAAGCTGTAAATGATGCAGTAATACCAAGGGCACCTACAGTGCCAGACCCACACACCCTGTTGAATAATTTAAAACCTCAACAGAAGTATTTTTCTGTAGTAGACATTAGCAATCCGTTCTTTTCGATACCAATACACCCTGACAGCCACTATTGGTTTGCATTCACATTTCACGGGAAAAGGTATACATATATGCGACTACCACAGTGATATTGTGAAAGTCCAACAATATTCTCACAAGAAATGGCAAGCAACTTGGCGGGATTCACCCCACCAAGAGGCAGTCAGATTTTACTTTATGTTGATGACATCTTGCTGGCGGCCCCCATCCAGCAAGATTGTAGAGAAGATACCATAGCGCTATTACGATTTTTAGCCGCTGAAGGACATAAGGTAAACAAAAATAAACTGCAGCTTTGGAAAAAACAAGTCAAATACCTAGGATATGTAATATCCAAAGAAGGTAGAACATTAGATGAGGACATAGCAATTTTGCAAGCACCAAAACCCACTACCAAGAAGGAAATTATGTCCTTCCTGGGTACAACTAATTTTTGCCGGAGCTGGATTCCAAACTATGCCTTGGAATCTGCACCTCTGACTGACCTGATATATAAGAAGCCTATGGCAGCACAGGATTTGTTACAATGGACACCAGAGGCAGAATCTGCTTTCTGCAAACTGAAACAGTTAATAGCGTCCTCATTAGTTCTGGGATTACCAAACTACCATAAACATTTTTTTCAAACTGTAGATTGTAAGCAAGGTTATATGACATCAGTGTTAACACAACAGCATGGGGACAAGCAATGCCCCATTGCTTACTATTCATCACAATTAGACCCAGTGGCACAGTCCTTACCTCACTGTGTACAAGCAGTAGTTGCAGCTGCAATGGCAGTACAGGCTTCGGCCTCAGTAGTTTTATTCCACCCTCTCACTTTGAGAGTGCCTCATGCAGTCACGATTATTTTACTGCAAGAGAAAGTAGCATATCTTTCCCCTGCTAGGCATCTTTCCTGTATGACCATATTGTTGAGCCAACCTCACATGACAATTGAATGATGCACGACTTTGAACCCTTCTACCTTGCTCCCAACCCCACACTGCTGCCTGCAGGTAATTGAGCAAAAGACACTACCTAGAAAAGATCTCACGGATGTCCCCTTGTATGATGCTGAGGTGACATACTACGTGGATGGTTCGTGCAAAAGGGGTCCTGCAGGACAGAACCTAGTAGGATATGCAGTAATCTCTGACACTGAGATTATAGAAGCAAAACCTTTACCACATACCTTATCTGCACAGGCAGCAGAATTGATTGCCTTGACACGGGCATGTACCTTAGCAATGGGTAAATGTGAAAACATTTTTACTGACAGCTAGTACGCTTTTTCTACTGTACATGTTTTTGTGCAACAGTGGAAAAACCGAGGAATGATAACATCTACTGGCAAACCTATCAATCATGCACAGTTTATTTTAGATCTTTTAGAATCTTTTCAGTTACCTCAGAAAGTAGCTATTTGTAAATGCACAGCTCACACCAAGCAACAAGACAGGATTTCAAATGGTAATGCGAGAGCTGATACAGCTGCAAAACAAGCAGCTTCTGAAGTATTTCTTTTAAATGAGGAACTACAACCCTCTGAGATGTTAGACTTAGAAATGTTAAAAACAATGCAGACACTCACTACGCAAGCTAAAAAACAAAGATGGGTAAAACGAGGTGCAATTCTCGAAAAGGGGCTGTACATCTCTAAAGAAGGGAAACCGATACTACCATCTAATTTGTTTAGATATGCAGCTTTGTTGAGCCATGGGCAGTGCCATGTCTCAACAGGGGGGATAGTACAGCTGGTGAACCAGGTGTTCACAACGTATGGATTTACAAACTACTCTAAAAAATTTTGTTTGATGTGCCAAATTTGTAACAAACATCATGCATAAAGGGCGTTAAAGCCCAAGCAAGGGAGTTTCCCTACACCACCATATCCGTTTCACACTATCTGTATGGATTTCATAGAACTGAACAAATGTGAAAATAAGAAGTATTGTCTTGTCATTGTAGATAAGTTTTCCAGATGGTTGGATGCCTTTCCAACCAAAAATCCAGATGCAGATACGGTGGCAAAAGTACTTGTCAAAGAAATCATCCCTAGATTCGGCATTCCGGAAAGGATCTACAGTGACAACGGTACACACTTTTTAAACCAAACCATATAGCAGATAAGTAAGCATTTTGGTATTTCTTTAAAAAATCATTGTGCATACCATCCGCAATCTGCAGGGCTAGTTGAGAGGCATAATGGAATATTAAAGAATAAATTAAGAAAATTAATAGCTGAGACAGGAAAGAATTGGCTGTATTGTTTGCCCCTGGCACTGTTGAGCATAAGAACTGTTCCGACTGCAAAAGGATTGACTCCTTTCGAAAAACTGTTTGGAAGGGCTTATTATACACCCCAGTGGAAACTTCTCATGTCCGCAGACCAGGAAGCTGACTATACACTAGCTGAATATATGAGAAATTTGTTGAATTCTAAACATCTGTTGCAGTCAAATTCTGTTTCAGATAAAGAACAAACCGAAACATCGGAAGTGACAGTGATCCCAGGGGACTGGGTGTGGGTGAAAAATATAAAGAAGAAAAACTGGACATCACCAAGGTGGGAAGGTCCATACCAGGTGCTTCTTTCGACACCCACTGCAGTCAAGATAGCAGAGCGAGCCTCGTGGATCCACCTGACACACTGCACACTAGTTAAGAACTTTGAACTGGACAAAAATCTTACCTCTCCATCTGGGCCCTCAGCACAAAGTCTGGCTACAAAGGGGGGGTCAGATCAATAGGACTGATCCGTCTCAACCCCAGTGAAGAAACCATCAGTGCTGAAGGTCCTATTAGGGCAGAGACTAAGATCACATGTTAAAAGCAAAAATGATAGAATCCAGAAAAATCCAAATAAAACTACTCGGAAGAGTCGGAGAAAATAGGAATGCAGAACAACCGTTTCCTCAGATGTATTGCATAATCATCCTGTTAACTGTACTAGTGACAATAATCTTTTTGTTGTGGCCATTCCTTTTCCCAGCCACACAAACTGAACTGAATAAATGTGGAGAGTTGCATGTAGAGTGGCACCCAAACTTCAACACTTACCAGGCAATCAAATATGTGTATGCTGAGACCTTCAATGTTTCGAATTGCTGGATTTGCACAGCTTTGCCAACAGCATATGGGGGGGGGGGGTTATTGTTAACTTCAGTCTCCCTAGGAGCCAACAAGACCTGGGAAAATTTAGTCTATGATATATCAGATGTTACATCACAAGATAAAGTAGCATTGCACTTGTCTGTTCGACAGAAGGGGACTGTGTGTTTTTACAAAAATGATACAGTTCAGGTGGGTTGGAGCAATTGCAATGTGACTGTTCCCTATAGATGCTACAATAAAACTGATAACACAGGTTCCTATTGCAACACAAGCTATGATTCATTTTTTGAACTGATGCATAGGACAACTGATGAAATAAAACTTAATGCTGATCTTTATAAACAACTGATTATAGTTGACAAAAAAATGTTTCATCCAGAACCAGGACATAGTAAAGTTACTACCAAAGTAGAAGACTGTTATTTTGTATGTGGTAGGAAAGCATACAAGTGGTTACCTGAGAACTGGTCCGACAGTTGTTATTTGGGGTACCTGGTTCCGGCCATACGACACACAGCAGTTTTGTCTCAGGGGAAAATTGGAAATGTTCGACGAGAAATCAAGAAGCCTGTCAATCCAGTAGGGCAAATCAATGCAGGCTGGAAAAACCATCATGCTGTGGGCCTAGGGAAAAATGGACTGTCGCATATGGACTTGGGTGATACCATCATCTCGTGGGCAGGTGTATTGCCAGCATATGGAGCAACAAAATCAATCTGGGAACTGAGAAAACTGTCTAAACTTCTCGAAATAATGAGCAATGCAACCTTTTCCGCTCTAGAATTGGTGACTGATGAACTGACTGCTATGAGAACTGTAGTGCTTCAAAACCGCATGGCTCTCGACTTCACCCTAGCGGCTAGAGGAGGTACTTGCGCTTTAATCCAGGAGGAGTGCTGTTCGTATATTCCTGACCATAAACATGAGATAGACAATCACCTTGAGGTAATTCAGCAGGTGTCGGCTATGATCAAACCAGGACCAAATCCATTGACGGACTTTTTCCAGAGATTGTTTGGGGGTGGGGCAGTATCCTGATGAACATTCTGATTGCCATCTGTGTAGGAATGATTCTACTGGTGGTATGTGTTTGCTGCTGCATCCCCTGCATGAAAAGACTGATTAAAGACTTTATAGACATGTCAGTTTCAGAAACCTTATACCAAGGTGCTGAACTCAAAGAATTGTTGAAAAATTGAAAATGCTTTCATAAGTTTAAACTGAATGACTCTCTTAACTGCAAATCCTGAGTAGGAAGAGGTTAGGGGAAGAAAAAATTTGTTTATGCTTATTTTAAAAGCAGAATAAAAGTATTAATGGGGGGAAATGCTAGAAAAGTATGTATTAGTAATGTGCATGCTTAGTGCATTCAAGGTTTAAAAGGGTTAATACACTTATTCTGTTCACACTGCATGAATCTGCACAGCTACTAGAAACATTCCAATCCTGCTTATGTCATGAAAATATGCGCAGCTATGATCTGCTTATGCCATGGAAATTAACAAGAAGCATTTAATTTCTGCTAATGTCATGAAAATAATAAGAAGTGTTTTCTACTAGTGTCATGAGACTTAACAAAGAGTTATTGATTTTCTGCTTATGCCATGAGAAAATACACAGCTGCTGAAGCTATTGATAATGAAAACAAAGGCTGCTTGAAAGTATAAACCGTAGTCAGCATTACTTGTACCTAAGCTAGAAATGTACCAGGAATCTAGGTAAAATGTAACACATATATATTAGAACTGCACAATTGAAGAATAGAAAGTTTGTAGTGGGCTAAAAATAAGCCCCAAGGCCAGGTTGTTTTTCTCAAATGTTTTTGTAAATCAACAATAATCCAGTCATGTCAGCAGGAAATCTAAGTAACATTTTCTATGTAACACATAGTAAGTTTTAAATCTGAACATGTCAGCAGGAAATCTAAGTAACATTTTCTGTAGAGTAATACAGAAAGCTGTGTCTAACTATGTCAACAATAGAAAAGTAACATTTCATAGAATTGTATAAAAGTAGTATACTGCTCATTAGTAATTTAGACAAATCCTGCATTTGCATGCTTTGTCTCCTTGCTGCAAGTAATAAAGGGTGCCATACTTGAACCTTACATGAATTGGTCTTTGAAGTTTTTTCCTTTGACAGCGGGGGTCTGATGTTTATAATCCTAACCAGTATCTTCGAGGGTGTTTGCGCCCATTTAGCATACTTATGGATAAGTCTGGATTCCATAAGTGAGTAATGACTTAGGTGTAATTCGTGAAGTTGTTTTTGAATGGTGGATAATTGTTTCTCAATGTCAGGAGAGAATTTGGATTGGAGTTCTGATTCTATTTTTTTTAGTTCTGTTTCTAGAACCATAGTGCGGGATTTAGACTGTTTTTTAATTAGAGAGGAGTTCTGGATAAGGGTACCTCTTAAGGTCGCTTTGGCAGCCGCCCATTGAACATCTAGAGGTATATCAGACATTTTAAGGGAGGTAATTGTCTGTGACAGGAACTCTTGAATTTCTCTATGGAGAGTCTTGTTGTTCAGGAGGTTTGGATTAAGGGACCAGTTTGTAGGGATGAGATTCTCATGGTTATGTTTACAGATATTTAGGTGTAGGTTAATTTTGGCATGGTCAGAAATAGTTCTGGGGTAAGGCAGTCTCCAACCAGTCCAACCAGTGCTTCGTGTCCCTGCCCCAAGTAGTTGACACACACACTCTGAGATTTGATTTATACACAAATACAGACACACACCTGGGAAAGGCTGGCACAGGTTTGCTAGTTATGTCCCCTTTTGCCCAGACTATAAAGTAGTTATTACTGTTACCAGCCAACTCTTTATCAGCTACTTTAAGGCCTTTAACAAAGGGTGTCCAGTCTTACAGTGTAATGTTACTATTTATCCAAATGGTAGTTGTCACCAGTTAAATATGCAAGTAGTTTCAGAACTTAACTCTCAGAACTTAAATATGTCTCACAGATATCAGCCACAATGAAATGTTTAAATATATTTAATAACAAATAATAAAAGAACAAGAAAATACTCAATAAATAATCACAGTTACATCAGAGTTACAAATCACAGGAAATATTTAAAACAATATTGCAGGACAGTCTCAAATAAATAAAGAAAACATCTAAGCTCTACTTCACTATATTCCTGACAGTATCTAAGAGAAATTACTGTACCCTAGTTAACTTACTTACAGAGCAAGCAGGCAGATGTGGTGAGTGGATGTTCTTGTCAGGTCAAAGACAAAATACAAAAAGCTTAGTCTCTCTCTCTCAGAGAGTTCTTAAATTAATATTTCAGATATTACTGCTTGGGTAGCTTGCAGCATGACATCACTTCTTGTCATTTGACTATCTATCCCAGGTGAAAACCCCCACTGCAGCTGGTAGCATTTAGCATCTACCTGTGAAAATACATAGACCTCAGATCTTTTGGCAAATGGTGGAAGTCGTAAAATAATTTACATTCCTCCACATTTAAAGACAATACAAAAAAACTTCTAGTTCTATACATTGTGTCTCCTGTTGCACTGAAACTTAAAGATAATATCTCTTTTGTTTATGGCCCAGCCATAAAATAACTTACTTTCAACTATTCTTCTGAGGTTTTGCAAGTTAATCTCATGTATTTCAGTCTCCTCTGTTACAATATATACATCTAAACAGTTACAATAGCCCATATACATTTCTGCTCAGTATTTTACAAAATATCTCTTCAGCACACATGTCTGTACAATATGACATATAGTTCTAATACATCTGCAACAAGCATATGAATCATGTTGATATTCACAAATGACACATAACCATTTACAAAATTTCAGAGAGCTGTGCTGGCAGTATCTCCTTTTGTTACAGAACCTATAAAACATAAAAACAAAAAAACATAAAACATGTTGGCTTATTGGCTACGCTAAACTATCCATATATATAATGCATTTATCCCTGTCTGTATGCCCTGGGTTTGGGCTGAAAAGGGTTGGTAAGTCACTCACCTGGTTAACAAATGCATCAAGTAATTTAAATTCTCCAACTGCAAAACACGCCATCAACTAAGCTGAACAGACTACTCATTAAGACAAGCACTGAAACATAAAAACAAAAAAGGGACTAGTCTGAACCATGACCAGCTGAGGGGGATATGAGACCATCAACACTGAAGAGTCAGGAAAAGTCTTAAAAGATAATTTTGAACAATGCAGTACAAGTGACACTCACAATCATCCAAAAAAGAAAGAAAGGATAAATCATCCCATACTCTGGTATTTGGTATTATTGAAAAGCTCACTCATCTGAACTATAATCCCTATGTAACTCATCTGGACAGCCAGTTGGCTCCCTGACAAAAAACACACAGTGAAAGTTAGTGGCACACTCTCCTCTGAAAGAGTTGTCACTATCCACATTAGGTTCATTCTATTTCCAGTTTGATTACGGGGAAGTCCACTGGGCCAGAAGACACTCCACATTTCCATTTGGGTCCGAGAAAAGTTGAAAAACAAAGCAAATACAATCTAAGTTACATAGTGTAAAAAATAGTATAAAAAAATATACATTTTTGGAATAACATTACATTGAACACAGTTAGTAAAAAAAAATACATCTAGTATACTTCTTCAAAAACATAATTCAGGAAGGTAGATACAATAGATTTAGGTTTCCTTCAAGTAGCAGGTTTGACTGTATAGAGAAGAAGGTCAAGGTTACATGCTATTTACAAATATTTACATATGAGAGTTCTTCAGTTTATCCTTCTCTAATATCAAAACTGATATAATCTGTGACTGATAAAGTTTTGGTGACGACTGCAAATACAGTGCTGTCATTAACTCTGCAAATGGTACACATATCTTCATAGAGTGTCTCAGTGGCACTTGTACCCGATATCATGACCATAAGCTCAAGCTCAGAGCTAGAAGACATAGCACAGTAGTCAACAGGAGAAAAGAGCATCCCTGCACCTACCATACAAAACAGTACTGTAACAAGGGTGGGGCAAAGGGGGCAGCGTCACCAAATACAAACTAGTAAAGAGACACAATCAGGAGTTCAGAGGAGCTGCCAATGAGCATGACCAAAGCACCTGGATTCATTTAAGCAATAGAAGCTGATACTGTGGTCTCTGTTACACAGTTTAAGTACAGCAACTGGAAGACTTGTTTTTACTTCAACTTTGGGTGGAGAGGGCTCTAGACTGCCTACCTCTCTCTAAGGACTGACTGTACTGAGCACCAAATGACCTAGTGCCACCTTTGACATAAAACATGCCCTGTCAAATCTGATACACCTATTAATGACTTATGCACATTTGTGGACAAGCAAATCCCATTTGATAACCACACATCAGCTATTATTAGGAAATCATTCCACCTGGCCCAAGCAATTACTAAATTATCCTTCAAGTCCAGATACGTTACAGTCATCATCTAGTTGTCCTAATCAGACCTACAACAGAATGCAATGCCCCTTTGGCATGTACCTGTCCAAACGCATCACCCAACCAGAAAGACAACAATGCCTCCTAAGAAAATCTCAGATATCAGCTCCTTAAATTGTACAGACTAAAACTACAGTAGATTGAGAAAAAATGGCTGTTAAATGCATCTCTAGTGAAACAGGAACAAATCTAATGATCTGAAATATATGGCATATTAGTTAAACAACAACCTATTCCACAGACTAGTTGGACACATTCACTAAAAGACAAAAGATTCTGGATTCCCATTGTGAATACTTCCTTTGTACAACACTGAAATAAAAATTCTTGCTACTGATCTCCTGAGCAGGCCTAGGACCACAAAAAATTAAGTATGTGGCTTAAACTCTCTTGAAATGAAAAATCATCAGGGGACTTGCCATTTAACATTTACACTTAATGCATCTTACTGTATACCAGCTCCATGAATTCCCCAAGTACAGCACAGTACTGAGATATTTAAACATCTGTGAATCTGTCTCCTTTTAGAATTTACTCTGCTATTTGAGGAAAGTAGAACATCTTAAAATATCACACTGCAAGAAGAAAATAACTGAAATGGAGATGATTCCATATCAGACTTCAGGTTAATATATCACTATTAGGATATCCAGACATATTTCAGAGACGTGATATTACACGAAGGGGCAGATGCAAGCTGCCTATCCTCTTTACCCTCCCAACTTTGACACCCTATGACTTAGGTAGTGCTGCTGCCCTGATGTGCCACCACAGCAGCTGATCATTTAATTATCTCAGAAATAAGGGCTTGTTCCATCAGACAGTTTTCTTCCTCCTGACAGAAGAATCTTTAAGGGACGTCAGTATCGAATTATCAGTCATTTAAAATACAGAACACAATGACAATCCTGAGCTGAAGATTAAAAATGCACAGCATAAATGAACAGCATGTAAGGTGACCTTCCACTAAGAAATAAAGTCATGCTTTATTGCTTTGCCTGCTCTGGCAAAGCTACAGAATTGACTGTTTCTGCTCCACTGTCTCATACAGGTTCCCTGAAGGTTGAAAACTCTGCACTGCTCAGATTTGTGTTACTGACATCAATTGTAATAAATCCTGAACAATCGCACTGATCCCCTAACACTGACCTTCCCATCTGTGTTTTATTTTTTCTACAATTATACTCACTACTTTGTATTATTTATATTAAACCTCTGTATCTTATTCAGACATATACAAGACACACTTTTTACCATTTAGGAAAGAGATTTGGTCTTATTTTTATTTCAGGTAAGAAATAAGTTTTGCCCTGGGCTTAATTCAAAATATGACAAAATAATAGCTCCAATCAGTGCAGAAAACAAATACAAAGAAATAATAAGAGATATAATGCATTGGCCAGGAATATTGACTGATATGAATAAGTAGTACAAACCTGTGCCAGAGTACATACCATAAATGCAATCCAAAGGAAGAGATGTGAGCATACCTGGTTCCAAGGGGTACCCTTTTAAAGGGTGAGGACTGTAACTGCAAAAATCAGACAATTATGAATTTAACTGAATACATTTTTGAGACTGAAGTATCTCGTTACTATTTCTCCTTCTCAGACACACACACACACACACACACACACACACACACACACACACACACACACACACACACACATTTATAGATAGATAAATAGCATTGAGTTCTGAAATTTGATTCTTTTTGTTAGAATAAGTCTTAAATTTTCAAAGTAAGGAAACTTACACTAGCAGGTATTATATTTCTGAAGGAACCCATTTCCAGTATAACCAATGGGTTGGTGTGCAAAGTTCTATTTCTATTTAATGAAGTCATTTATGTTCATGTACCTTACATGTATAGATTATTATTATTCCCACTATCCCGACAGACAAAAATCTATATTATCAACAAAGGAAATACTTGATGTTTTGTCTGAAAATGGTCCTCAATACAAAAGCTGGGAATTCAGAAGATACTTGGGAGAATGAGAATTTGAACATATAACATCCAATCCACATTATCCACAACCAAATGGACAAGTAGAGACAAAAGTCTAAGCAGTGAAGAAAAATATCCCGAGAAAGCACTGTAGCATTAGATATTAAAACTACCATCTTGAAATTCTAGAATACAGGCATACTTCACTGTAGAAACTCAGTATTTACCAAGCTTAGTTCTTAATAGGAAGAAAGATTGAAAAGCAAATTAACTATATTCACTGCAATTTTGAGGTTGGAAGAAAAGAAGACACCAGTACAAACAATATAAAATGAACTAGCTGGAAATTAGAGTGGCAAAAGTGAAGAGCATTCTCTGAGGACATGGAAGCATATGACATAACATATTCCCTAGGATTCAGATATATTATCAATGCCAGCGCTAAATGGCTAATTCAGAATTGCCAGTCAGAGTAACTAATGGCAATATTCTCCAGTCACTGACATGGTATAGTAACACAGAAAAACACCTCATTAGTGGCTAATTCACCATGTCTCTGTATTGAATGCTGGGCATACACACACACACACACACACACGCACACACACACACACACACACACACACACACACTCATATAGACCCCCATGCACATTCACAGACATTCACATACACACACACACACACACACACACACACACACACACACGCAGACCCTACAAACAAATCTTGTTTTTTTTTTTTTTTTTTTGGTTAGTGATTAATGTCTCTTAATTCATACTTACTGCACCATTATGGCAATAAATGCTGTTTAAATATCATTTCGCGCACAGCAAATAGTTAACTAACAGCAATGATACTAAGGAATTGCTTAAAAAAGTTTAATCTCATTGTATACTGAGATAATTTATAGCCAAAAAGAAAACAAAAATAAAACTGAGTTAATTTCCAAATAAGGCACTGTTAGTAAATCTAATATGTGTAGCTGCTTCTTTAAGTGAGTTGTGGGAGGGCTCTATTCTGCATACATGTTTAAATCTTTATTAAAATACTAATGCAGCTTGTTTAACCAACTACATAATATAAGGTGTCACAATAACTTAATTACATTAGATAATCTGTGGGTTTTTTTCATTTATTTAACCTTAAGTACTCGATTTAATGTCTTATTAATGTTAGAATATCCATTACACTAACATCCACTAGTAAACATGGCACCATTTTTAGCTTTATTTTTCCCTTTTTTACCTCACTATGCCATTTTTTACTCAAAGAATGTTGCTTAAATTCAAGGTGAGAAGCTTTTTCTTACCTCGAGATGACCCTTTGAGCTGTTTTAAACTGCCTTCTATTCC
This sequence comes from Protopterus annectens, assembly GCF_019279795.1. Lineage (NCBI taxonomy): Eukaryota > Metazoa > Chordata > Ceratodontiformes > Protopteridae > Protopterus > Protopterus annectens. The sequence continues at coordinate 601,633,250 of NC_056726.1, forward strand.
CTAAGGCTTCTGGAAGCTGTTGGTCCATTCTGCTATGTTGCACCCTACGGGAAGTGTAGGGAACAGTACTGGACATGCAGCCTTCAAACTTCCTAAGTAAATCTAAAAACTCAAACTGCTGCATTTAAGTAAGTTAGATTCTTTTATTTATATAAAAAAAGTTACTATTTTCAAGCTGGTGTTTAGAAATTGGAAAATAACAGTTTAATATGATTACTAATTTAAATTAAAGCTGACAGAAAGTATAAGCCTGAATCAGTCCAGACTTAGAAACATAAATAAAAACACAATTTAAAGTGTGTAGTAGTGTTTCCTGATTATGTAATACTTGAAGACAGCAAACTGTACAAGCTTTTGAGAACATTTTGTTATAACTGTACCCTCAAGCTTCAGTGCCAAGGAAGTTCTATTAGACTGAAGACAAGTACAGAGTATTTGTACAGCAGAACCTGGTTTCATATTGCTGCATAAGACTAGAGGGTCTATATGGGTGTAATCTAATAACATTTTTGAAGGTGTTATAGCTCTGCCAATTGTAGACATTAAGGCAGTTACATACAAAAAAGGTGTTGTAGCCCTGCTAATTGTACACATTATGGCAGTTACATGCAAAAACAAATCACATGCTTCATTACTATGGGTACCAGAAGATGTGTGAGACGGTCCCAGATGCCACTCTCAAACAGTACTTCTCAGAATATTTTGCTGACAGCTCTTAGGGTGTATAAGCATACAGTTAAATGTGATTATGATACTGTAGATAGCTGCACTAAGACAGTGGCCTCAGGTCCAGTTCAGTTGACAGATTTTTGCTATATAGAAGCTTTTATAACTGTTAAAATCTTGAGCAAGAAAAACTTCTAAGAATTATGTGTGTCTTATGTGGTGTATAAAAGGTGTAAACAACTAGATTTAACACAGATTCAAATATAAGGGTTGACCTCTGGTGGTAAACTTAAAAACTGCAAGCATTGTTACATCAGTACAACCTAATTAATGATAAGGTTCCTTTTCTTAATAAACATATAACTTGCTTCTCTTCTCCAACGTTTGCTGACATTTCTCTATTATATGTAACATATCTAAAGTAGCTACACTCCAACTGAAATTGTTTAGAAAACAAGAGCAAGTTAAGAAGACCTTACAGAAGTAAAAGAAATAATAAATAGATGCAAGATGGAAGGTTAGAATATAACGCATAACAAATTTATCTGCATTTGAACAGAAGGTGAACTAGAGCATGATGGAAAGAAGTTTGTTTTAATAATACATGAAATGTAATAATCATCACTAACTTTTACTTAACAATGCTTAGTAGCTATATGACACTGCATTATTACTATTATAATAGTATCCTGCATGACGTTTTATTTTTGCAGTGTTGGTGAATAGTCAGCATTAAGCACATTTTAATGTAGTCACCTCGCTTTCCCTTTATTGATTTGGTCATTCACTACTTCTTCTTACAAATAATATAGATAACAATGAATTCAGACTTTAAATCTTATAAAAATAAATGCAGTCCAACATTATCTCTTCATCTTAACAAAATGTACTTTAATATATTTCACTGAGTAACTGTGAAGTCCCTTAATGTTAACCTAAGTGAAATCTTTGGGAGCTTTTACTTTTACATCCAGCTTTTACTTGATTAGAACAATATAGAGGAACTAAAGAATTGTTTGTGCATTTTTATATATGTTTTACACTGTCCCATAGACTTTTACACAAGTTGTTGGTTAATTAACATGTTTTTAAATACAAAATGAGATACTTTCGGTTAGACTGACATATACTCTTACTAGATATAAATGTCTGAGCCAGGCTATAGGCTCTTTTGATGTTTATTCCTGTTGTGCACAATACTTCCTAAGATATGCGCACCAGTCTTTAGAAAAAAAAAAAAATATATATATATATATATATATATATATATATATATATATATATATATATAAAGCCCAACTTTCTTTTTACCTGTTTGTTTTTGGATAACATAATTAAAATATTAATTTTTATTGACTCTAGCTATTAAAGATTTTGTACTTGTTTTAAACTCATTTGATCTCATATAGTAATGCATGCCAAAGATAAGAACCCCAACATCCAGTATTACATATGTAAATTAAGATACTAATATATGTGTGTTTCTTCTTTTTCCTCACTACATTTTAATAACTTAGTAGAAACTGTTCAATCAATTGTATGTTTATAGCACAAGTCTCTTTACTAGTACATTTTAGAGAGGTGATAGCTATGTTCATGATGGTTTGGGAAAGCAGTTTGATTGATTTTATCTCATCTTTCAAACTGGGAATTTTTTTTAATTCCATGTATGTGTTGGGGAATTACATTATTTGTTTCTTTATGTTTTAATATAATTATTTTATTGATTCTTTCTGCATTTAGGCCTGATTATAATATACTTCACATCATATTCATAGTCATGATTCTTGCAAACATGTCATTTAAACAAATCAAAGTTTGGAAGTCTCAACTTTTCACTGAATGCTTTCAGATAATAAAATCAGTTATTACTGACCATTGGATAAACTACTCCTACAACTCACCATGTCTTTGTCTTTAGCTTCACTTAATATAAATGGCATCAATAAATCATGGAAGAGGTCAAAGCTTTTAAGATACATTAACTTAAACAAACCACAAATAGATGCAGTAAACAAGAAATATCTAGATATTTTGGCACTCAAAATGAACTTAGCACTAGAAAAAATGAAATTAAACTATTATGCTCTTACTCCCAAAGACATGCACAATTTGTCATTAAGGCTAGCTTACTTAGGTGTGGGTTACATTGGTCAGTGGGAAGAATTGTGAATGAAAGAATTTATTATTTGACAGCCTTGGGAGCAAGGTAAGGCAGTTCAGTTGGTCAGGAGGATCTAGCTATGAGTACTTCAGTTGCATGAATGGCAAAGTTGAGTGAGTTAATTTGGTTAGTGACCATTGCTCTGAAGGGATGGGGTAGGTTGAGAGGGAAGATGGACAGACTTTGACTGCTGTCAGGATGGGTTTGGTTATGGGACTGGTCTTGGGATATGGAGTTAAGGGGGGTAGAGTTTATTTGGCATTTATGTTAGGGCTGTATTTAGTCATTCTGGAAGTGTTTTGAGGGTCAACAAAGGCTAGGGTGGTCATTATGTGCTACACTTGTACTGGATAGTTGGAGGGATTGCAGGATTGCTTTTGGACTTTATTATGTAGGGCTGTGGATAGGATGATGGTAGGCAATTGCCCTTTCATGGTTTCATGTGGCAGTGGGTTTAATGTTTTGATGCTGCCTAGGGCTGGTAGTCCCGGGGCTCATTACAAGGTTAATATTGGTTGTTGGAATGAGTGAAAAGTTAATATACAGAAGTTATGCAAAGATATGGTTATTATTTTGGTATTGGAATGGGATCATTAGGTTTAACTGTTAGTCAAGTGGTGGCTTTCGGTGCTCATATGACAGTGTTTTGGGGTTGCTGATCGGGAACCAGTTGGATTTAGAGGGTACATTGAATGATGTTTGGCTGAACCACCCCACCTCTTTGGTGTGGGTGGTTAGGTTGTTGAACTTCTGGTAGGAGAGAGAGGAAACAGCCTGGTTAGGCTGGTGGGTGGAGAAGAGGGACAGCCTTGCCCTCTTCTGTTCCCCCTCTGGTGTTGGATGTTTCATTCAATGAGTTGGGAAAAGAAAGTGAGCAGTTGGAGGCTGCTTGATAAATAAATAAGCAAGCGGAGGTAAGGATGCTGCTTATTAGTTTGGATGTTTAATTCAATAAGTGGTAAATATAAGCAAACAGAGGTAAGGATGCTGCTTATTTGGTTGGAGGGGTAATGCAATAAATAATATATGAAGTGAGTTATTGGACGCTGCTTCATAAGTAAAGTAAATGAGTGGTGGTATGGACACTGCTTACTGGGTCAGGATGAGTAAGGTCACGCTGTCCTGACTTATTTGATTGGATGTGTAATTCAATAAATGGTATATGAAGTGGGTTGGTGAACGTTGCTTCATAAGTAAAGTAAATGAGTGGAGGTATGGACGCTGCTTACTGGGTCAAGATGAGTGAGGTCACACTGTCCTGATTAACATACATGAATGTTTTGCTCTGATTAAATCAGTTATACTATGTTCAGATGTAATAAATATTGATTATCAAAGCTTTGTTATGGAAGTTTAATAAAGGACGTCAAATGTAATTCAGTGTGAGGTGTGTTTATTGAAGGCGACCAGGACAATTATTTTTTTTCTTTATCTGTCTTTTTTCACCATCTCTTTAACATACTGCACTACAACATTTATACTATTCCTTTGTTCTCTTTCAACTTCTTCATCTTTAAGTTTCAGTTCTCTCATCATGTCACTGTATTCTTTTAATTTTTACTCAGATATGGTGATATATCTTTCTCCTTGTAAAAATATTTTTATTTATACAGTAAATCTTTAATTCTTTTTATAACTCTCTTTCGCTTCTTTTCTGAAATATTCCATTTTATTTCTGTCCAGATTCTATAAAACAGATTTTTGCATTTCTTTATATTCCTTTTTGTCTCTTTCTATTTTCACAAATTAAATACACTCTTTTATATTTCTCTTTAAATGTTATCCACCATTCTGACCAACTATTATAAAAATCTCTCATAGCCAAATGATCTTTCCATAATTTTATTATATATTTTCTACCATTCTCATCCCACTCATTTTCATTAATTCTCTTTATTACTCTCCCAAATTTTTATGCTCTTTATTTTCTTCTATTTCTATCCACACAGCCAAATGATCAGAAAAAAAAAACAGTTTATACGGCATCTACTATCACTACGCTTACAGTATTAGATATAAAAAATAATATATTTATGTTTTCAATTTTTCTCTTCTTTTATTTTTCTTAAGTTCCACAACTCTAAATTCCCACATTTTATTATTTCTTCCATTATTTTCTTTATCTGATCTCTCTTTTTGCTTTTTATATGATAAGTCACAATTAAACCCTAAAGACTTTAACAGAAAAAAGGATTCATGTATCATGTTTATAAAGAAGAGTAAAAAAAATAAGGTATAAATAACTGACACTTAAGAGGACAGGCATGAACTGTATTTCTTAGCAGAAAAATTAGATACTGAAACCCCATTATATGCATTGGTAAGAGAAGGCAGTGCCTTTGATCCCATGGCAGACTGACCCCAATGAAACACCAGAGTTGCATGACCTCCAGAAAAGCTGGATAAACTTTAAAAAGGTACAATGGGAATATGATACTTCAAGCAGGTCAAGGGAAAATAAGAGGCTGAATGAAATATTCCCATTGCTTATCCATACTTCAAGTTACAAACTGATTTGGTATACACAAGACAGAGATCAAAGTACTATATCAGCTATTAGTGTCCATGTCTTTCAGAAATCTAGTGATCGGGTTGGCACATAGTCATGTACTATGCGGTCACACAGGAATGGACAAGACTAAAGCACTGATCCTAATAAGGTTTTACTAGCCAGGAATAGTAAAGGAAATTTTGAACATTTGTGATGGATGGCCTGATTGCTAGAAGACAGACTCTTATCCAGGCTTCAAAAATCCTTTAATTCTAGTGTTTCTTTGTTATTTGAAAGTTTTGCTATAGACAATACTAGGCCACTGGTAAAATCCAGTAATGGATTTCAACAATTTGGTTAATTTTGGCAATGCAACTAAGTACTCTGTGTCCAGTCCTTTATGTAAGGCTAACTAGATCTACAACTAGGGAATTAATGATATTATTTTCCAGAGTAGGGGTATCTGAGAAAAATGTCACCAACCAGGGAACTCTATTCATATCTTGTTGTTTAATATTGTGCTGTTGTGTTATGGTCGTACAATTAAAAACCTAGTGTATCATCCCCAGAGAAACAGGTTAATTGATGATTTAAGCCAACCATTAAAGTCTGTGCAGCGCAAGTTACTGAGGAAGACAGCAAAAGCTGTGATTAGTTAATACCACACTGCCTGTTTGCCATAAGAGAAGTACCAAAAGCCTTGACAGAGTTCAGTTCTGTTGCATTGCATGTCAGACTGCACTATCAACTGCTAACTACTGCTAGAGGAACTTGGGAAAAAGAGAAAACTACATTTAAATGTGTCATGAAACACATATCAACTTACAAATTAGAATGAGAGTAGTAATGCCCATCACACAGGGACAAAGGAAAAGAGATCAAGCTGCATTACAAGAGAAGTATAACAGGAGTACAACAGTATAAAAGGAGTACAACAGTATAATAGGACTACAGCAGTATAATAGGACTACAGCAGTATAATAGGAGTATAATTCTGGTCCTCTACATAGCAAATAAAACTGTGGCTATAGGTCAGGGTCCATTTCAACTAGCAGAAAAGATGAATTATGTAATGGACTGGTTTAAACAGTCTAGTATAAGAAAACCAAAAAAGTTTATCTTATTAATGTCCTAAAACCATGGAAAGAAGCAAAAACCTCTGTACCTGATTTTAGCAATAGAGAGTAATACTTTTGATGAAGAAAGGAAGAAAACTGATCTTATGCCTAACATTCAGGTAGATGGCACATGATCTGTGCCACAAAAACAAGAACTAAGAGTTTCTATTAAGAAACAAAAGTGTTTTCAGAGTCACCTTGCAAAACAGACCCGATTTAACACTATATTGAAACTACTGCATGGAAAAAGGTTAACTTAAAACCTTACAAAATATCACAGTATCAGAAAAAAATTGTGCAAGATAACCCCCCAAAAATACTTAAGATGGGGATAATAGAGAAGTTGAAAAGCAAATGGAACAGCCCTTATCATTACTCCCAAAGCCCAAGGAAAGAATCATATTCTGTAATGATATTAGGAAGCTGAACAGCATTTCCAATTTTCAAAACTACCAATGCCTCCCCTTTTCCTTCTAATTTCTCAGAATGCTTTCCACCATATCCCCAATATCTTTAACATTAAAATTACCCTAGAAGCTTTCGCTGATCATCTAAATCTTCACTACTCTCTACCCAATTCAGACCTCCAGAAACTACTATCCACTATAGACACCTTCTTAACTTTCTCGAATTACAAACTAAATCTAAAGAAAACAAATATCTTCCCTATTAACTCCCTCTGTCAGTTTCCCCACATACTTCTTATCAGCTGGTATTAAAACTAGCCAATCATTAAAGTATCTGGGAACATCCTTCCACCAAGATCCTAAACAATCATACACAAATAATATCATTAAACTATTGCCAGACATACAACATGATATTAGCAGAGAGACAAAACTTCAACTTCCATTCATTGCTAAAATAGCCACACTCAAAATTAATCTTCTACCTAGATTTCTGTATATTTATAATACCTCCAATACCATTATCAACCTAAAATTCTTCAAAACCATCCACTCAACAGTTTCCAAATTTATTTGGGTCTCCAAATCAATTAGAATCAGTTATAATAAATTGACCTACCATAAAGACTATAGAGGGTTATGGCTGCCAGATTTTAAAGTCTACTATAATATCAAACTGTAATAAACTAATAACAATAGCTGACCAAACCCCGTCACCACAACAATGGTCTCCAACCTGGGTCAAACTGTTAACAACTACATCAATACGTTATGCATCATCCTCAGAGCCCTCCCTTTCCTTTAGAAAGAGAATTAAAAAAATCTTAAACTACACCCAATCATTAAACAAAAAATCACTATCATACAAAAGCTTTTCAAGTCATTAAATCTATATTATGCATTCACTTCCCTACAACCAATCCACCTTAACCCCAATCTCAAAATGAATAGCATTATGATTAACCTAAACAATTATCCCCTCCTAAGAAACTAACCATCTCTGATATACTTCCCTTCAAGAACAATGCTATCACTGAAATAAGAACACAATTAAAGCTCCCTAAAAGCTATACAATCATTTTAGGGCAAATTTGAGACCTTAGCCAATATATCATAGACAATCCTGTTATCAATGCAAATAACATTCAAACCTGTAAAACCATATGGAATCTCCTATCCTCAAACAAAAAAAAATGTTATCTAACTCCTACAAACTTATTCTATCAATCAAAATGCAAAAAGAAGTTATTTATTCTAGTTACTGGAAGGAAACAGATCCTTCAATCACAAACAAACATCTCAAGTGATCCAGCTTATCTCCAAACTTACTCCCCTTAAAAAAAATAAATATACACAGATCATGATACTCCATAAAGGCTATCTTACTCCAATCATTCTAAATAAAATATACCCAACCACCTCTCCATTCCACCCCTACTGTGAGAATCACAAGGCCGATCTACTCCACATCTTCTGGAGCTGCAAGTGCACCTATAAGCTATGGTGCTCACTTCAGAGTCCAACTACAAAAAATGAGTTATGAAAAAGCAACCTTATCTTGGAAACTAGCTCTCCTACACATCACCCCTGCTGGCCTGAATAAACTTCAAACACATATTAATAACACTAGTTTCATTACTTAAATACTACATTACATCACATTGAAAGGATGGAGCATCACTCACCTGGCAGGGTTTCAAACAATTACCTAGTAAACACCTACTAGCTCACAAATATTTAACCTACACTCAGAAATCCCACACCCACTTTACAGAATTTTGGAAATCCCTTTTTTGAACACATTCTAATCTGAAGTTGGTAATAATTAAGGATTTACTTTTGGCATAAGTGTAAATAGTTTTCACTATTTTGCTTTTATGTTTTATTAATCGGCAATGTATTCACTGGTCATACTACTACCTGTCAATTATCATTGTTATGCTCACTGTATATGTTTTCATAAAAAAAAAAAAAAAAAAAAAAAAGATTTTGCACAAAAAAAGAAATACAAAAACAAACAAACAAAACAAAAAAAAAAAACCTACCAATGCCTAGAGTTGACGAACTAATAAAAATGTTGGGGAATGCAAGATCCATTACCACATTAGATCCAACAAAGAGATAGCTGCAGATACCTCTAATGGTTGAAAACAAAGTAAAGCCACTACAGGGCTTATTCCAAAATACTGTCCTTTACAGGTTACATGGTGCACCTGTGACTGTTTAATGGTTAATAGACAAAGTCCTAAAAGAATTTTACAATACATTGGCCATATATGTTTAAGACCTCAGCCCATCAAGGAGCTTGCTTCTGTTCATTTCTGGGTCATGTGACAACTCTCATACGCAAGAATCTAATTGCTTTTTGAAACATGCTAGTTTAATACTGTTCTAGTAGGCAGTGGAAAGAAAACCCCATGCAAATACACTGCCGTTTCCCTGAATGATGTAATAATACACTGTTGCCACTTCCCTAAATGATGTCATAAAACATGTCGAGGATTGGGGAGTTCCATCTAGGTAAGATGCACTCTGGATTAGATTCAGACAAGCCATGTTAAATGCCAGTATTATCCAGCATGACAGATGTAAAATATCTGGGCTATATAATCAGCAGGGGAGATCGTTAAACTGCAGAAAGAAAAAAAAAACTTGAAAACATTGAAGCTGTGAGTTTCAAGGCATTTTAGGGATAGCTGAGTATTACTGATAATGAGCACCTCATTTGGCATGAGTTGCTTGCCCTCCACAAATATAGGTTCATAGGTAGGTACTAGGCTATTAGCCCTATGGCCCATATAAGCCTAGTCAAAAAGGTACCCTGGCTTTCGCCACCCAAGAAAATTATTTTCCTGTGCCCCTGTCGAGCAGAGCCACAGAAGTGATCCCTGGGGTGAATTTCCTATTTCCCATCCAATCATCAAGATTTTTCTTGAAGAGTGCTAATGAGGAGCTCTGTTTGATATAGATAGTTAGTCTGTTCCAGAGTATGGGAAGTCTCTGGGACAGGAATCTATCCGTCCAGCATGTTCTGTTTATTGTGGTGACAAGGTTTAGGTCCCTACAGCATGTAGCTCGGAGGGAATGGGATTTCTTTAAGTGGAGCATGTCCAACAGCTCTGGGTTTGACACAGCTTTGTATGTTAGGCAGAGATTGCCTATGAGTAGGCAATATGCGATGGAGTAAAGCTGGAGTTTTTTGAGACGGTCTGCGTAGGGTATCTGTTTGAGGCCAGTAATCCTCTTTGTGATGTATTTCTGTAGCCTTTCCAGTTGTTGTAGATGTCTTGTGAGGTAAATACCAAAAGGGGCGTTGTACTCTATAATGGGTCTAATGAGTGATGAGTAGAGGGGAACAATGACCTCTTTTTTTCTGGATGAGAAATCTTTTGTGATGACGTGAGCCACGTAGAAGGATTTCCTGACCTCTGTGGTGATGTAATTATCAAAGGAGAGATTACTATCCACCTGTGACCCAAGGTCTCTTATCACACTTTCAGTGTTAAGTAGACTACCACTTATGTGGTAGTTCATGGGTATAGAGTTTATACCAAAGGGGATGACAATACACTTTTTGGCATTGAGCTTCAGGCCATGGCTTTGACACCAGGCATCTGTCTCAGTGAGGCCCATTTGTAGTATGTCCACATCGTTAGGAGTTTCGATTATGGCTCCTAGTTTGCAGTCATCTGCAAACTTTGTTAGCCAAAGACCTTCTGTGTTAGCCTGTACTTCAGAGATGTAGATACCAAACATGAGAGGACCCAGGTCTGAACCCTGTGGTACTCCACTTGTCACTGGTCTCAAGTTGGATTCGGAGTCTGCTACTTTCACAGTATGGGTTTGGTCCATGAGCCAGTTGGCAACCCATCTTGTGACATAGGGATTTATACCTAGTTTAGTGAGCTTATCTATAATTCCAGAGTGGGGGATGGTGTTGAAAGCCTTGGCGAGATCTAGATAAGCTGTGCGAACCACCTTACCCTCATCTATGGCTTTGGTGACTGCTTCAAAGAAGTCAATCAAGTTTAGGAGACATGATCTGCCTTTTACAAACCCGAACTGGGTAGGGTCCAGAGTTTGGAGATTACCAATGTCTTTGTTTATGAGTTCCATGATGATACATTCCATGGCCTTGCAGACCAGGTTCGTCAGGTTAATGGGGCAGTAGTTCCCGGGGTCCATCGTGGCTGCCCCTTTGTGGAGTGGGATAACCGTTGCGGTGCACTATTCAGTGGGCACAAAGCCTGAGGTGAGGATATGATTGAACATGGCATTTAGGTAGGGTGCCAGTTCATTCTGCAGTTCATGTAGAACGCAGCCTGGGATATTGTCAAGTCCCATGGATGCTGTGTTCTTGCCTTTGGAGAGTGTTTTTTTTACCTGTGCAGCCGTGATTACAGTAACTTTGCATTCTTCCGGTATAGAGATGTGCCCTCTAGGGGGTGAGGGGGGGTAAAGTTAGCACTGAACCTATCTGCCATGATGTTTGCAATATCAGTTGGTTCTGTATATTTAGTGCCATTGTGCTGTAACTCAGAGCAGATCTGAGTGTTGCCATTGAGATTCTTGACATAGCTATAGAATGCTTTGTGGTTGTCTTTAGAGTCAGTGGCAATTTTGTTTTCGTAACTAGCTTTGGAGAATTTTATGAGGGATCTCAGCTTCTTACTGAGGTTGACCAGGGAGTTCCTCCAGTCATGGGATTTTACTCTTTTTTTGCAACAGTTTCTTTCTTCTTTTGTAGAGGTTGTTTATGGCAGAGGACCACCAGATTGTCTTCCTTTTTTTGGAGGCTAGCATCTTGGTTCCATTAGGGATAGCATGATCCATGCACTCGTGTAAGTGCTTATAAAGTGCATTTGTGTAGGATTCAGCAGTTGTACCTCTATTGTCAGTCTGCATGAGTGTCATGAAGTTTGCCACTTCTGTCTTAAGAAGTGTGACGTTGGCTTTGGAGAAGTTTTTTATGGTGGTTTCCCTAATTGGGGGTGGAGGTGGGATGTGGATGTCTACAGTAATTAGCTTGTGGTCGGATCTGACCAATGAGGAATTGACCTCTGGTGTGGAACACCGGTTGCCCATGTTGGTAATGACCAGGTCTAGGATATTGCTGCCCCTGGTGAGAGTGTGAATAAGTTGATCCAAGGCATTGGAATTTATGAATTCCAGAAAACGTTGAGCAAAAGAGTTGGTACATGAGTAGTTTTCTCAGTTAATGGTGGGGTAGTTGAAATCGCCCATTATTTGGGTGTTGGGTTGTAACCTAATACTTTCCAGTGTATTAAGAAATGAGGAGTGGGAATCCTGGGGCATGGTGGGGGATCTGTAGCAAGCTACAATTTGGATTGCAGTCTTGCCCAGAGTTAGTTGCACTTGGATAATCTCGGATGCATTATGCTGTGCAACTAGCCTGGAGGTCTGGATATCCTTAATGAATATGGACACACCTCCACCTTTAGTGCTTCATTCCGGGTTAGGTAGCCGAAAGGTGTGGTATGAATTATAGCCTGGTAATGCAGGGGTGCTCTCTGGAGCTTTGAACCAGGTCTCTGTCACTGCACAGATGTCGATGTTCTCCATTTTAAGGAATGCCTCGAGTGACTGCATTTTGAGGTCTAGACTTCTAGCACTGAATAGCATTACCCTCAGATTTTGCTTGCTTGTACCTGTTACAGTGGTGAATTTGTCATATGAACCTTGCCTAAAAAAGACACTATAGGGGTGGCAAGAGCCTTTGCCAGTATCCAGAATCCCAAGGGTGACAGGTGCAAGCCATCTCTGGCAAAGCATCGTGGTCTGTCGATCATGTCATCCCAGGCAGAAAAATACTGGATCCCCTTAGAATGACACCAGAAGCTTAGTCAATTGTTGAAGTCAATCATTTTGTCCTTGTACTGTGGTATCATTCTGGGTGATGGCAGGATGCTACTCAGGGCTAGGGTCATACCTGCCTGGGCTACAAGATCGGAGAGCTCCTTCATGTTTCTTTTCATGTAGTCCAGGGAGGTACATCTCAGGTCATTCACACCAACATGGACAATGACAGTGTCATATTTGTACTTGTTTGGAGTGACCTGAGAGCGTGTGTTATGTGGCAGATCCTGGCACCTGACAGGCAGCTGACAGTAACTTTCTCCTTGTTTAGCCTGGTGAGTGGAACATCAGTGTGCCTGACTATATAGTCACCTATGACTAGAGTGTTGGGTACGTTGTTATGCCGTATGGGCTGTGGTTGAGTGGCACACTGAGTTTGTGGGCTATGTGTCATTTGTGTTGTGTTGTGGGTGGAGTTTGCTTGCATTTCTGCTTTGGAGGTCCCTGATGCTTGGGCAGGTTTTTATTGAGAGCCTCAGAGAATGTAGATGTGTGTTTTATGTTTTTGTGTGTGTGTTTGGGTGGTGTAGGTTTTGAGGGACTATGTGATGAGTGTGGTGTGGTGCAAGTGTTTACCTTCTCCTCTTGACTTTCTAGTCCAGTCTTGGGTGAAGACAGCTTGCTTTACTTCCAGTTTGGCTACATAAGTGCATCTCTCACAGGTTGTAGTGTTGGATGGTAGGAGGAGAGGGATGTCTGTGTACATGAGGCAATTGCTGCATTGCCCCAAGATGCCCAGATTCACCAGGTAGGCAGGAGAAATCACCGGGAGCTGACCCTTAGACATGCCTGGATAGGTGCTTATTTATTAAGTACTAAAAACTGCTTTCCTCTAGACAAGTGAGGAAAGTTGAGTGCTGTAGTAATTTGCAGCTTATTTAGTGCTTACAAAGAGTTCTGAACAAGTGCTGAGTTCAACGAAATAGATTTGAGTGCTGAAACTAGAAAACTGGCTAGTTCTAAGAAACAAAATTAAGCTAGAAGGCTTCCCTCCAACACAGAAAGGCTTGGGAGCTCAGAAGCCTACAAACAGTCTAGACCATGTACAGGAAAAGCAGGAAACAAGCTTAAGAATTTTTTCTTTCCTAGATGCTCTCTTTGTACGCAGTAGGAGTGCCTGAAATCAGAATATGATCTCACTGCACTCAGTTGAGTGAGCAAATGAGATGGGCCCAGAAGGAGTATCCAAACAAAAATTTACAAGAGGGGCGGGCAGTTTCAAAGCCACCAAGATTAACACCAAAACAAAACCAGGGAAGGTGGGTGGGGAACTAACTGAAAAAACAGAGTTAAAACTTCCAGTTCAGTTAATATTCAATGCAACACAAATAAATCAATGAAAATGCTGTATTATTTGAAAAAAGTGCAGATAAAAGGTACTTAAATTCTCTTATACGTCCAGTTGAATACAGCTAGATCTTACGTCCAGTTGAATACAGCTAGATCTTAGCCGGCCAAAGCTCAGGTTTTAAGCAGAAAATATTCCAAAATGTACCACTTAAATAGGCATTAACAGGATATCAATGAATGAGACTACCTCCTTCTGCAATTACTGTCTATGCAGGAATTCTAATAGGCAATACAATCTAGCAAGCAGTAACTGAAAAAACACAACTGAAAAAACACAAACTCAAAAATATATATATATATATATATATATATATATATATATATATATATATATATATTTATATCGCTAAAGGGGAGTTGTAAAGTAGATAGTGAAGACAGATTATGCTTTCAATCATTTGAACAGCATACTATGCTCAGAACCATTATTAGCTCTTCAGATGTCAGTAGGCCTTTTATAGCATACAGTAATGCACATCAGCGGTAGCATTGTTGCCTCACAGCAAGAGGTTCTCCCGTTTGATTCTCGGCTGGAGTGTGGGGAGTGCCTTCTGTGTGGAGTTTGCATGTCCTCCCCGAGGTTGGATGGGTGTTCGAAATACATGCGTAAATGGGCGTGCCTTTGTTAAAGGTTGGACGTTGAGCTGGCGCCTCGGTGTTTGTTAAAATCTACTGCCAATCATTAGTGGACCGGAGTTCCCCTGTGGTGAACCCTAACCGGGAAAAGCCAAAAGACAACAACAACAAGTAATGCACATCAGAAACAGGTCCAGATATAGTGTTAACAAACAGCAAAGGGATATATGTGTTTTCAGTCAAAAATGAACCACTGCAACAACCAGCTAATGCTCTACTGAAAATGAATGCCTGCCAGTCCTGTGGGCATTGTCATCATTTACATATTCCTTGCTCAGCCCTGAATTTATACTGGTTAAGGACCATGTTGCACTGTTATAGGGGGCAATAGCATAGGAGCACAAACCTATGTAGGTGGGTACTTTCCATGTAGCCTTTTAGATTCATAGTGAAACATAGACAGGATCAACCTACCATAATAAAGATGGTCTGTCTAAGCTCCAAAGTCCATCAACTGGGCATGAAACCAATGGATTAATGCCAGAAAGATATATAAAATTACGTAAATACTTGTAAAAATTAACAAGTTCCACTTCAAAACATAATACAAACAGAACTGCTGCTTTAAAAATGCAGATATATTTTTGTATTAGGCAGAGAGCATTCTTGTATATTTCATTAAATAAAACCAATTATGTAATTAAATGGTACATAAAATAAAGGGCCCTACCAAACCAGAAATGTTAGTCTCACCACTAGGGGGAACAGCTACCTGGAACATAGGTTCTTCTCAGTGTTATGTTGCAGTTAGGAAGAAGTGTTGTGGGCTATTTTGAAAAGACATGGACATCTTCCTATAAAGTGATCCAGAGGAAAGAGACTTCAGGAGTGTAGTTGTTCAGCATGGACTTTGACTCCTCCTTCTCGACAGCACAAAAACAATTTTGGACTGTTTTGGAAATAGCTGTTTCCCTGTTTTTGGGGAGTTTGCAACCTTTGAATAAAATAAAAACTCTGTATTTTCCTTTTATTCAGAAAGTTATTACTTACTACACATCTTTGGTAATCTTTGGGGGCATTAATATTCCACTGTATCTATGTATTTATCTTTCTGTAGACAGACACAGACAATTAACTAGATTGATATATATAAATATACTAATGTTTACATACCCTTCTTCACAATCATATCTCTTTATATGTATATATATATATATATATATATATATATATATATACACACACACACACACACACACACACACACACACACACACACACACACACACGTGCACCCACACACACACACACACACACACACACACACACACACACACACACACACCTACTACACATCTACCTATTTCAAAAAAAAAAAACACATACAATAAAATGTCTGTTTGGTAAACAGGACATTTGACCTTAAAGCACAGGACTTCCACCTGTCGACAAAAGCTTATGACTATCAAACCGATTGCACCCATATACATATTTATGTCAGGTAACATTCTGCCACTCAGTTACATCAATGGAATGCTTATCTGAAATGGACAAAAAAACAACAAATCAACTGTTTTTGCAGGGCAAGTAGAAAAAAGAACACACCTCCAAGTGATGTACTGTACCAAAATCAAAATTTAACCAAGTCCAACAAAAGAAGTCAGGTACAGTTCCACAGCTGAATGAACAAAATCCAAAAGTTCGTACAAAGAATTTTAATGTGGAAACAGATGAGTGCTTTCATAACTTAAAAATTGCTTCTTCATATCAAAAAATGAAACTGAAAAACTTCTTATATATACAATGAGTAAGTAAAACCAATTAAATAATCAACCTATTAAGACATCTCATTAAATCTTGTAATAGTGAAGTCAGAATAACCTAGAAACCCTTGTGCTTAAAGGTATGTATACATAGTTTACCTCTAAAATATATGATGCAAAAAAACACATATACTTATAAAAATGTATGTGAATGAATACATGTTATCTTAAACTTCTACTATCAAGTTCTGGCTTTAGGGGAACAATATCATTAAGGCCAGAGCCCTTATGTGCTCTGAGTCTTACATTCCACCTGGTTTCATTGCGTTCAGTGTCATTGGTTAAATCAGCCAACCTCATATCTTCCTTCACTGTTTCAATCACTTGAAATAAAAACGTATGTTGATTCCCCTCTTGTGCTATATGCTTTGCTAATGCACTATATTCTAGCCCCTTATTGATGCAATATACATGGTCCCTTATTCGTTCACGAAGACGTCTGTTGGTTTTGCCAACATAAAATATATTACAGCATGCACAAATAGCTAAATAAACTAAATTCTTTGTGTTGCAGTTGGCTAAGATGTTGAACCTAAATTCTTGACCAGAGTCAGGATGTATAAATACTGGATGTTCGAGTATGTAATGGCAAAAATTACATGCCCTACATTTTATGTACCTTTCATCCCATTATTTACCCCTACATCTTTTACTTTAGGGTAACAAAGCTGTCTTCTCAAGGATTTTTTGTTCCTATAAATAAAAGAGGGCATCTTTCCTAAAATGCCAGTTGCATTCTCACCCATATGTAAAACATGCCAATGTCTGGGAACTATATCGTTAATAACATTAGCCTCACTACTGTATGTTAAAGTGAAAGAGATCTTTCTATTCTTAGACTTTCGATTTTGCACATTGCCTCAGTAGGGTGAAGAATAAAAAGATTTACCCAAACCTTTCCTTTCTACCTTAACTAACTCACTAGTTTTTTCAATTTCAGTACTATCATACCCTCTATTCTCAAAATCTCTCCCAAGCCTATCTAACTCCTTCCCAAAATCAGTGTCATCCACTATTAGCCTAGAGAGACAAAGCATTTGTCCCTTGACAACATTGGGGAATATGTGTCCCGGATGCATGCTATATCGGTGCAAATATGATGGAACATAGCATTCCTTTCTGAAAACATTTGTAGAGATACTATTGTTGTAAATATTCCTCTCAATATGGATGACTAAATAGTTAATACTACTAGGAGAATACTCAGCAGTGAATTTCAAAAGCTAGTATTCATCTGTTCTAAAAAATCACAAAAGTTTTTCTCTGTTTCTTTCTATAGCAGAAATAGCTCGTCCACAAAACGAAGAAATACTATGTTCTTCCCTAATAAACACTTAATGTGCTGGGATTCCCATTCTGCCATAACTAGGTTGGCGTAGCTATTGGCACAAGGAGTGCCCATAGCTATGCCAGCCAACTGCAGGTAATAATCCTGATAAAAAATGAATACATTATCTTCCAATACCATTTTTACTAAGAAACAAATAAGATCTGTTTGTTGCATACTATAATCAATATTCCTAGCAATAAAAGCTTTCATCATTTCAATCTATTGTAAATTGGGGATCACAGTAAACAAAGATATTACATCCATTGTTACAAACAAATCAAAAGTACGATGTTCAGCAACTTTCAAGTATCCATGCAACTCCTCTAGAAACTGTTTGCTATCGTTTAGTACTAAATCATACTTATCTAAAACTGGTCTCAGCTGTTTTTCAATATAAATGAAAAACGGTTTGGTTAACCAGCCAGCCCCTGATACAATAGATCTAAACTTAGGGGTATATGGATCTTTATGTATTTTGGGCAAACCATATAGGTTGGGTACTAAAGGGTGTTCCACTATGAAATGCTAAAACATTTCCTGAGAAATAATACCCATTTGCAGTGCTTCAGTGCTTTCTAATTTCCTCTTTCATATTATCTATAAGGTTTCCATTTATCATTTTATATGTGCATGCATCATTGAGCATACCTCTAATAGTGTCAAAATAAAAACTCCTATTCATCACTACTACTAGACCACCTTTGTCAGCTGGTCGGATAAATATTCTGTCATCATTTTGTAGTTTGTTAAGAGCCATTCGTTCATCTGAAGTCATGTTCACAAATTTCCTACTCTTCCTATTTCCATAGAAATATTTATAGACATCTTCTTCACATAATTTTATAAAAAACATCTAAAGCAGGGTTCGAAGCAGATACAAAAGCGCTAGGTTTATTAAATAAGCAGAGAGCATCATTAAACTCTTGATCTTTATACATGACTTTTAAAGCCACATTTCTTCTAAAAAGTCTAAAATCTAATAAAGTTTCAGGTAAGTCAGCAGCCTGAGCTGGAATAAAGGACAAGCCTTTATTAAGTACCTTAAGTTCAATTTCTGAAAGAACCCGGTCAGAAATGTTCCATACTAGTTCACCTCATTCATATTCCACATTTCTTTCAGCGTGTGGTTGTTGTTGTTGAAAAACTGTTGCTTCCTCTTTGTTCCGCCCCTGTTTGATGTATTCTCCAACAATTTCATTCTGTTCTTCCTGAAAGGAAGTGGTAGAGTAGAAAAACAACTGGTCGTTCACAGCCATGCCAGTTTTCTTTCTGACTACGGGCTTCGTTTCATGTATCTCTTCCCTCCGTTTGACAGAGATGTTAAGAGTCTCATGCGTAAATGGAGTACTTACTATACACTGAGTGTGTTTGCACACTGAGAGCCGAGGGCGGAGCTTCTATCTGCTGTTGTTCGATGGGTGTAGTGAGGCACTGTACAAAATCAAAAGTCTAAGAATAGAAAGGTCTCTTTCACTTTAACATACAGTAGTGAGACTAATGTTATTAACGATATAGTTCCCAGACATTGGCATGTTTTACATATGAATGAGACTGTAACTGGCATTATAGGAAAGATGCTCTCTTTTATTTATAGGAACAAAAAAATCCCCGAGGAGACAGCTTTCTTACCCTAAAATAAAAGATGTAGGGGTAAATAATGGGATGAAATGTACAAAAAATGTGGGACATGTAAATTTTGCCATTACATACTCGAACATCCAGTATTTATACATCCTGACTCTGGTCAGGAATTTAGGTTCAACATCTTAGCCAACTGCAACACAAAGATTTTAGTTTACTTAGCTATTTGTATGTGCTGTAATAAATTTTATGTTGGCAAAACCAACAGACGTCTTCATGAACGAATAAGGGACCATGTATATTGCATCAATAAGGGGCTAAAATATAGTGCATTAGCAAAGCCTATAGCACAACAGGGGAATCAACATAAGTTTTTATTTCAAGTGATTGAAACAGTGAAGGAAGATATGAGGCTGGGTGATTTAACCAATGACACTGAATGCAATGAAACCAGGTGGATTTTAAGGCTCAGAGCACATAAGGGCTTTGGCCTTAATGATGTTGTTCCTCCTAGAACTTAATAGAAGAAGTTTAAGATAATATTATTCATTCACATATATTTTTATAAGTATATGTTTTTTTTGCATTATATATTTTAGAGGTAAACTATGTATACATGCCTTTAAGCACAAGGGTTTTTAGGTTTTTCTGACTTCACTATTCCAAGATTTAATGAGATGTCTTAATAGGTTGATTATTTAATTGGTTTTACTTACTCATTGTATATATACAAAGTTTTTCAGTTTCATTCTTTGATCTAAAGAAGCAATTTTTAAATTGTGAAAGCGCGCATCTATTTCCAGATTAAAGTTCTTCGTTTGTAAGAACTTTTGCATTTTCTTCATTCAGCTGTGGAACTGTGCCTGACTTCTTTTGTTGAACTTGTTTTTGCAGGGCAGCAACTTCTCCCTGCACTTCCACACCCCCTGAAACATAATTATATCAACTCCAAAATAAATAACAGTGAGAAAAAGGAGGAAACCCCCTTAACGTTCCTGTTATCTGACCTCATAAAGAGCCTCTTCCAATACAAACACAAAATGAAAATCAATGACTTCCATTCTGATGAACAACTCAGTCAAATAATTCATACCTATACATAAGGGGGGGGGCAGTTCACTGTTAAACAGTCAGATCATCAACAGGGCAAACTGCTGTCTTAATTTATTGAAAGCAATCTTTGTTGAGTACAGCAGTTAACAAAAGGAAAAAGACTGAGTGTTTTCTGGAGCAGATGTACCTGTGGATATTAATGCTGAAACCTTCAGATGATTCTATCTATTCACTGTGACTGTGCTTACACCTTGTAAGTCTATCTCAGAGAAGGGTCACAATTATCAGAAGTTCATCCAAGACAGAAAGAGTCAGAAACTGAACAGAGATCAAATGGACAAAAATGATTCAGAGCGTCTCATGAAGCATGGATCCAGAAGGGGAGGTGGAAATGGATGGAAGAGCTACTGGAGACATTTTAACAGGAGAGCCAGCAAGAGGGTAACACAGACGCCTGCAGATATCACCAATAACACCAACAACAATTATGATGCCAGTAATGCCAACAATAATTTCATTTACAATAATATTGACAACAACAATCTGAATATTCAAGCTGGTACAGAGGGTGCTATGAATGAACAGATTTTTCATAATGTAAGCACACCCACAGGACCAGCCTGACAAATGAGGGGCAGGCAAATGGAGGACTGACCAACAGCATCCATTGCCCCTCAGACCCCACAGATGGACATGAGAGAACACCAGAATTCTACCCAGCCACAATACAACTATGAGGGCTCATATCACCAGAGCCCAGTACACATGAATATGAAGTATCAGAAAAACAATTACAACTACAACCACAGAGACAGACCACAGAGGTTCTAGAGAGAAGACATGAACTACCATCTGAACCCAAGAAGGGAGGACCAGAAGAACTGGAGGAGGAAGCACAGGACAGGGGCGAGAGAGTTGAGGTACTTAAGGAACCACATGCAGACGGAATTAGCCCCAGGATCTGGAATCATTCAAAGAAACCACTCACAGCACTTCAAGAAAAAGTGCTTAACAGAGGGCTTACAGTCATACCTCATGGAAGGAGCAGTGAGACACAGACCATCACTGATTTAATAATGTATCTGAGAAAGTTAAATCTGAAACTTGTATTTCATGAAAAAAATAACATGGAGGAAGCTAAACCCATCAAAGAAAAAAATTAAAAGACCCAGTAGTTTTTGCCCCCTACTGCATCCCACACTTTCAGCCTTCAAGACAAAATGTGAGCTTGACATAAGAAAGGCTCTCAAAAAACCACCAAAACGTAAGTTTTATAATATTTCAAAGGATGAGATATTAGCACTTAAGAATTTGAGCAATGATAGAACTAGACATGTTATGAAGGCTGACAAGGGTGGGGCATACTTGTTACAGATACTGACAGTTACATAATGAAAGTAGAGAACATGCTGAGCACACCTGAGTTTTATTCTAAACATTCCTTTGGGAAGGTTAAAAGATAAGCTAACCACAATGCTTAATGAAAACTATTTTGAGTATTTGAACACTCCTCACCCTAAGTTATCTTGTTTTTTCGGGATTCCCAAACTCCATAAGAACAGGGAAGACCCACCTTACAGACCTGTTATTGCAAGTGGAGGTTCCATATCAGAGGCCACTCTTTTATTTTAGATTCCCTTGAATTTTTAAGAAAAATAAAAGAAGTGTATGTGAATGAACAAAGCATTTTGGTAACTACTGATGTTGAAACCCTATACACTGTGTTACCACACATGTTCTGTAATGAGGCAGCAGAAATAACAATGCTACACAAGAGCAAACTGAATATTTAGGAAGCTAATAAACTTGGTGTTGAGTTACAATTTTCTCAGTTTCAATGGCCAGGTTTACAAACATCCGAGGGAAATAGCCATGGATGGAGCTATGGCCCCTAGCCTGGCCACTGTAGCCTTAGGCAAGTGGGAGGAGGAATTTGTACTGCAAAGTGAATACCAGAGTTTTATGGCCAGCTACCTTCACTTTACTGATGATGCATTCATAGCCTGGCAAGGTGAGAAATCTAAACTCACTGAGTTTATCCATCACATCAATAACTCCACCTCTTTCCTGAAATTTACCATTTTCTTCAGACTGGAGTCAGTGTAGTTGCTTAATATGACAGTCAGTATTGATAAAGACAGAGGAAAATTAATTAGTATCTTACACAGGAAACCAACAAGACTGAACTACGTACGTCACAGAGATAGTATGCATCCAGTAAAAACTAAGCACAATGTAATAAAATCACAAGGCTACAGTTTAGCATGCGTTACCACAGATTTGGCACCTTTTCTCAAAAATAGGATTGATCTTGAAAATGATTCCTTAACCAGAGGATATGAATCAAATGTGTTACACGTTACATATGATCCTGGATCCCATTAGAGATTCTACAACTAACAATGACCCCTATGTGGAATAGTCCTTTTGGTAGAATTATGCAATGAAAAGAAAAGTAAGGACAGTTGCATTCTAACTTACACCTTGGATTTCAACACAATTAAAACCGTTATTAAAAGAAAACTTCATGGTGGTGGTGCTGCGGTAGTGTTGTCGCCTCACAGTAAGACGCTGTCCGGTTCGATTCTCAGCTAGAGCGTCTTCTGCGTGGAGACATGCGTGAATGGGCGTACCTTCGTTGAAGGTTGTGCATCAGAGCTGGCAACTCGACATGTAAAAATCTACTGCCAATCATTAGCGGACTGGAGTTCCACTGTGACGACCCCTAACCGGGAAAAGCCGAAAGACACAACAACATTAAAAAAAACTTCACATTGTCCTACAATTTAACTCAATTCTTAGGTTGCTTTTCTCCTTAATATATGATTCCAGTACTGTGTAGGTACCTGAAACCTGCTTGTACTTTATATAACTTTCATTTCCTCACTTTTGTATCAAAGGAAGTCAAAGACCACCCACTTTTTAAAGCTTAACTTCTCATATAAGTTGCAGAGAAATTTGTCTACACCTCCATGACATACCAGAGACAGAGAAATTTGTAGTCAGGAGCTCAAGCTGCTGTAAACAAGGCAGAGAGGTGTGAAACTTGTTTTCTATTGTCTTTATTGTAGAGAGGAAGAAAACTTACACTGATTCACAGCTGCTTCCATTGTAGCCATGCATTTTATAACAAAACAGAGCAATTATATCAGTCAATGGCTCAATGGCAGTTGTCACCTCTTTTGACAAATGTACATAAGCAGCATCATAATATTGAAATGCTAACCTTTAAACTTTAAATGTTTGTTGTTTATGCTACTTTACATTTTAAGATGGCTTAAATGTAGTATCAAAAATGTCTGTAACATTTGGATAAAAGTCAGAAAGTATTTTTCTTGTAATTATTATATCGTATCAGCACATTTACCACAATGTAGGGGGAGGGGCTGTCAATTCATCATGGACTACAAAAAGATACTTTGAACAAAGGCCTGCAATTTAGCAATTGTTTGGTTGCAGCTGCATAATTTCTTAATATACTATAAAACAAGCCCTGAGACACACACAAGTGAGAGCCATTCAAGAAATAAAAGAAGCAGTCCTGTTACAGACAGTATATAAGATGACAGTGACTGACACTAATCCCATTATATGTCAATGGAATGAAAATACACCATTACTTCCTTATGTCTAGCATGACTGATATAAAACAGACTTGATATGGATTATGGGAAAGAGAAAGGCTTAACTTCCCATACTCTGGAACAAACTACCTATCTATATCAAACAAAGCTCCTCATTAGCACTCTTCAAGAAAAATCTTGATGATTGGATGGGAGATACAAAATTCCCCCCAGAGATCACTTCTGTGGCTCTGCTCGCTCCCTATTATGCTGTTGCAGACACAGGTTGTCGAATGTGTCTTTGTCAAACTGTAAAGCGAAAAGGCAAAACAGCAAAGCAGCTTGTCAGCAAATTCTTTCCCGGGGAAAGAATTTGTTTGGCCGCTTTCGCTACTTTGCCTTTTCGGCACTGTAGTGCGATCTCATAGTTGGTATATTTAAGTAGGAGGGGTGTGGGGGGCACAGCCCCCCACATTAAGTAATGTTTTACAGTTTGTTTGTTTTTTGTTTCAGAACAGAACTTTAACCCTGCTCTAACCCTGAATAATATCCCTCTCCCTTTTCTTCTCTCTCCCGATACTTATCTGCTCTATTGTTTTTACTATGTCTAACTTCTATTTATCTCTAGCTAACAAACCCTTTTAACTACTAAGCTAACCAACAACTAGTAATTAACTGACACTTCCTTCTTGGTACTTTACAAGAGTTTTTCTTACTCTATTGAGCTAGCCCTCTACTGTACTAACTTATCTCTACCTGTCTATATATTTTTTTACATTTATATTGCAGTCGACCTTAAAATGTTATTAAACTACTAAGTATTAGTTTGTATGTCTGATCTAAAATAATGTACTGTATCAAATGTTATCACAAGTTTTACTAAGCTACTCTGTATAAGTTAGTATCTCTGATCCAAAATAATGTACTGTATTTTATGTTACTGTTGCATATAATGTATTCTTATGTTACTATTGCCTATATTGGAGCTTTTCTCCCCGGGCCTCTACTGAAAATGGACATAAATCCAGCTAGACTAGCCTGGTCAACAAATGTAAAATAAAAAAATAAATAAATAAAAATAAATAAAAAAACAGCAATTGTTTTCCATTGGAAAATAATCGCTGTTCTGAAGTTTCAACGTTTTTATCTTTCACTTAAATGGGGTTGATTATCTGTCGTTCACTCTTTTGAGCGTGCGATATAATACAGACCCCCTCTGCTTGACAGGGGCACAGGAAAATAATTTTCTTGGGTGGTGAAAGCCGGGGTACCTTTTTGGCTAGGCTTATATAGGCCCTAGGGCCAACAGTCTAGAACCAACCCATGAAGAAAAATAACATCATGTTGATATGTCAAGCCCCCTTGAAAGACACTTTGCAGAAACATATTGCAATTATATAAGAAGGAGTCAGAGTGATTTTGAGATGTTAAAATAAATCAGAAAACAGCAGAGTGAAAAAACAGATTTTTTTTTTTAGTTCTCAGGTGGAGTTTCCTTTAAGGAGAACTGAACCATACTCACTGACAATCAGCAGCTTGTAAGGGTTTTAGGAGATCACCCTACTTTGTATATAAAAACAGCAGAAGCAAACATAGATGTGTGGAAAAGAAAAATAAGGAACAGCAGGACGACAAGAACACTAAAATGTGTGGGTCACCTAACTGCACTTTCTGTGAATACTTGATGGAGTGTGACTTATTTGAGTGCCCCTATCTTAAACAGATGGTGAAATCTTCAGCAGGTGGTAACTGTAATACTGAAAAAGTTGTATATAGGGCCATGTGTAATGACTGCCCTGCATTGTCTGTAATGAATAAAGGCTTGCTGACTGGAACACTACATGGGTTTCATGATTTTTGGAAATTACTGTGACCGAGCTCATCAACAACATTTTAAGAGCACTAGTTTCTCTGTTTTTTTTTTTAATCTCCTGGATGCAGCTACATGTAGGCCTTAAGTGGGGACACCTGCTGGTGCTAATGCATTTTCCTATACTAAGTGTAATACTATGTGTTATAAATAAAAATAACTAATTACTTATGATATAACAAAGCATCTCTAAAATATATAATATACTGAACTCTCTAATCTCAGTCCCTCATCTTTCAGTCTCTCTCTCTTGCATCTCATAATGAAAGTGATTTTTTTTTTTTTGAGGGCAGTCACACTACCCTAGGTAATTCTCATCCTAACTCAAAACTAAAAGGTGTTGTTCCTTGGCTTACCCAGCACTAACCCCTTATAATGCCATCCCAAGTTTATATTGTTGACCAGTACTCTGTAAACGTTGGTATACTCCAGCATTGTACAACTGGTCATTTGTAAAGACAATCCACAATATGGCTCCACAGCATTTGGCCTCCTGTCTTTGTGAGAGTATCATATCAAGCAAAAAGTCTAAGTAAAGAATCATCTTACTTAAAGAAAACCACAATCCAAATGATAAACAAATGAAGTAAAATAATACATATTTTTGTTTTCATTGTGGCTCCCTACTGAGTCACATTATAATATGTTCCGTGATAAAATTACTTAAGTTCCTTCCTGCTAACATTAATGTGTTCATCCACACAACTTTCGTGTATGGCAGCCTTTCCTTCCATTAGTCATTGTGAAGCCTGCAATCTGCATTCTGAGACCTTCCTTACTTAAACAATAAACCCTTTACACAGTCACTGTCCTTCCCCTAATCAGCCACCTGACATATGTTCACTCTGGCAGTCACGATATCCACAGTATAAGTAGTACCACTTCTATATACTTGGAGCACAGTTGCACAACTGTCTGCTCAATAGGTACACTGTTCAAACAGTGCTAAGGAAAACTGTACCTTTTATCCAACAGTTAAGTATTTAAACCTAAGAAGTCACTTGTGAGCTGTGCTTAAAAAAGAGACAGGTGGTCCTTTAATACTTATCTAGCTATAAATATTAATGAATTCCTATTGCCAAGTCTAAGATCCATATTGTGAATAATCAGATGTCCAGATATTTTTGTAACATTACATTTGTTATATTGCTATATAATACACCTCATTTTGCTCTGCACACAAACAAACTATGGAATAATTCCAGCAGTAGGCTGATAAAAAAAAAAAACTTGCATTTTTCACAAAACATTTCAGTGCTATGATTGACAAAATACTTACCAAATTGTTTCTCTCCTTGTTCCAAATCTTTCTTTAGTCTGCTATACTCTTCTTTAATTTTCAGTAACCTCTTTTCATGTTTACTGTGCATTGCCTGCAGCTCATTAAGGAGCCCTGCCAGACGACTGTTTTCGGAGACCAGGGACCTCATTTCCTCTGAAAGTTCCTTTGCAGTGGAGAAGTTATTCCCTACAGAATAAATGAAGCAAGACATTATCTGAATCTAATTATCTTCATTACACATCCTGACAGAAAATCAGACGCACTGCATCCTGCACTACAAATATGATTACTTTCTGCAGCTGACAGACGCAGAGCTGAATGTACATCTTACTGGGAATAAAGTTTTTATTCTTTAGTAGAGCACTCTACCTGTATACTTCACTGTTACACTTGACTTCTTAGTAATGCTACTTTTCTTTTGCAATACACAAAAGCTGTGACCTGAGACAGCTTGTATACTTAAATATTTTTAAAGTAGGTTTCAGAATTACAAAGAACTACAAGGATGTATGCCTGTATGTGTATATATCTATCTATATATATATATATATATATATATATATATATATATATATATATATATAAGCATGTGTGTGTATACATGTGTATATGTATACACACACACACACACACACACACACACACACACACACACACATATATATATATATATATATATATATACACACACACACACACACACACACACACACACACACACACACACACACACACACACACACACACACACACACACACATCATTCTGCATACCCAGTCTAAATAATGACTACCCATTTTAAAAGTTTATCAGCCCAGCTTTCCCAGTGATTATCTTAGACAATATTTTAACCCAGTAATGGTTTCCTCCCTACTGCCTCAATTTGTATGTGTTGAACCCTATAACAGAACTGTATAACTGATCTGCAAATAATGCTTTTTTCAGATATTAAAGTATACCCCAAACCTCATTATTGTAAGATATTCAATTCATGTGATTAAAAAATTGAGAATACATAACGTGGAAAAAGAAAATAAGTCCAAAATCACAAGAACAGATTACAGTCTATTACTTTGGAACTATTTAAAATATCTAGACTAACTGCTTAACAAAGCAGGATCTATTTTAAGGTAACATTCTTTTTCTTTCCGGTACCCCTAAAAACTGTTGAGATCAGTGGTGTTCCACAAAATGAAAAAAAAAATGAAGCAAGCAATTGATTTCCAGAATGTATGTGCTATAAAGTCAAATGTTAAAGAAAGACATTAACAATGAAACAGAATGTGATAGCAGATAAAGACGCCCTGACTCAACCCGTCTGCCAGTTTCCTCACATACTGGCTAAAGTACAAATCCAGTTTAACTAGCAGCTTATACTTCATCTCTCTGTCAAGAATTAACTTCTGCCTGTCTCACAAAATCTTGATTCCCATTAGTATGTACGACCTTGCTACATCTCGGTAAATCACTTGCAACCTTTCCAATGCTTTTTTAGAGAATGCGCAAACTGTACATGAGCAACCTGACTGAACGAACGTTTTCCAGTAGGGTATTAATGTACAAGTAATGCCCACTGAAAAATGGGTTTGCTGTTTCATGACAGCAAATCAAGCTGCTGTGAAGCTCAAACTGAAAAAAACATAATGACCACCATTATTTTATGCTCTCTATCCAGCACTTTTGCTGTTTAGTGAGTGTAAAATAAATAAAACCAAAAAAGTGTGTGCATGTGTATATGTGTATCTGTGTTTATGTTTCTGTCTGCGTGTGTGAGTGAATGCGTGCATGAAAGCAGAACAGACTGTGTGCATGTATGTGTGGATGTTGTGTGGGTGTGTGTGAGAGTGAAGAGTAGAGTGATCCCTGGCAGCAACAGCATCAGTAAAGAGGTCTGGGTACCTTTTGACCATACCTCTCAACCTCTCTGCACAAGAAATCTGGATGAGCCACAAATAACAAGGGGCAAATGACCAAAAATAAGGACAGATTTTAAATATTGCTCTTATAAACTTAGAAAGTTGTTAGAACAACAGGGTTTCCATTAGCATGTATTATCTAAAGGATATGAAGTCTGAAACTCAAATGTCTGTCATTATTTAATGACTTCAATCTCCAGTGATTTGCCAGAAAACTACACATTTTATGAGGTTAGGACCAAACATACAAGCCAAAAATCTGGGCATTCTGCAAAAATCTGGACAGTTGAAAGGTATGCTCTGCTGACTTTTATCTCAAAATATCGGGATAAACCTAAAATAAACAGGGGACAAAGGCTCAAAGTAGGAAGATATTTTACTTGATTATTAGGGTTCATAGGTTCATACTAGGCTATCTGCCCTAGGGCATTTATAAGCCTAGCCAGAGTGTGTTTGGCTTTCGCCACCCATTTTAAATGAATTTTGCTATGCCCTTTTTCGAGGTTAGTATATTGTGCCTCTGTCTAACAGTGACACAGAAGTGATACCCAGGGTAAACCTATGATCTCCCATCCACTCATCAAGATTCCTCTTGAAGAGAGTCAATGAGGGACTCTGCCTAACCTGGACTGGGATTTTATTCCAGAGTGAAGGGAGCCTCTGGGTTATGAATCTCTCCCTCCAGCATGTCCTATTTATTTCAGTGCTGAAACTCAAGTCTCTCGAGCGTGTAGCTCGATGGGATTTGGATTTTCTGAGGTGCAGCATGTCCACTAATTCTGGGTTGGACATGGCTTTATACGTCAGGCACAGATCGCCTCTGAGCAGGCGGTATGCCACTGAGTAGAGCTGGAGTTTCTTTAACAGGGCAGCATATGGCATCTGTTTGAGCCCTTTGATCCTCTTGGTGAGGTACTTTTGGGGTCTTTCCAGTTGCTGCAGGTGTCTGGTAAGTTACATCCCAAAAGGGGCATTGTACTCAATTATGGGCCTGATGAGGGTTGAGTAAAGAGGCACGATGACCTCCCCTGATCTAGATGTGAATCCCTTCATGATTAGGTGGGCTATATAAAATGTTTTTCTAACCACTTTGGCCACGTGGTTTTCAAATGAGAGATTGCTATCAACTTGGGTCCCCAGGTCCCTAATTACTTCTTCTGTACTTAATGGATTACCACCTATGTGGTAATTTCTGGGCACTTTGTTTTTGCCAAAGGGGATGACTATACACTTTTTGGCGTTTAGCTTGAGGCCATGGCTCTGGCACCAGTTGTCTGTTACTATGAGGCCCTTTTGTAGGATGCTTTTGTTGGCTGGAGAGTCGATTATGGTGCCTAGTTTGCAGTCATCTGCGAACTTGGTCAGCCACAGTCCTTCCGTGTTGGCCTGTACCTCCGAGAAATATATACCGAACAAGAGAGGTCCCAGGACTGAGCCTTGTGGGACACCACTTGTAACTGGTTTGGAGTCTGACATGGCTCCAGCAATTCTAACCATGTGGGTTCTGTCCTTGAGCCAGTTTGCAACCCATCTAGTGACATAGGGGTTTATATTTAAGCTGGTGAGCTTATCTATAATGCCCAAGTGGGGTATTGTATTGAAGGCTTTTGCGAGGTCCAGGTAGGCTGTGTGGACTACCTTCCCCTCGTCAATGGCCTTGGTGACTGTTTCAAAGAAATCGACCAGGTTTAAGAGGCAGGATCTGCCCTTAACAAAGCCGAACTGGGTAGAATCCAGTGTCTGTAGGTCCCCAATATCTTTATTTATGAGGTCCATGATGATCCTTTCCATAGCTTTGCAGACCAAGCTAGTCAGGCTTATGGGGCGATAGTTTCCAGGATCCGTTGATGCACCACCTTTGTGGAGAGGGACCACTGTTGCTGTACGCCACTCTTTGGGTACATATCCTGTAGTAAGGCTGAGATTGAACAGTAGTTTTATGTTTGGGTTTAGCTCTTCTTGGAGTTCATGTAGGACGCAGCCTGGGACACCGTCTGGTCCCATTGATGCTGTGTTTTTTGCTTTGGAGAGGGAGGCTCTTACCTGAGCATCTGAGATGTCAAGGGGGCAGCACTCTTCTGGGATAGATATTTGCCCTTTTGGTGGGGAGGGGGGGAGAAGTTTGCACTGAACCTGTTAGCTAGGGTGTTGGCAACATCTGTGGGTTTGGTGTATTTTTTGTCATTTTGGACTAATTCTGAGCATATCTGGGAATTCCCATCCAGGTTCCTAACATAACTAAAGAAAGCCTTGTGATTATCCTTAGTGTCCTGTGCAATTTTTCTCTCGAAGCTGGCCTTAGACGATCTTATGAGTGCCCGTAGTTTTTTGCCAATACTGATCAGAGATGCCTTCCCTGTTTGGGAGTTTGCTCTATCATGTAGTAGCTTCCTCCTTCTATTGTATAGTTTGTTTATGGCTGGGGTCCACCAGACAGGATGCCTGCCTTTGGAGGATTGGGTCTTGGTTTTATTTGGGATTGCATGATCCATGCATTCCTGAAGGTGTTCATAGAATGCGTTTATAAAGGATTCTGCGGTCTGGGCCATATTTTCCACAGGCCCCCCCCGGGGGCTTTGAAGGATTCCACCTTGGTTTTGAGGAGTGTGAAATTTGCGTTAGAGAAGTGTTTCACTGTGGTTTTCTGGGCAGGGGGTGGGCTCGGGATATGAATATCCAGTGAGATTAGTTTATGGTCTGATCTTACCAGTGAGGGATACACTTCTGGTCTGGAGCACAGAGCCCCCATGTTGGTGATGATCAGGTCCAGTATGTTTTCCCCTCTTGTGGGAGTGGCAACAAGTTGTTCCATACCATTTTAGTTTATAAATTCTAGGAACCTTTGGGCTAGGGTGTTGGAGCTAGAGTAATGCTCCCAGTCTATGTTTGGGTAGTTGAAGTCGCCCAATATAATGGTGTTTAGCGAGACCTTCATATTTTCCAGTGTTCTCAGGAAGGCCAAGTGGGGTTCCTGGGTTTGGGAGGGTGGTCTGTAGCAGGCTATAAACTGGAAGGCAGTTTTACCCACTGTTAGTTGCACATGGGTAGTTTCTGATGCTTCGTGCTGTGCCACCAACCTGGAGGTGTGGGTATCTTTGACGAATATTGATACTCCCCCTCCTTTTGTGGTTCGGTCCAAGTTTTGGGGCCAAAAAGCATGGTATGAGGTATAACCTGGTAGTGCTGGGGTGCTCTCAGGAGCCTTGAACCAGGTTTCTGTTACTGCACAGATATCAATGTTCTCCATGCTAAGGAGAGTTTCGAGTGTGTGCATCTTGAGGTTTAGACTTCTGGCATTGAGTAGCATTACTCTTAGTTTCTTATCCCTTGTGATACCTATGGACATGGGTTTGTCTTTTGAGTCTTGCCTAAAAAAGGCACTATGGGGGTGGCAAGAGCCTTTGCCAATATCCAAAAGCCCAGGGGTGACAGTTGCAAGCCGTCCCTAGCGAAGCATCGTGGCTTGTCGAGCATGTCATCCCAGGCCGACAGGCATTGGATCCCCTTTGAATGACACCAATACTTAAGCCAATTGTTGAAATTGATCATCTTGTCTTCATATTGTGGCATCATTCTTGGTGAGGGTAAGATGCTACTCAAGGTCAGGGTCATACCAGCCTGGGCTACATGCTCAGAGAGCTCCTCTATGTCTCTTTTCATCTAGTCCAGGGAGGTACGTCTCAGGTCATTCACACCAGCATGGACAATGACTGAGTCATATTTGTATTTGCCTTGGAGTGACCTGAGTGCTTGTGTTATGTGGTGGATCCTAGCACCCGACAGGCAGCTCACCGTGACCTTCTCCTTGTTCAGCCAGGTGAGTGGGACGTCAGTGTGCCTGATGATAGAGTCACCTATTACAACTGTATCAGGTGTGTTGTTTAGCCTTAAGGGCTGTGACTGTTCGGCACAATGGCTTTGTGAGCTATGTGTTGCACGTGTTTTGTTTTGGGGTAGCGGTTGCTTGGGTGTCTGCTTTGCAGGTCTCTGCTGCTTAGGCAGATTTTTATTTAGAGCCTCCAAGTATGTGTGTTTATGTGTTTGGTTTGCTGTCGTGGTAGGTCTATGTGAGACTGGAATTGTAGTGAGTGTGGTTTCCTTCTCCTCCTGACTGGTTATGCCAGTACTGAGTTGAGAGAGCTTAGCCTCCAGTTTGGCTATATGGTTGCATCTCTCACATGTGCTGGAATTTGTTGGGAGGAGGAGAGGGTTGTCTGTGTACATGAGGCAGTTGTAACATTGCCTCAAGATTCCCAGATTCACCAGCTGGACCGGAGAGGAGATTGACAACTGACCTTTGGACATGCTAGAATAGTACTGGGAATTCCTTTATAATTGAAAAAAAAAGGCCAGTGTGGAACAAGGTACTCAAGGGGAGTTTGTGAGGGTGTAATGCTTTTAATTTTTTAGTGCTGACTTATATAATTGCTTTAGTGAGCAAGTGCCAGGCTTTAGAGTAGGAATAGGGTGTTTATCATGGGAACTAGATCAGTTCTAAGGGAAAAAGTGAAGAACAGACTTTGTGGAGCCGAGAATGGTTTAAACCCAATTAAGTGGAGCTGCCTGATGCTGCGCTATACGCAAAATCGCGCAAAGCTGCGCCAAAGCGGGTTTTATACAGGGGGACTTCAAAGAGCTAGAAATTGGCCCAAAACAGCCAATAGACTACCAGATTATTGTGCTGAGAACACTCCTTCAGGGATAGATAGGCTGCTCTAAGCTCCCCACTGCCTCTGGTGAACAAAAAAGCCTCCCTTTATCCAAGAAAGGAAATGGGCAACACAGAAACTTTCCAAAAGTCCAGAATACAGCAAAGCCTGTATTTGGACTACTCTAGGTCAGGAAAGGTGGGAAACAAGGATAATTTTTTTGTTTTTCTTTCTTTCTTGCAACAAACAGCAGGAAAATGCAATAAATATGTAACACAGGCTAGTGCACTTGAGTGTGTAGCCTCAACAGGTATATGCAACAAACAGGACAAACTTTAAAAGTGCAGGTGCAAAAACAACTTTAAACAGTTTAAAACAGTTCAAGAAGCAGAAATACTTGCAGTTTAGCTAGATCGGACAGTCGCCCAGGTAGTAGCAGGAAAAAAAACACTTTTATCAGGTTAGCAGTTGCTCTTTTAGCCTCTCTGCTGCTAGCACCACTCTGCAGGACCACGAGGAGCTTTGTTTGTGTTAGCATACATTTTCTGAAACAGAGGTGTGCATGAGAGATGGAGTGAGAGCGATAGTAAAGTTTTGTTTGTCTTTTCGGCTTTTCCCGGTTATGGGTCGCCACAGCGGAACACCGGTCCGCTAATGACTGGCAGTAGATTTTTATGGTGCCGAGTTGCCAGCCTGACGCCCAACCTTCAGCGAAGGCGCGCCCATTCACACATGTCATTCGGAGGCCACTCGACCGTGGGGAGGACATGCAGACTCCACACAGAAGGCACTCCAGCCAAGAATCGAACAGGAGAACCTCTTGCTGTGAGGCAACAATGCTACCATTGTACCACTGCGGCTTGGTGTGCAATATCAAAGACGAGGCGTTACAGTAACATCATGATTTCCATTGATGAAAGGTTTAGTGTTGCATCCCAGTATTTTGTCACTTCTCCTTGCTGCCTTCCCATATTGCTCAATTATCTTCATGTCAACCTATGTAACTATTTCGTTCTTTTGTTCATCTGTTCACACTGTTGCTTCCCCTCTGTGTACTTCCTTCCTTGTTTTTATTGGTCTACATGCTGTATTTTGTACTTTTGGTTGCCATCTCTTGGACCACACATCCAGTCTTGCCAAGAGACTTCTTACCCTTTCTGCACTGAATTTTCTGTCAGACATTTTGCATAATTTTGTTTCATCAATGTAAGACAGAGGTTTTCCTTCCAGACTTTCTACCATCCTACTTAATAAAAATATTGACAAAGACATGCTCCTGTACAATTCCATGTGGTACCCCACTTGTTACAAGCCTTACATCTGAGGGGATGTCATTTACTATGACTCAGTGCATACTTTTCCTAGCCAATATTTCACATGTGATACCATGAGAAGACCTACTCTTTCTAGCTGTCTCCCCTGGCTGCTGCATCACACCACTTCACATGCCCCCTGTGAGTATAAGAACACCATATCCAGAGCCCATTTCTGATCTAACCCTAACGTTCTGTCAAATAAATCCATTATACTTGTTTAGCCCCGTCTTCCAGTTAGACATCTATGTTGCCTTGGCCCCATGCTCTGTTGGGTTCTGGCCATTCTAAATGTATTTCTTTTACAGTGATTTCATAACAACTGAGGTCACAGAGATATGCTGACAGTTTCCAACTTTTTTATTGAATTATCTGTATTTTGTAACCAAGAGATGATACTGATTCACATGGATGTTTTTCAAGCTCAGCCAGGGAGGAGCACTACCATGTTAAGTGACTTGACCAGACTCATATAGTAGGCACATGGAGGCTGAGAGAATCAAACCCTCAACTACAAGAAGCATCTCATTTACAGCTAATAGCTTTAATCATCTGTACTAAGTGCCATACACTACCCCCACACTTGTGAAGGAAAATTACATTTTCTGTCTGACTGCATGACAAAGTAATGAAGCCCTGAATGTGATACTAGTGACCCAAGACTGACTAGCAGCCTGAATGCTGGAAAAGCCAGGTAGGGGTTTGGGAAGGACAGCATTTTTGTTGGCTGTCCCACTCCATGCGGGAAAATGGACTTTCTGCCTGCAATCTGATATGCCCCAGATGTTAGGGCAGTGCCTTACCTATGCATCAGGCTGCCATTAAAAAATATCATAAAACATGGGACTGGAACTAAATGACACTACATCAGACCCCAGTAGTATAATAGATAAGATACTGGCATCCTACACTATGGATTACAGGTCTGATGGTTTTAAAACAAATATTTTTGACAGTAATGCTAGAACAACCAAACTGTTGTCTCAAATTTGAGACAATAAAAAGGTTGAAAGGATGATAAGTAAAATCAGGAATTATGAGAATGGCAGGGCAGAAACGGACCCAAGAAATTATGAATATAATGGTGAAATATTACACTACAGTATAGAAACAAGCTGTACAGACAGAGTAAAACAGAGAAAATGGTAGCTTTTCAGAAGATTACAACTTGTTTAGTTAGCAGAAGTAGAATGAGGGATATTAACATCAAAATAAAGGAAACCGAAATTAAAGATGCAATGAAAAATGAGAATGCAGGGGGTTAAACTTGGTACTGATGGAATTCCAATAGAAATGTGGAAAAAAATAGGATCAGGAAACAAAAAGTTGAGCTAATACTTTTTAACTCATTTACACCTAGTCTGACTGCAATTTCACACCTCCTAACAACTGCAGATTTCCTGACTTTCCAGCTTTTGCCTGAGCAAAATTCCTACGAATGCAGTTTTATAACCAACCTGTAATTATGTGTGTGTGTGTATGTCTATATATATATGTCTATATATATATATATATATATATATATATATATATATATATATATATACACATATATATTATACATATGGGTCTACTTCTGTTCATTGAAAAAACATTTTTTCGAAGAACAGAAAGTCAAACTCACTTTAACGAAATTGTACTTAAATGAAAATCTGGAAAAAACCCACTAAAAACACATTTTTGCAGGGAGGAAGCCTCCCTATACCCCCATGTGGTTGGCTGTGCCCCTCACACCCCCACTATATATATATATATATATATATATATATATATATATATATATATACTAACTCCGAGTTGCACTACAGTGGGGAAAAGGGTATATTTCCTTATCCCAATGTACCGTGCTTTGGTAAACTGGTTAAGTGCACTTTCCCTAAAGTGGTCTGGCTTTCTGTTTTTTGACAACACGCTTTTTTTGATAAACAGAAGTAGACCTATATATATATATAGATATATGCATATATATATAGATATATATATATATATATATATATATATATATATATATATATAACCTAGAACCATATATATATATATATATATATATATATATATATATATATATATATATATATATATATATATAGATATATATATATATATATATATATACACAAGCACATATAGATAGATAGATAGATAGATAGATAGATATAGGTTTAGTACAAAAATCTCAAACGTCAAAGCAAATTTTGTACACAAAAAAAAAAAATTCCAAATTCCTGAATACTAATTAGGTAAACATGTCAAAAACACATCAGTTCAAAATGATCAAACCAATGGCTTCATCATTTCCGAACTTTATCTGCTGACACTTACTTGCCTGCTTTCCAGCAATACAAACGTATGTAGTTCAGTACTGCACATCACTTTAATTCAAGCCCCCCATACCCCGTGCAAATTATGTATATTCTAACTCCAAGATTGTGAGGAAAAGGGTATATTTCCCAATCCACACTGTAGCTTATTGTAAAGTTGACCTCATATGAGCAAATTAACAGTGGCATTCACTAAAGGACATTTGTAGAATTGCAGTTTGGTAGTACAGGAATCAGCCAACACACACTTTTGGCATTCCCGTGTTCGCCTAACTGCACTTCTACATTTTGAAAGTAAATTATATAATCTCAAAAACTATAAAAGGAAAAAAAATGGTTAAAATACAAAAGTTCTTCAGCTCATACTTGTCTTCACAATGGTGATATTAATGTATTGAAACAGACATATTGGTAACTGTATAATGAACAAGTAATTAAAAAAAAATTGTATTATTATTATTATTATTATTATTATTGTTGTTGTTGTTGTTGCTGTTGTCTAAACACCACCAGTATCTCTCTAACCATAGCATATGGA
The DNA here is from genome assembly GCF_019279795.1 of Protopterus annectens. Taxonomy (NCBI): domain Eukaryota; kingdom Metazoa; phylum Chordata; order Ceratodontiformes; family Protopteridae; genus Protopterus; species Protopterus annectens. The sequence goes on from NC_056726.1 coordinate 601,671,138, forward strand.
CCCCCAACTATCAGTGTGAGTTACTTGGCAAATGTGATCTTCAATTTGCTGCAAAGAAGTTTTGTGGATGTCACTTCATTTTTGAGATGTATGTATAATTATGATTTGTATGCATGTTAGCATACTCTTTGGTGAAATAAATGTAAATATTTGCACAGCAATACTAGTAAGACACCAACTATTAGTGTAAATTTTTTTCAGCACTGTGTATGCTTTGACACACACACAGAGTACAATATCAGCACCTTCTGGCATACATTCATAACATTTCCTTACAATAACTCAGATTTCGTCTGGTACCAAGTGCCCCATTCATGACCTCTGTGATGACTGGACATCTGAAGTGCTAAGCCACAATGCATCCAGATGGACAATGCCTGAGATTTTTACAGGAATATGATATGTATGCATATGTGCGTATTTTATTACTAAATAAGTAAAAATATCTGCAAGTTGGTTATGGGCAGACAGAAGGTATCAGTGACAACCACTGCAGCATTATGAATGCTGTGGAGTCCTACAGGGATTAGTTCTAGGACCTCTGTTGTTTGGTATCTGCCTCACTGATCTTCATTTATCAAATGGAGATCTCTGGATATTAAAGTATGCAGATGATTGTAACAAAGAGTCGTTATCATCCCACTCTAGCATGCATGCACGCATTCTTACTGGAAAATTATACTTGTCAAAAGCTGATGTACTAAAAATGTACTTAAGCTCAGTGCGAAAAAGTTCAACATTGTAGCATTCGTTAAGCACCCTCAACTCCTATTCACAGCACAGATAACAGACCATTTCAAAATGAAAATGTTGTGCAAGACCTGACTACATGGCAGGCATATCCCTTACATCTGGCCATCATATTACAACAGTGGTTGGGAAATCATTTTACCGTGCACAGCACATAGCTAAAGGGACATCTTTCAGAGCTAAATAAGGCCTCATCCCCTTATACTCCATGCAGAAAAGACCCATCATTGACAACAATGCCCTCTTTAGAAGCACATCTAGCAACTGGAGCAACCCCAGAGGTTTGTAATTTAAATGATCAGGGACATAAAAGACTTTAGCTGCCAGGGAAGACTGGAGGCTTTGTCTTTGTAATTAGCTTCATACAGACTCCTTAGGGGTGACTTCTGCCTTACTTATAGAGCTATAAGGGATCCAGTAGTCCAGGAACTTTTATATCTCAATAAATCAAACAGCCCAGCTAACACTAAGGCCAGAAACCTAAATTTACTCCTACAAATAAATAAAACTAAGAAGAGGGATAGATTTGGCACACTGTACCTACCTCTTGTCAGGAACAAACTCACTATACAAATTAAGCAGTGTGACTCACTGTCTGCCTTTGAAATAAGAACTGGACAACTGGATGGGTATTCATAAATTCACCCATGGAAAGCAAATGTCTAATGGGCTTGAAAAAAAAAAACATAATGGTAAATATACCCCAATACACAATATATTATATATATATATATATATATATATATATATATATATATATATATATATGTATATATATAGATATATATATACATATATATATATATATCACAGTATTAATATAAATATATATATATAATATTAATATTAATAAATAAGAAATATTTTCACATAATTTCTAAACACTGTATTTTCATTAAAGAAAATATTTTTAAAAAGAAGCATAATTATAAACTAAAATTTTTTCAATTATTTTCTTGGCTGATTTTGCATGTGCTTGACACTGCCATAAAAAAAAATTAAAAAAGATAAAAAAAAAAATTACATAAACCATAAAAAACAAAAAACAGTAAAACTGAAAATTGAATACAACCAAGATCTACAACTACCATTGCAGAAACACAAATCTTGTACACCATCCTAAAGGGAAAAAAGAAAATAAACAAAAATAAACTAATAAAAAACTTCAAAAAGGATAAATAGAAAAAACTAGAAATAACAGAAAAGAATTGTAATTCAGGAAAAAGATAAAAAAATAACCCAGAAAAATAACTGTCTTTTAAAAAATTCACCCACCAGAGTGAGATGTCTTATACTGGCACCAAATGTCTGCTACTGAAACAGTACCACTGTGATATCACACAACCTCAGGAAGGTGACCAAACTCAGAGCTGGAAAATTACAATAGTGGAAGTGTAAGTGGTGGGCACAGTCCTCCACTCCACAACCTCATCCTGTGGCAAAGCAAACTATAAGCAAACCTTTGCTTACTTTATTTGATTTTTTTTTTTATTTATAACAATATGCAAACAATATTTTTTTATAAGCAGTAAATGAAGAGACAAAACAGCATCTAGTAAATTTATACAAATACTATCTTTTATACTTACTAACTGTGCCTGAGTTTAAAGTTAATATTAAATCATATACCTTTTCTTATACTAATTAAATGTTACTGCTGTTATCCAGGGTGTATTGTTTACTATTTTGTTATACTTGTCTGCAGTTCTGAGTGTTACACTTTGTGAATTATATATTAATATAGAATGATAATCTGCCAGAATAATTTTAGAATGTAATTCTTAACAAATGTATTTATAATAATAATAATAATAATAATAATAATAATAATAAAAATAATTTGTAATAATAATATAATAAATTATTGGAAATATAAATATAATATATTAATTAAATATACAGATGTATTATTAATGATAAAAACAGTCAATGGATAAAATGGACAGTTAAGTTTGTGTTAATTGTACCCACAGATTTGAACCTATAAATCTAAATTTAAAATAGCGGTAAAAAATTTAAAAAAATAAAATAAATACAAAAAATAATCAAACTAAAAAACCAACATATGCTTCTTAATTTCATGCAATGATTTAATTCTGAATAATTTCTTTATTCATTTGTTGTTTCAGTGTTTGCTACTTTTTAAATGATTTTTATTTTTTGAGAGTCCTTCGCGAGTAATAAGAAGCATCTGTGAAAGTTTTTGCTGACAATCCACCACATAACCCTTTGAATGTCTTTGAATATACCAGAATGTGCAGTGTTTTTCCTTTATTGTACTGTGGTTTCTCACATTGGTGCTGTTTTTGGTAAATAAGGAATAATTGAGGATTAAAGACACTAAAGGATACATATTGACAACTTCTTACTTCACTTCCAACACACAGGGGAGCACTTCAGGGGAGGGACAACATCCCACAACATCACTACTCACAAGACTACACATACATGAGGGAGCAAAGGGAGTTTCTTAACCACGCCAGTTTCTAGCATGGTTCTATAGAAGAAGAAAGCTTAGAATCTCAAAAGTGCAAATATTATTTTTTTCTTTAGAAAGTCTAAACTAATGTATGAGTATGCACAGCTGTAGCTCTATATTTTCTTCCAAAAAAAAAAAAAAAGCAAGAGAGAGGGAGAGACATAACCAGTGTTTTTTTTTTTTTTCACTCACGGTGCCTAGTAGTTTCTTGATACACTCCTTACATTCTAAAATCCTCTGGGAAATTTTGAAAGTGAGCAGGAATGGAGAAAAATACAGTCCCTGTACTTGTTTTATGACAGCAATGGCTTTGTGCCTTCCACTGTGACTCACTGAGCTATATCTGAACTAAGTTATTACTACTAGCTGACAGCAACAGCTAGTAACCTCATCTGCAAGAAAAAAATTAAGCATTTTTGCTCTTTGGTACTTTTGTACTTTTTGAAGTTTATGGATGCCTTTAGTATGAACCTTATCAATGCCATAAATACTAATCCAGGGATTCAGTAAAGGGTCTAAGAAGGCTCTGCTTCCAAGAAAAAGCATTTTGCAATTCAGAGACATGTCAGCCGTAATGAGGAAATGCCTCATTCTCAGCTACGTTGCATGTCTCTGAATCACAGCTAACTATGGTAATGTGAAGATTGCTGCAGCATCATGTCGCCATAAAAATTAAAGTGCCACTAAGACATCAGAGTGTAGCTTACTCCCTGGTGCCTAGTGGTTCCCACACCCCCAATCCCCAAAATAGCTCAGGTGTGATTAAGGCACAAGACTTTAAACAGCTTCCTTCTGGTTAGTGATTTCCCCCACCTAATGCTGTAGACTGCTCATTAATCTAGAGATGTGTGAAGGTATGACAGTCACCCTAATCCACACTCACAAATGCATGTCAAACACACACACACACACACACACACACACACACACACACACACACACACACACACACACACACACACACAGCCCCCTACCCTCCCAGTTGCATTGATACTCTCATTCATTCATTCACATACCTACCTGGCACCCACCCTAACTCCCCTACAGCTGTATATACCCCAGGCACACACACACTCTCATAAGCCCTCCCCCTTATACTCACTCACGCACCTCCCAGCCCTAAGTTACCACTGAACTCCCCAGTATTTTCATGATGGCTGAAGCACTGCCTTTTGGCTGTGTTCACTACTGTAATGTGTTAGGGATGGCAATAATTATCTTCATGTACGAGAACTTTCGTGATTCACTCAGCCCATAGTAGATGCCTTCCTGGAGGTGGTTCTGGTAGAGACAGCATATAGTTAATTAGCATATGCATCTCCCCCTGGAGTGCCTTATTAGCATGCAGCATATCTGCTGAGCCAAACCAATGCAGTATTGCATGTCTTTTTGCTACAGCACCATGCCGCACTGTGGTAGGGCAGTCTCAGAATTCAAAAAGGTTACCACAACATTTACAAAAGGTGTACATTTGGCAATAAATTACTGAACTCCCCTTTAAATCCTGCCCCCCTAAAGTTGAACGGAATGTTTATATAAAGTGTTACTGACTTTCTGGCATCTGATACCAATAACCAAGAATAAACCACAAAACAACCAAACCAATAAAAACAAAAACAAAGGACTAGGAACAGAAAGACGTGCCATTTATTGATAAGTTAAGCACTTTCGTCAGTAATAAACCTTGACTTCATCAGAATAGACCAAAAGTCAGTTGAGTGACATTATTTAAAAACTATTGCCAAAACCACCTGACTTACTTAATTACAATCATTCATATATATATAATTATTATTTAAAGACACATGACATACCACAACACCCTGCAATAAAACCCAGTTCCTCTCTTTATATATATATATATATATATATATATATTTTTTTTTTATTTTTTTTTTTTACTTTTTCTTAACTAAATAACTTATAACATAAAACAATATACAACCATATGTAAACATATATATAAAAGTCTGTATGTATGTATGTATGTATATATATATATATATATATATATATATATATATATATATATTTATTTATTTATTTTTAATACACACCTCACCTACATTGCATCTAAACAGATGACAAGTTAAAAAATGAGTCCTGTACAGGACATCATATAAGGAGTCTCTGGCAATAAATCTCTGAAACGATCAATATAAAGTTAATAAGAAATCAATGAAAAAACTTTTTCATAGAAAAATCAGCTTTCAGTTTTAGGACATTAGAAATGGAAGCCACCTCGTTGATAAAGTCAGAGTTTATTACTGACGAAAGCAATTAACTTATCAATAAACGGCACCTCTTTGTGTTCCTAGTATATGAACAACCAAGAAACTGTGAGCTAACCACCTAGTCTGACACTGGGACTTAACAGTAATAATAATAAGACTCCAGTCCGTCATAAAAAATATGAAACTTTAATAATCTAAGTACTTTCATCTAAATAAATATGATGGATTACAACACAACTGTTCTGATGATGTCCATTATATCCAATATATTTGTTTGGATGAAAGTGCTTAACTAGATTATTAAAGTTTCATATTTTTTATGAAGTACTAGTTTCTTCTTCTTATTATTATTATTATTACTGTTTGATCCTGGTGTTGGACTGATTGGATATCAATCACTTTCTTGGTTATTGGTTTATTTTTGTGAGATTTCTCTCCTTTTGCTTTTGTTTCTTTTGACATCTGATATCACTCAAATATTCAGATATTTTATGAGTTAAACATACCAAACGTTTTAGCCACATATAATGCCTGCTATGTACAGGCTGCTAAGTAATTAATATCCCCACTTCTACATGTAATGAAACTTCTAATTTCATATACTTGTGAGAATTCCAAAAAGTGGAATTTTTAGTTTTAAAAATGTACTAGCAGGAAATACAACTGTAATATAGAAAACAACCACTCAATATGCTACCATTTAAATTTTTTATGTCAAAGAAATACCACATTCTTTCTAATATGAGTTAATAAATTCCTCTACTTTCTTACATATCTTATATACAAAATGGCAGAACTTGGATAACAGTTTATTCATCTAAGGTTTAGCTTGAAAGATACTGCAAAAATGATTAACTTTTTCACATGGCAAGTATTGTTACCAAAGGCTGTGACAAAGTTCAAACTTAATTTTTTAAAATTTAAGTATAATGAATAAGTTGATTTCTAGGTCTCAACTCAGCTGGTTGTTTACCAAGTTCTGTCTACCAGCTTACATCCCTTCTGGTAAAGCTGTCCTATGTATCTTGAGATATTTCTACCCTCCAACCCTATCACTTCTACAATAACTGTCGGTATTAAATTGGATGTTTTTCCTTAAATCTCTTCTGAACCCCCTCCTTTGTTGCCACCTCTACAGTCATGATGTAAACTTATTTTGTACCTCACCTCTAGCCTTCCAGCACACTCACCTAAACCCGTCCTACCTTAATTCTCTGAGAATCTAAGTCAGATTGGCCTCTGCTGTATACTTGTTGAAATAAAGTCAGCGGATGATTAGCAGCTAATGATTGGGAGCTTTGGCTGCACGACAACCTCCTAACGACAGCACAACCTTCAGCGAAACGCATGCCGTCACACGCAGACGCTTTTAAGCGCTTAATGAAGAATCGAACGACGCGTCTAACTGTGAGGAACGGACACCGCAGCACCACCACCGCAGTACTCGATCACTTGTTGAAATCAAGTACTTACCCATAATTTATCAGATCAAAACCTCCATTTATTCATCAGACTCCCCCCTAAAGTGATAACACATCCTTGTATTTTTTAAATCTTTATCCTTATGATCCTTTATGAACTACAAGACACAGAACCAATGGCAACATCATTACCCTGATAACTCTAATCCTAGCCCTAATATATACACCCACTGCAACCATCTAATATTTTCCCTAGCTTCTCTTTTAATTCTTTACATTTTACTTCCTTAATTCCCCCAACTCTTGACTGTTTTATTAATCTAAAAGTGTATCTCCTGGTGGCTCAAGTAGTAGCTCATGATCATCTCCTAGAGGGTTAGGGGATTAGAATAACCGCAATAAACTTAGAAAATCTCTTGCATTTTTGGGACCAGAGATGGTGTCTAGTTGCCTTAGTGGGTTTCTGATTTCAAAGGCAGCTTTTTCTATTTTCCTGGTGTTGCTCTTATTCAGAGGGGAACTTCAATTCCAATTTCTTGCAATCTGCTGAAATTTACAGAAGTTATTAAACTTAACCTATTGAAGTTGAAGAAATCTCAGGAGGAGTTTGTGTCTTCAAAAATGTTTTCTTGATTGCTGACTCAGACGAGCACTGCTCCAAATCTAATGGTTAACTAAGGATCCTTCATCAGCTTATATGACTTAGAAATGGGGATGTTCACTAGGTTCATACCTCTCTGGGTGTGGCCTCCTCTAGGAGGGGGTGCGGTTGACGCCCTATTGAGGGTTGGCCATGGTAGGTGCTCCGCTGGCAAAGCTTAACCCTTTTGTGACTATTAATCCTTCAATTTACACATCCAATTTATTACAGTGCAAAGCAGTCAACTATATTAAAACCACATACTTAACAAAAATAAATCTTGGTGTAAAGCAGATTGACAGTTGGACATATTAAGGAAGCAAACTGGCCAAGCACCAGTACCAACAAGTTTAAAGACACTGCCAGCATAATCCTCCCACTTTAGTAGTCAACAACTGTCCCTCCTTCCCTTCAGCCTTCCCCTATCATAGTTAACAATAATTTCTTTGGGTGGTAAGAATGCCTTGTCTGTTTCCCAAAGTGTATAAATACTACATAATACCCAGAAGTAAATGCTCCACACTATCCACGAGCAGCATGCAGACATTAGCAAATAGATTTATGCTGCTGTTCCCAGCCACTTCATCCCTGCTCTCAAAAAAAACTCCTTATTCTTTACGCCATTTTAACATGACTAGCAAACTTTCAGTAAGATATAGAGGATACTCTTTCTCTCAACAACCTGACCCTAGCAGAAATTCCACTATTCTCAGTTATCTTCAAACTAGGAAACTTGTATGAGGTTATAACTGTGCTCAAAAAGTGGATCTAACCCATTACTTACACCACTGTATGTAACTAGAACACCCAATTTACAGTATGGAATACTGTGTGAATTCCCATCAATATGACCCCCACTCTCCCATTGCCTTGCTTTTTCTACTAATTACAAATATAATATTAAATGCCCTGGGTTGGTAGATTATCTAGTCTTAATAAAATCAGCTTGATCCTTAACCACCATCTGAGGTAGCTCTCTCCAGTCTAGAGGTCAACATCCTAGCCAAAATATTAGCATCAACATTACAAACTGAAATGGGTCAAAAGACTGCTGGGTCATCTTGGTCCCCCTTGCCCTTAAGCAGTTCAACAGTAATAGCTTCCATTATGGTCTCTGGCAAATGCCCCTCCTTGATCTCTGTTAGAAAAATATGTACTTAAACATATATAAACTGTTATAAAAATATGTACTTAAACATATATGTAGTGCAAAGTTTAGAAACAGTATAATGTAGAAATGATCTTGCATGTAATTGCTTGAAACTTAGCTGCAGTGTGGTTGCAGTAGCCAGCTCAGCTTATGTCTTTCAGCAATTATTATCTGCTTCCTTCCACAGAGAACACTACCAAGCAAATCTACAGGAAGACATTGTAATTAACCAGGTGCCTTGCAAGGCTGTGTTATTCTCATGGGAAAGTTTTAAAAGCATTACCCTTATGAATGAAATATTGTGGACTACAGTGATGTAATATAATTGAAGGTATTTCCTGTATAGAGTCAGTCAAAACTCTATACTTGTTTTAATGTACATTAGTACGTCATTTGAACCTGAGCATCCTGTGTTATTGACTGTCATTTACAGTCTGATTTTAACAATTTATTTGACAATCTCTTTATTAAAAACTTTACATATACATTTGCCCAATTCTAGCTCAACCATCATATGCAAAAATCGACAGGAAAGCCATCATGGCCCCGATTAAGATTAGTTTTATGTAATATGGCAACTGTTTCATTTTAGCTGATCAGTGTTCTGACTGAATAGCCCCATGTTGCCAGCTTGGCATGTTCTACATTAGAAAGATGGATTTCTTGCAGTAACAAAATGCCAGGTAAAGATGTCCTGACCCAGGTTTTCAAATAAACTTGCATGACTGGGGAATTAATCCCATTTATATTTATACTATGTGATTCCATCTATTTTAGTGACAGTAAGACATGATATACTTCTGGTCAGTGAGCCCAGTATCATGCAGTTTACCTTCATGTGTGTGTTTTGCACACGGGTGAACAGCAAATGTTCAAAAGGACGTTTGCAAAGTTTGCAAACATCGAACACAAAAAGGTTCGAATGTGCAATGAGCGAATGCACAGTGACATTCGCTCATTGCGGATTTTGCATTTTGGGACAGATTTCACAAAAGTGGGGATCGGAAAATGGTCCCTTTCCCCACTGTAGTACGTTCTCAGAGTTAGAATATTAAAGTGGGGGGTGTGGGGGTACAGCCCCCCCACATGGAGGGTGCAGGAGTGCTTGTCCCCCTGCTTTACACTTCATGACATTTTTTTTCCTGACATCTATGTTCGAAAATCAGCGAATCTGCATTTCAATTTGCTGATTTTCGAACAGTGGAAACTGTTGTGGTTTTGTTTTTCAAAGGTATGATTTGCTCATATGAGCAATCACACAAGTTTGTTTCGCCTTTGTAAAGGTAAACTGTATCATGCTATGTCCAAAAGTTATCATTAGGATGGAGTTCAATAATGATAGGTATAGACTCACTACAGGTTAAGTTTCCAACAAATGTAGAAGTTTAATATGGAGTGATGGTACTGTCAACAACACTAAAACAAGAAGGTAGAGAAAGGAGATTAGCATCTGATACTATACATGCAACACTAAGAAGTTCAATAAACTTATACCTCACAGTGTAAACTATGTACAAAATGTCAATATCTCCCAAGATTAAGGAGGAATAAAACCCTCCTGACACTCTCCAAACCAATGGTAAAGGTGAGCAGTCTCCCCATACAGAGTCTAACAAAAAACCCACAGTTTTACTCTCTGATAACGTAAAATAACAGTTCAACCAGTGCCAATGTAACAGCCCTAAATAACAGGTAGGTGCACATAATAAGCTTACTGGACTGGAATTGGTCTAAAGCTATCAAAAATAAACTGAAAATGATATTGTTCAATGAATGATTCAAATGCTAAATAAGTATCTTAAAGTCCCATTATCTTTAGACACAGGCGTACTCGCAATATAACTGTTGTGGAGTCCAAATCAGGTTGTGTGGAAATCAGCTTAGATCTCTTGTGATCTGGGGAATGAAAGGACTGTCCCATCTAGAATCCTTCATCTTTTAGATATTGCAGTGGTGCATTCCGGGTCTATATCACTTTATCGAATTGCTATTCAGTGAATAGCAATTCATCAAACCTCTATTTATTGAACAACATTTCAGTGAACAAAAAAGAACACCAGAACAGAAACTGCACAAAATCAAACCCACCAAAGTGGGGGACTTTGCCCCCCATGCCTCCCAATGTGGGGGGCTGCACCCCCACAGACCCCCTAACTATACAAACCAATTCTGAGATCGCACTACAGTGGGGAAAAGGCCAAAGTTGTGGTGTTGGCCAAGTGCTTCCTTACCCTGGGAAAGATTTTGTCGTTCGCTGAAATGCCATAGAGGTTTAATTAATTGCTATTTGCGGAATAGCAATTCGATAAAATGATACAGACCTGGAACATTCCATAGATTCCAGAAAGGACACAGCAATCTTCTTCAAATGGAATATGGCTTCTTCCACCTGTTGAAAAACATGTGGACTGTCTTGGAAAAGAACACAAGGCCTAGCTGGATAAGTTGTGGATGTTTTAAAGCCCTACGTCTGCAAATAGCACATTAAATGAAGCCAACCCTTCATCTTGCTGATTACAAGATTACAAAATCATTGTTGAAACAAACTTTTTGACCTATGTAAATAATTTTCTTTTTGGCCTATGCTACTCTCAGGACTTTTTCCTTCTGATGGAAGAACAGAAAACAAACTACGAATGCTCTTGAATAAGCATTAGGAAAGGACATGGGGCTAATGAATAATGAGGTCTCTCTAAAATCAATTTGCTGGTAGTGTCTAAGCCCAAAGTTGTGAGTAGCTAAGATTTTGAAAAAACAAAGCATATACTTTTGCTCTACTTCCTCCTGTAAGCCCAGAATCCTGACATTATTTCTGTGGCTTCTGTCTTCTTGATCATCAAGCTAATGTAGTGACTGGGAAAAAATCCATCAGAAAGGAAATTTGGTGTTCGACGTCAACTAGTCATCATCCACGATCTTCTGCTGTAAGGTGCTGATGCAATCCATAACACCCTTTACTGCATATTTAATGTCCTGCACTTGAGAACAGAGAGAATCTTGAAAGGTTTTCATAGACATCCTTTACTGATCTATGAATGCTGTTAACTGACTGTACATTATCATAGTTGCTGCTGCTGTGGCCCCACTCTTATTGTCCAATTCCTGCTGTGAGTAAGGGAAAGGCTCAGTAATACATTGTTGCAGTATTGAACACCAGATTTCCTTTCTGATGGATTTTTTCCCAGTCACTACATCAGCTTGATGATCAAGAAGACAGAAGTCACAGAAATAATGTCAGGATTCTGGGCTTACAGGAGGAAGTAGAGCAAAAGTATATGCTTTGTTTTTTAAAATCTTAGCTACCCACAACTTTGGGCTTAGACACTACCAGCAAATTGATGTTAGAGAGACCTCATTATTCAGTGAAATCTAGAATATATTTTATGTAACCTACAAAGAAACACAGGGATATATATGAACTTTTTGAATGTTGGGCTGGGAACTTGGAAAATGACCTACAAATATATTGTATAACATCTATCTTGAATTATACTAAATAATTGAATGATTTCATTATGTAAATATGTAAAAATTTCTCTGGATTTCATTTCTCTATTTAATTTTACATTTTCTATGCTGTTCTTTCTTATGTCTTCTGTATGGAGCTTTTCTCCCTGGGCCTCCGCTGAAAATGGACATATAGCCAGTCGGTCCTTCCCGGTCAACAAATGTAAAATAAATAAAAATAAAATAAAAATAAATAAAAATACTCTGTCAGCCATGTCTCCAGGGGTTTCTCTTCATCAGAACATGTCCAGGCTAGTTCTGGTTTTACTTGGCTATCTCTCTGGTAGCATTCATGAGGAAGTGTTTGTAGATTTACAGGAATAGAATTAGTCATTTAGATAATGCTTCAAAGTGGGATGCTCATTTTCACTCTGGTCACGTTGTCAGACCCAGAACAAGAAGCCTATTAGAAATTTTTTTAAGAACCCCAAATAAATGAATTGATGAAAACTAAACAACAAATTTTATCAAACATAAACCATCATCTTTAATCTGACAACATAATAAACCTCTTTTTATGAGATCAAGCTTCGATCCCATGTGAAAGAAAAAAATAATTTATAGCAAATCCTTGTCAAAAGAAAATAGAATATAATATATACCCTTAATATATCCTAACTTTCCCTAAATATATGAATGGATCAAATATACCTTCCTTCTATATGTTAAATAAAAAAATCAACATATTTACCATATTTCTAACCTCTTGCAAAATAGTTCAAAAACTGTATCACTAATACTTTCTTTTCATTATTCAAATCCATCAATTTCTGGCTTACTCATTTTCTAGACATATTTTCAAAACATCATTTAGTTCCTGCAAATTTATATTTAACTATATTTAACTATATTTTCAGCCACAACCTCCTCAATTTTGTCCACATTCCATTTTATGTTGCTTTTACCCATATTCTTATACATATCCATAGCAAATGTTTCCACCTCCTCTAAAATAACCTTCATAACATATATTTCTCCTCCATTTTTTTATATGTATGATTCTGCCTCTCTCCTTAACTTCTCCCCTCAAAAAGGAGATACTTTCTCACATTTACCTTGTAAAATACTTTTGTCAATATATTAATTTATTTTACCATCTTTTCTTAATATATTTTATTTTCTTTCTTCATTCTTTTTTTGTCATTTCCTCTTAAACTTTATTCATAATCACTTAATTATTTTGTCTAATTTTGGGTATTTCTTTTTACATTTTATATTTCTATATAACCCACTACCATTCTATAGTGGTACGAAATGGCAATATTGTACAATAATCTTTCCAAAGTTTATCAATGTCTTCTGTAAAAAAAAAAAAAAAATCTTTTTCTTCATTACTCACCCCCAAAAAAATTAATACCTTAACCTCACTAATATATTCTTTTATATGTAAAGCTTCTGTCTTAACAACCAAAGGATCAGTAAAGAAATCATACACATCACTTTTATTCTCCTTTAATCCTTCAGAAAAAAAAACATAATAAATTTCAGTAAGAAAAACACTTCTATATAAATTTCCTTTTCTTTCTTAATCTTGATTCTCCACACTTAATCATCTGCTTACGTGTAGCAATATATTCCTTATTTTTGTCATCTTTCTAATATTACAGTTAAAAATCATCCATAACAACTAAATCCATTTTAGTGGTTTACTATCATTATTTCAAATGGCAAAACATTTGCCGTTCAAAATAACGAAAATTTCAACCGAAACCAAACTTTTCGAAATACACAATGTCGCCCCAAATGTTCGTCATGTGATAGCTGTACAAGAGCTGATGTAAATCAAACTCCTATACGACATATCAACATATCACGTTTTTGCTGTGCCCCCCCACAACCCCTGCTACTAATATGTTCCAACTCCAAGATTGCCCTACAGTGGGGATATGGATGAATTTCCAATCCCCACTGTACCGCAATCTCTGTACATATAGTTGAACACACTTATGAGAATGCAGTACTGCATTCGCATAAGTGTGTTAAACTATCCAATACACTTTACATTTTGTGCACGACATTCTGATTTTTGGCAGCATAACTGCTGACAGAATGTCGTTCGCACAAATGATAGTAAATCCATTTTAGCCAAAACGTACTTGTTTTTTTATCAAATATTTTCTTTCTTTCTTAAACTTGAGTATAAGTATATATGCCAATTAATATCCACAACTTTTCCCTTTTCTTATATCACACACTACACATCTACCTGGAATAATAACAATAAAATTCAATACACTAATATCTTTAATCTTAATAAAGAAGGCAACCCTGGGACATAACTCCTCTCCAAAGCTCTAATTTCTTTTTCCCTGTATAATCACACCTCGCCTTTTGGATCATCATTACACAATCTAATATCATGTAAACAGATCACATCATATTTATTTTTGTGACACCAATTCCAAATACATATTCTTCTTTTCTCAGTTAACTATTTAAATTTAAAGAAATAACTTTTAAACTATCCCTTTCCTTTTTAGATATTTTTCCTGGATTAATTTTATTTTTTCTTTTAATCACTCTTTTCCTTATGGAACCTTTATCCATTTCTTCTTCCACTTTTCCATCCCCTATTTGTCTTGACTCAAAATGTATTATTGATTTTGAACCTCAGTATTATATGTCACCCTATCCCCCATCATTACCCTGTACTTCATTTGATTCCAGTATAAATCTCCTTCTTTACTGACACTTTCAAATTCAACATTTGAGCCCTCATTTATGTCTTTTTCAACATTCATAACATTTTCTACATTTTCATTACTAAGCATGCAATCCAGATTCACTGCTCTAGAGGTATCTATGCTAGTCACACTCATTTCACTCAGAATAAAAAGAAGTTTTGGGTTGCCCTCAATATTAAGCATTCCTTTCTTACAATCAATAATTATTAAACTTCATAAATGCATATTTCCTTGTTTAGTATCTAAACACATTGTCACCTCCCAACCCCCATTCCCCATTTCCATACCATCTAAATGTTTTAGCATCATGTAATCATTTACATTTGTCAATGGGAAAACCATAACTTTATCTTCAGTTACTTCAGAAGTTCTAAACTGAATGTTTACCTTTCTTCGAAATATCATATTATTCTAGGTATTTGTATACCCCAAACAGACTTCAAAGAATTTTTCCTCAGTTAGACGGCAAATATCAGAGGTGTGATTGGGTACAAAGAAGTAACTGGGAACATATATTGGGAATGTAATGAGTTGGCAGATTTTAAAAATTCCCTACAGAGTATTCTGTCAGAATATTGGGTGACCAAAGTGGTGTAACTAAGAAAATTATGGGACACAAGATCTGAATTGTTTAGTCATAGTAAGGCCTTCTTAAGTTTAATTCTGATGACTGTCAAAAAAGCAATTACTAGAAAATGGGAATTGAAGTCTAAACCAGCTGAATGTGATTTATTGAATATTGTAATAGTGATAAAAGACTTGGAAATGGAATCTTTGGAAAGGGGTAGGAACAAATTACACAGAAATAAATGGAAACTGTGTGAAAAATACATACAGAATAACGATCAGGAGGAGAATAGAGGTTTAAGAGAAGGCTGGAATTGAGCAATATATATAATGTTGGACTGATAGTTATAAAAAAAAGAACATCTATGATATATAATGTATGTATCTAGAAACATATTAATAGTGTTTTTTTCTTTTATTTTAATGTACTTTTGCCTATGTCTTAAGTGATAATTTAATAAAGGAGTTAAAAAATCTATAACATATAAGCCTATCTTATTCTAGAGTCCATGGCAAACAAAATGATTTGTCTTCATGTACAATTACAAATGTTCAGCCAACATGAAAGTTTCAGTTGTTAGTTCACAAAAATATTCTTATCTTATATGTATACAAGCATGGATGTCTTTTGCAATAAAACCTAATGAAACAACCACATTGTTTCACAAAAAGTATCTATCACTTGATTCACCATTTTTTGTTTCAGTATGCACAACTGGCATCCGTCTGTTATAAGCACTCTTGTTATCCACATTATAGACAACAGTCTCCTTTGCTACCTCTGCAGCAGCAGCATATGATTTATGCAGTGTTGTTTTTTGAATTTCAGCACTACTGCCTTGTTTGTCTTTATCACTATTATTGTAACACAAGCTTTTGGAACAAACTGAATGCTCTGAATACTGTCCTATTCCATACTGTCAACATCAGCTTGGGGGGCATATCTGACCAAGGAACCACACATTCATCAGACAATGCCTTCTCATCCATCTTACACAGTAAAGTTTCCATATTCAAACCTGCATCTTCCAAATGTATAATGTGTGTGTGTGTGTTACTATATTATCTGCAAAATTTGTATCCAAATCGCATAATTCGTCATCACCTGACCTTCGATCTCCATATCAAGTAAAACAGCAGATCTCACAACAATATCGCATGAATCTGGCTTCTCGTCCATACTCCTCTTCTGGTAGCGGCTGTCCAGCTCAAGCACTAGCTTGAAAAGAGTAAGGAATATTCCCCAAATTTCATCTAGTAATATAAATACCACATCAGCTCTCTGTTAAAACGAAGTCACTAGCCTAGTGCAACTAACTTGGTCAACAAAAGAGTACAGAAATTAAAAATAAAAATTAAAAAACGAGCTGCAGAGGAATATAGAAAGGCTCAACTGGAATCAATTGACATGATTCCATTCGGGTCCTTAAACTCGATCTTTAAGAATATTCCTGGAATCACTTATAGAACCCCACCCCTCGAGATTAACAGACATAGTAGTATATGCACATACCTTCTTAGAAGCAAGGTCTGAGGATTTTTAGACTTGTAATTTATTTATTAATTTATATGACATTTGTTAACTGGGTTGGTGTAACTGAGCTAGAGCCCATTTGCAGTGGAGACCCAAGGAGAAAAGGTCCAAATACAGAAAAAAAAAAGAATATACAAAATGTAAAAGAATGAGACAAAAATGAAGAAATAATATATAACTGCTGACAAATTTGAGGCATAAAATTATAAACATAATATGTTACATACAATGAATACAGAATTGAGATATAACTTTATACATGGTATATTACATAAGAAATTGGGGTAAGCAGATTGAGACATAACATAATGAAAGTGTTTACATATAGTAAAATGGGGGTAAAGCATCACATCATTTAGTGAGATACAACAAAGGTGGTGAAGTGGAAAGAGTAAAGGATGCACAAATAGTAGAGCAATTAAATTGCAAGTAAAGGAGGGGGTGAGGGTTTATGTGGGGTCCTGACAAGGGCGTTTCACAGAGTTAGATAGAATGTTTTTAGTTCTTTTTTGAAGCTACTGGAGTGTGCAATGGCTCTTATGTTGAGTTGGAGTTTGTTCCAAGTGAGAGATAATGAAAATTTGTATAATGTTTTACCAACTGTTTTTTGGGGTTTGTATCTTTGTAGGAGATTTTGGTCTGTGCTAGAGAGTGGATAAATAGGAGTGTAGTAGGTCACAGGATTAGATAGCGTTTGTTGAGAATGAAGTGTGTTGTGTGGAGTAAGGAAAGTTTTAGTTGTTGGAGGAATTCTAGCCATTGTAGATTCTTTAGTAAAAAGGCAGTGATGAGAGGTATGGGGTTGGTTTGCAACGAATCTTGCAATTTTGTTATATAACTGTTCAAGCTTGGTGACAACGGTAGACTGAAGGTTGGTAAGGATTGGTGGAGCATGCAGGAAGCTTGGAAGTAGATAAGCTTGAGTTACAGAGAGTCTAGAATCTAAAGTAAGGATTTTTTTTTTGTTCCTATAAAGAAGACCCAGGTTTTGGTTAGTTATTCTGATGGATTGTTGGATGTGAAGGAAGAATTTTAATTTGTCATCTATTATGTTACCAAGGAGCTTTGTGTGGGATTCTACATTAATGATGGCTTTATTTAGTGATGAGATGGTAAATATAGATTTGAGATGAAAGAGTGATTTTGGAAGAAAAAGTAGATGTTTGGTCTTTTTAGGATTTAAAATTAGCTGATTTTCAGTGAGCCATCTTTTTACAGTAAGGAAAGAGTTTTAGGTGAGTGTGTGAAGATGAGAGATACTTTCAGAAGAGGAGATGAGTGCGGAATCATCTGCATACTGAATAAGACAGGAGTGGCTGCAGGATCTGTGAAGGTTGTTAGTGAAAATATTAAATAGAAGGGGTTCAAGGATGGAGGCCTGGGGGACACCAGTATGGGGGTCTACTTCATAGAATCAAAATTTTGGAACTTCGAACCTTTGATCATCAAAGACCAGAAGATCGAGTTCTGAAATACTGAACCTACAGGGAAAAAATGCAAATCATGAAAACGTCCGATTTCAGTTTTTGGCACTGGCGCAAGCCCCACTGCACCCCCACACCCCCTGCTATTTAAATATGCCAACTCCAAGATCCACTACAGTGAAGAGAATGGTAAAGTTCCCATTCCACACTGTGCGGCAATCTCCATTCACAAGATTTAATATTTCGGAACTTCGATCCTCTGGTCTGTGATGGTCAGAGGTTTGATGTTCTAGAATCTTGATCATATGAAGGGGATCCCTGTATGGATGGGTAGAAGGGGGAGCAGGAACCATACCATCTAACAAATTGTGTCCTGTTTGAGAGATAACTGGAGAACCATTCAAGGGTGGAAGTAGAGAGGTTGGGGTCAGCTAATTTTGTTAAAACTTGTTAAAAGGTGCTGATTATGAAAATATAGAGACCAATTAGTGACCATTTCATTACTGGCCACTCTTTCAGGATTACAGAGCTGCAGGGTTGTTTTTTACAATGGCAGTGGAACATGGATTCAGTTGCTACAGTGATCCTTATTACATAGGACAAATTTCATATAGCTACAAGTTAGAGTACAGTAACACATAAGGAACATTAGGAATACAGTCTACTATCCCTGAGGCCACTCATCTTAAACAGGTTCGTTATCAAAATTATGATCTTGTAAGATTTGAAATAATGTATTATTATTATTATTATTATTATTATTATTATTATTATTATTATTATTTCTGTAACCCTTAGCTTTATTTACATGTCTTACACATTTTAGGGAAAAATTAAGCATGGTATTTTTCACTGGTAAAAATCTACCCAGTGGTCTTTACAATGAGCTCATTATGAAATATGTATTGTGGATGGCATGACCCCCTCCTCACATTCCAATTAGCAGCTTTCAAGAATGCCATGCTCCCCTTTCCCTCCTCTCCTGCACCAGCTAAAATTCCCCTACATTTCCTCAAGATATGGGCTGAACATGCCCTTGGGGGTGACCTGTAGATCCACTTATACTCACCACCAAGTGAGTCAGGGTCATTGAACCGCTGTAAAACTTGCACTCTCTAGATTAAAATTCCAAATTCAAAACTCTTCTAAACACCACAAAATCATAGGTTGGCATTCCCAGGCTGGGGCCATCTTCCAAAGAATTCTATCTTTCTCTGGCTCTACAGCACACTTCCTTTACTGTGCATTTCTCACTCTACAGCCCCCCCCCCTTAATGTACATTTCTAACTCTACAGTGTTCCCCCTTTAATCTGCACTTCTCACTCTACAGCTTCACCCTTTTAATGTGCATTTCTCACTCTATGGACTCCCCCCCTTAATGTACATTTCTAGCTTTTGTAACCATGCAGCTGAGAAGTTAAATTTATGTGTTAAATTATACTATCCATCTTTTCACAAATTCAGATGAAGAATCTAACTTCACATATATTTGAATCAAAGTTATTTCAAAATAATATAATCACAGTAGAGAAAAACATTCTAGTCCCACAAAACAAAACAAAATGGTGTGGCCACTGCCTCAATGTGGAGAATGGTGCACAGTTTCATGACTTCTCACACATATTTAATTTTCCGCATCAGAAAAGTTCAATGACAATTTTAACCCCAGATTTTGGTGAACAAGAACTTAAACACATTCATTAAAGTGGTATATTTATTTAATTATGTAGGTTTTATGTATGTATGTATATATGTATGCATGTTTGTTAGCTTACTGGGGTTGGGCCACAGCACTAATCAGTACAATGGGAATTGTAAGCTCAGTCCATGTTGGATAAAACAACTGTTAACAGGGGCTAAAACAGAATATTCAGGAATACATATACATGACTCACAATGAATTGAGTAAAAAGGCAACACATTCTAACAGTTCAAAAAATGCAGTGCATGACTGCTTGAAGAAAGGCTATGTGGAAGCTTATAATAAATCAGTTAAAATGATTTGCTAGGGGTCTTCAACATACACTGCAACAATCTACTGAACAGTTTCATCCTTGTAGGTTTCTTATTTGAATATATATGTAAAGTTAGTCAAAAATATTTAATTTGACAACGTGTATGATAACTGCAGATATTGTCTGGAGACTGATGAACAATATGGAAATTATGTAAAGCTTGTCAATGTATTTTTCTAGTGGTCCCACTTACAGTGAGGTCATTTTATTGATTTATTTTTATTTTTATTTATTTTTATTTTTTATTTTATTTATCATTTGTTGACCGGGAAAGTCCGACTAGGTTCCACAGAGCCTGTTTTCAGCGGAGGCCCGGGGAGAAATGTCAAACCATAGCAAAGAAGGGGACTGTCAGCAGTCCTTCAATTAGGCTCCCTGTTAGGCTTTATAAAGACAAAGAACAAAAGAAATAACATGCTGCACTTTCATCTCACCTTTTTTGTGAAATCTCTGCAATGGCTGAATGATCTACTCTAACAGTTTTCTTTTTTTTTTTTTTTTTTTTTACTTTTTTTCCACCTAAAAGGTTCTTTAACTTATTTTACTGTTTTGCAACAGGCCAGCCAAGCTATGTCACAGTATACATTCTGCATATAAATTATAACAGGGGTGCTACAACTCTTGCTGCTGCTGCTGCTATTATTTTTGAGGTGCAGCAACACTGCTTCATCTGTGCACTTATCAGGGTTTGCCAGAAACAAAACCTACCATATTTACATTCTTAGAGTGCTATCTGTCTGTGCTCAGTACAGCTATAAAGAAAAAAACAAGGTCTTTATCTGAAACAACAAGAAGTGACAGCTGCCAATGAGCTATTTTGACAACTGGGGCTGCGTGTATCACTTCATTGCAGTACCATCAGTAAAAGGCACCTGTTAGGCAGGAGGCAGGTTCTAGCATTCTGCTTTGATACGTCACAGCCCTTAATGGTTTGGCACCATATCAGTGAACTCCTACTACACACACTGGTGCTCTCTGTTCCCACAGGCTCAGAAGTGGTTTCTGGTGCACTGCACGGCAAAGATTATGTCAGTGTGATACTTATGCTGCACCACCAGAGATTTCACATAAGATCTCTCAGCAGGTCAACTGAAATAAAACATCTCCATTACTGTAGAATTCGGATTTCATCCTCTTGCTTACTCAGATGGACTGAAGCACTGTGGTGCCAAGGGACCAGTTATGCATCACAAAGCACGTCCACAGCTGCATATATATTTGTTTATAAGACTGATTTTTGTCTTTTACAATTCTGTACTATAGTCAATGAAGCACTCTCCAGCACTAAACTGTTTTTTTTTTTCCAAGAAAAAAAAATGCTCATTTAGTTTAAATTTGCTAAAATGTTGCATACTTGAGACTCACATGAAATGTGTTACTCTTGCTATGTATGCCTCTTTCTTACATTAAAACATACCACTGAAACCCTTCAATACACCTGGAACTATCGTGTGCATATTACCCAAGTAAAGAAAGAGAAAAAAATGTTCTTCCCACTGGATAAACTGTCATGCGCTGGCAGACAGCCTCAATTTATGCAGACTTGTTTAAGCAAATTACTCTAAACTCATAGTAATCATTAGCGGACCAGAGTTCCGCTGTGGCGACCCCTAGCCGGGAAAAGCCGAAAGATACAACAACAACAACACTCTAAACTCATAGTAAGCCCTAGAAAGGCGCTATCTGTTTACTTTGATAACTCAGCTTTCTACATATTACCAACTTTCATTCTTGAAGCACCATGGAGTTAGGAAGCAAATGGTGGCAAACAATGCTATAGCAACAAGCTGTCAAAATGTGGAAAGCATAAGGTAAGGGGTACACAATTTCTTGCAAAACAGAAGTACTCAAGAATGGTGCAAGAATATCAAACGCATTTTCTTGGAAATACTGGAAATGTCAAATGTTACATTTTGGAAAAAAAATGCTTCTTCTTGGAGTAATGACAGCCTTGGAGATAATTATAATAATTAGCAGAGGTGTGGGACTGCAACCCATGACATGGAGGACGGGGGCCCTTGTCCCCAATATAAAACACCCCTTTCAGTCAAATGTCCAACAGATTATTATTCAGGGCATTTATTCATTCAAAATGTTCACAGTTTATTACCAGACTACTAATGTATATATAATGACATTCAGTGCCATCAAAGGAGGTCTAACAAAAGTAAGACAGCAGAATGTCATTTAACATAAAGGTGGTGAAAGCATGACCATCATTTCATAAAAAAATAGAAATTATGAGAAAAGAGGAAAGTAAATAATGGTTACTGTATATTATTTTACAGTGTGTGAGCATCTACAGCATAGATAGCTATTTACAGCAGAATTAATAGTACAGGCAGCTTTATTACAGCAAAGCAACACTAACACTTAAGGATGTAGCACACTGTTTACATAGTTGACAACACTACAAAGACTTATTTGTAAAAATATAAATATTTGTATTTTTAAACTGTTTCCCAAGAGTTTACAATAAGAATGGAAATCTGTATGAACTAATACCAGTAGGTTG
This sequence comes from Protopterus annectens, assembly GCF_019279795.1. Classification (NCBI taxonomy): domain Eukaryota; kingdom Metazoa; phylum Chordata; order Ceratodontiformes; family Protopteridae; genus Protopterus; species Protopterus annectens. The sequence continues at coordinate 601,694,059 of NC_056726.1, forward strand.
AATACAGCTGGTACTTTAATAAAAGTGTGTTGACTGGCTTGCATGGAAAGCCTGCTATGAAGGCTAGTCAGTAAATACAGCAGGGGATGCAAGAGGTGTTAAAATGCCATGCTGTAGCATCAGTTTATCACAGATATTACATTTTGTTTTAAAATATGCAGCGGATCTGGAGAACTAAGTTATGCACCACTGCTGTGACAGGAATTTATGATGCACAGCACCTACACAGGAAATAAGTCAGGTACAGAAATAAGAAAGAAAGAGCAATAAAAGAAAATTATGAAACTCCTTATAAAGTAGAGGGATGTGAAAACCAAGAAAAGGCACAAATGGAAATGTGAATTGAAGATTTAATTATGCCAAGGTAAGAGAAGATGAGACTCAGCAATTAACAGCTAAAACAGGAAGAGATGATATAAAAACTGATTATAATCAATCAACAGCAATGTCTACAGAAGAAGATGATATTCCTGGGAAAGTTTAGAAATTAGGAGGGGAAAGGCTGTTAAAGATCTGGAATGTTTTAACAGTATTTTAAAAGGAAGGAAGCTTCTTGGAAAAAAGTTGTAGTGGCTGTACTACCCAGAGAGGGCAAAGACCTTCAGAACCACCTTCAAAGAGAACCATTTAAATTTTAACTATGATTATGAAGAGTTTATGTATATACTAGACAGGAGAATGGCAAAGATGTTGCAAAACAGATAAACATCATCATAGACCTGGATAGGAGGCAAACAATTGACAACATTAGTAAAACTGTGATGATCCAGAGGGAAGCAGAGTATAAGAAAACACTGCTATCCTTGGTGTGTTTTAATGCAGAGAAAGCATTCAATAGAGTCAGCTGGGATTTTATGAGTAAAGCAATTAAAGCATTTGTATTCCCTGACAGAGTAATAGAGCTAATTACGGGGATATATGAATGCTTTGAGGCACCTATTCTTAGGCCGGGAGAGCTCCTCATAGACAAGCTCTGTTTGAAGCTATTGGGAAAGAAAATAATGGACTAATAAATTCAATGATATAAATGTGTTGTGGAATATTTTGAGACAGTTTCAAGCCTTTTCATGATATAAAATGAAAAAAGATAAAACTTAGGCAATCGCAGTAAACTATGTACTCACATATGAATTGATTCAATAATACCCATACTTATGGGAGATACGATGAAGTATTTAGGTGCATACATTATTTATTTAGTTACTATTTGTTCACCAGGTACATGGAATAGTCTATTGACCCTTTTCAGGGATGACCTGCGCTTAAAGAGCAGAAAATGTGTCATGGTCTTTTAATCAACAATATTATATTCAAATATGTTTAGCGATTGTTTTCTCAATTGCTAGCCTTACGATAGTGGGATGATGATTGCTGGATTTAGATCCTAAATTGTTGAGTTTCTGAAGGAGGGAATTGGTCTCTTTTACTGAAATTAACACCATCCAGTTCCATTACAAATGATTCTGTTATGGCAGTTAAGGATATGTGTAAAGAAACTATACAAGAGATAATATAAAAACTAAGAAACTGGAAGCTCTTCATTATGGATATGTACGTTAAGATAACAACAGTGAAAATATTTTTGTTTCCTTTAGTTTTATACATGTCAGGCATATTTTTCTCAACCAGAGGAGAAGTTGTCGATAGCAAATAATAAAGATAAGAATTTATTTATTTGGGTGGGGAAAAGGATAAGAGTTAAGTGGGGTAAGTTGATCCTTCCCACATAAAAAAGTGGTTTAGGATTGCCTGATTGGAATGGATACTTTATTTGAGGCTCACATACATAATGCAAGCAGAAGGTTATATTTAAAGTGGAAAAGGATGATGATGGAGGGGAGATCAAGAAATAAGGAGACAATAGGAATTTAGATGCAGATCCCAAAGGAAACTAACAGAAACCAGACAGATTATTATATTCATAAAGTTGCACAAAGTATTCTATAAACTAAGCCAACATGGGAATAGAGAAAGAGGAGTTTGTCAACAGCGATGATTGTGAGAGAAGATATAGAAAATACAAAAAAGAGGGCTGGAATTTACTGGTGAAATTTGGCAAAGACTCTAGAGTACTGGCAGCAAATAACTAGAGAAGGAAAGGTAATAAACTGGGATGAGACCGAGAAGAAGTTTACACTGCTAGTTAGAGACTGCCTCCCCTACCAGGGATTGATATCAGAGTACAAGCACACAGAAAGGGATAGGGGAATGCTACACGAGTGACCAGCTCTGGTAGAGTTTTTAATCATGACTAGAATAGAAGCTGCTATCAAAAAGGGGATAATTAGTAAGGCATATAAAACATTTCATGAAAACTATAAGAATCAATCAGAGGAGGTTAGAAAACATTAGGAAGACAGACTCAAAGGGCAACTTATAAAGGAACAATGAAAGGACATCTGCACAGTTCTCACATATATGTCAAAGACTAGAAGGTACAGGATTTGTGCTTGGAAGTCTTTGCATAGATATTTGTATATTGCAGGTAGACTTCAGAGAAATGTTCCTCTTGTAGACAGCAAATGCTGGAGGCGTGATGGAAACAAGACAGGTAACTGGAAACATGATTTGAGGGGTTTAACAAGTTGGCAGATTTTAAACATTTCCTACAGAGTACTTTGCCAGAAATGTTGGGGGAGCAAGTGACTGTAACTAAGGAAATTATTCCTTTGAGCTGGGATACAGTATCTGAATTGCCTAGACATAGTTAAGGCCTCACTGAGTTTTATGCTATTGGCTGCCAAAAAAAGCAATTACTACAAAATGAAAATCAAAAGCTAAGCTAACTGTAACTGAAGTAGTGAATATTGTGAATGAGATAAAATAACTAGAGTGGGATCTTTAGAAAAGGGAAGGTGCAAGTTACATAGAAATAAAAGGTATTTGTGGGAATAATGCAAACAGCATAGTGTTCAACAGGAGGCGTAAGGTTTAATAGAAGGCAGGAACTGAGCAATTTACGTAATGTTGGAGTGAATAATTGTTAAAAAGAACAATATATATGCAAAGTAGAATACATGAATGACAATAAGATATTTTTCTGTTAATGTATGTGAGCCTATGTCTTAAGTGATAATTTAATAAAGTTGTTTAACAAAAGGGTTGGAGCAACAAAAGGTTGAAGAGGCTGAAACACACAAGTCAAATGACTCATACACATACACAAACGCACCCACAAACACACACACCTATATGTGTGTGTTTATAAATAAATAAATAAATATGCATATGTATGATTGTCTGCCTTTTGGTTGCTTTGTGTAAGAGAATGAAGTACAGCCCTCCCTCTGCTGTTGTGCAGTCTCTGAGTTTATATATATATAATTTGCAGGAGGTGGGGGGGGGGGTGTGCAAAAATATTTTGTGTCTTTTTTTTGTTTGTTTTTTAGTCTTTTTAGATTTCATCTAAAAAGATTGTCCTTTTTATATAGGCTTATATAATGAATAATCACCGATGAGATTGAAACTCAAAGCACTGAATGAACTCTTGACCAACTAGATAATCTAAAAAAGTAATTGCAAATAAAACCAACAGGTTACATTTACAATTAGCAAAACTAAAACCAAACTCAACTCTGCCTCATATTCAGAAATTAAATATATTAATCTCTGGGTCACACAACCTTGTAGAAAGATGAAAAAATCCTGAATATGCAACAGTTGAGCTGATGAAGTTCGAGCATTGCTAATTCAACCCACTATACCATCAATAAATATCACCTACCTTTAAGCACACTACAAAATGTATACAGCAAGAAATCATGTAATACCTATGTATACACATATGTGATCTATGGTTGAATATATAAATGTGTGTGTGTGTGTGTGTGTGTGTGTGTGTGTGTGTGTGTGTGTGTGTGTGTGTGTGTGTGTAAGTAAATCTGCTGTAGCTATACTGAATGGTTAAAAGATAATATCAAAAGTAGAAATTACAGCACTAGTAACACTGACTGCAAATGCTCATACATTGAGCTACATGGGTGGTGCTGTTGTACAGCATTATAGAGGCTATGTTAATCTGGTGGATAACATGGCTGTTTGATTGGTTATACAATAAGATTTGTCTGGTTACAGACTATTGGTGGATGTCTTGTGGATGGAGGTATGCACTGCCCACTTGTGTATGCCATAGCCACTGCTTGCTAAATGTCAAAGTATGTGAGTTTATTGCCCTACAGATTGCAAATATGGAGATTTTTTGTTTCTGGTAATGATCTTGTTTCTTTTACTTGTATCTACATACGCGGTTCCTTCATAAGTAGATAGCACATTAAGTCTTTGTCTGTACTGTGCTCCTCTGTCTGCATCTATTGGAATGCTAGACATGTCATGTCACACTTCAGAACTGTTACTAATTGAAAATGCATATTTATGGTTGCCATGTAACCTACCACCTCTAACCACATCTACAAATTTTTTAGGTGTGGTTACCATCATAATATGGAGAAGAAAATCAGGTGTGTGCTTACTAAAAGGATGCAAGGCCTAAACAGCATGTCCTACATGAACAAACTCAAAGCCCTGTCATTATACTTGGTATCCTACAGACTGATAAATGTTGACCCATATCTAGCATACAGGCTTCCTCTGACCTATTACTGATGGAGTTACTGCACATCAGCAAGTCAAATGGCATCAGAAATAGTCTAGGGGGGGGCGGTGGCCAAGGATGAACACAGGATAGCAGCAGATTTCTTCAGCTCCACCAATTTCATTACATTGACAGGAATTAATTACTTAAAAAATTAATTTTTGAAGTAATTTTCTTTCTAAATATGTTTGTTTTATATAGTTCTTGAACTATATCTAAAAAAGAAAGGAAATCTTAATAATATTCCTGTCAGAAATTACTTTGGAAATTTTCCTGTCAGTTTATCAGTCTGAAATGAGTTCCAGTAAGACAAATTCTCAAGACTCCAGCATCAAGAAAGAACTTCAGTCTCTGATAATTATAGTCCAGCAACTTACTGCTAAGATGGATAAAATGGATACTAAAATAGACACTTTCATAGAAAAACTACAAAACAAATAGACTTGTTACATATGGACCTGCAACAACAGAAGATCCAGATGACAGGCATAGAAGAAGCTGTGAATGACATGGAAAATAGAATACAAGAAGAGGAAATCAACATTGAGTTTCTGCTGAAACAAAATACACATTTACAAACAAAGCTGGATGACCTGGAAAATAGATCTAGGCGCAATAACATTAGGATTTTTGGACTGCCAGAAAATATTGAAGGTAACAATATTACTTCTTTTTAACAACATGGCTCCCTAAAACTTTAGATTTACCAGAAGCATTCTCTTTTGGTATCGAAAGAGCACATAGATCTATAGCTAATACTAACTCTAACAAAAACTATCCTAGATCAGTTATAGTTAGATTTATATCATCTTTTGATAAAGAGATGGTTCTTAAATCTGCTTGGGCTAAAGCTCCTGTTAAGATTAATGAAACAACTGTGCGTTTTGACAATGACTATTCTTCCATGGTATTAGCTAAAAGAAAAGTTTTTCTGCCACTAATAAGGGAGCTTAAAAGCACAGTTTAAAACATACCTTCTGTTTCCTGCCAAGCTTAAAATCTTCCTTCCTGATGGTCCTAAAATTTTCGATGACTTAGACTGCTTTACTGTTTATCAAAAAAAATAAGATTTTGGAAAAAATAGAAGAAATGGAATGGGCTAGTCCTTCGTTAAAGAGACTGGCAACTGAAACTTCGTGGAAGACTTCAGAGAAGAAGAAGAGACTAAAAAACAAATGATTTGTACTATGTTTTTTTTTCTTTTCTCTCTCATCATTTTATTTTATTATTAATCTTTTTAAATATAGTTCCTGCATTCCCAAGAAGCAACAAATATTTTGAAAAAGATTTAATCAAAGTTATTCTCTGTGTGCAAAGAAATGTTTTGTTTCATAACTAGTCAAAATATCTGGAGATTTAATGGCAAGCTGTGATTTAACTTGTTTCTCTTTCTGAAGAGGAAAAATAAGGTCAGTAATTTGATACATTTTTTTTTCCTTTAAAAGTTTATATGTTCTTCAAATGCTATTCCTAATTATACTTTCTTGATTACACTGCTTATGCTTGTTTGTAAATAATCTGTCATGCTTTAACTAATAATAATTAGAACTAAATAATAGTAAATAATATGTTTTATTTTTAACTCTATTAATATAAACAGTAAGTAACATTCTATTGTATATACTTCTTATAGCTTTCTCTTACATTTTTTTATTTCTGCCTTACACCCTTTTACTTTCTACTCTCTTTTCTTTTCTTTATTAATATATAGAAATGCTTTTGATCATATAGACACAGTAAATAATAAGATTTGCATAGGAGTTGAGTTGGGACAAAAATGTTGAGTTTTGTTACTTATTAATAATTTTGGGCTTGATTTCACTTACATAGAGTCTGTAATAACCTGTAGAATGCATTGTGAAGGTTTTGTCATGTTTAGATGCATTTACACTGCTAAATGAATGTTTGTCACTAGTTTTTAATACGTTTCCCGCCAAAATGTTAAGAGAGACAATCTGGGATGTGGGCTGTCTCATGCACGGTGTCCATGAGCTACTTCAAAAGCTTCAACTCTCAGAATTCTCACAGAGAAGCTGAAAGCAGCTAGTCTCACCTTTGACCTAGATATCACACTGACACATCACAGATAAAGGAATGACACTACCTAATTATACTTTCTTGATTACACTGCTTATGCTTGTTTGTAAATAATCTGTCATGCTTTAACTAATAATAATTAGAACTAAATAATAGTAAATAATATGTTTTATTTTTAACTCTATTAATATAAACAGTAAGTAATATTCTATTGTATATACTTCTTATAGCTTTCTCTTACATTTTTTTATTTCTGCCTTACACCCTTTTACTTTCTACTCTCTTTTTCTTTTCTTTATTAATATATAGAAATACTTTTGATCATATAGACACAGTAAATAATAAGATTCGCATAGGAGTTGAGTTGGGACAAAATGTTGAGTTTTGTTACTTATTAATAATTTTGGGCTTGATTTCACTTACATAGAGTCTGTAATAACCTGTAGAATGCATTGTGAAGGTTTTGTCATGTTTAAATGCATTTACACTGCTAAATGAATGTTTGTCACTAGTTTTAATAAGTTTCCGCCAAAATGTTAAGAGAGACAATCTGGGATGTGGGCTGTCTCATGCACAGTGTCCATGAGCTACTTCAAAAGCTTCAATTCTCAGAATTCTCACAGAGAAGCTGAAAGCAGCTGGTCTTACCTTTGACCTAGATATCACACTGACACATCACAGATACAGGAATAGCAGATTAATAATATGTGTTAAAACCTATGTCCCAAACATATACATTACTATAACTCATTTAATTCATCTGATTGACAAGCATAAATAATTTTATAACTCTATACTGGAAGAAATTGTCATGTGATATATTTTAAAGCAGTAGTATAGCATGTTTGTAAAATCTGGTTACTAAAATGTGTTTGCTGTGCATTATTTTGTATAAAGCAGACAGATTTATTGAAGGGACAGCAATGTAAGATGGTGCTCAGTAAAGATACAACTCAGTGAGATCAGATATATATGTATATATATGTATGTGTGTGTGTGTGTGTGTGTGTGTGTGTGTGTATGTGTGTGTGTGTGTGTGTGTGTGTGTGTGTGTGTGTGTGTGTGTGTGTGTGTGTGTGTGTGTGTGTATGTGTGTGTGTGTGTGTGTATGTGTGTGTGTATATGTGTATGTAGATATATATATATATATATATATATATATATGTATATGTGTATATGTGTGTGTATGTGTGTATGTATATATATATATATATATATGTGTGTGTGTGTGTGTGTATGTGTGTATGTAGATATGTATATAAATGTTTCTGAGAATCTGCTTAACTATGAAGTATGATTTATAACAATTTTTATGAATACAATATTTTATTCTATTGGCAATAATGAGTTTGAGTAAATGCTCATATACAAGCAATTCAAGGTTTTTTTTGGAAGCTGTTAACTGTATTTACATGACAGAAAATAGATGCATCCTAATATATGTTATGTCTGAATCATATTAGCCAAAGTTTTTGATTTAAATGAATGTTAGAACTTATTTTTCTCTCCTCTTGATTTCTAACATCAAGATTATTTGAATGCTATTTGAATACAAGTGTTTTACAGTACATGGATGTATATAGTAGTATGAACAGTTTTTAAAAAAAAAAAAAAAAAAAAAAGGTTTATTTTAGTTTATATGATGCTGTTTTACCAAATGTGTAGTCTTGTCTTGCTAGATAATTGAATTGAAAACTGTTAACTTCAGTTAAATATAACTAGTATTAAATTGATAAGGTGGTAGCTGACGTACTGCTGCTTAGGGTAGGGGGTTAACTTGAGTGGTAAATACTACTGTAAGTTGGAGTTTACAACTCCAGCCTGGATGCAAGGTTTAATCCTTACATTATTTTCACTTGTTCATTGTTATTTATATATAGTTTTGACATCCACAATATATTTTGTACATTCATTGTCACTACAAACAAAATTGAATCCTATACGAATCCCATAAGAGATTCAATAAATACAGCTATATTTAAAGGTACACCTAAAGGAGGAGATGTAACATTACTTATCTTGTTATTTGTTATTTTGATCATAAGATTCTTAAGTTTTAAAAATGCCAAATGGCATCTTTAAAAGGAATTTCTTTAAACATTAATGGATTGAATAATCCATGTAAAAGGGCAAGCCTAATAAGATACATTAATTTACATAAGGCCAACTTAGTCTTCCTACAAGAAACCCATCTCTTGAAAAAGATATTGATAAACTAGCCACAAACAAATATACAGTATTGGTTAGTTCAGAGCACACTCAGAAAAAGAGGAGTGGCTATTTTATGGAATAAAAGTATGCCCATTCCTAAAACCATTAAGTCTTATCAGGATGACAAAGGAATGTTTTGTATGGTTACAATACAAATTAATGGGAAGACTTACACTTTAATTAATGTATATTGGATACCTGGAATTGGTATTAATACAGTGAAACATCATCTTGATAAGATCATATCATTCTCTATAGGAGATATTATTTTAGCTGGTGACTTTAATTGTATACTACATGAAAGTGATACTACCACTATAGGAAAGAGAATAATTACATCTAATGCAAAACATTTAAAGGATTTTGCTAATTCTTATCATTTGAATGATATTAATAATCAGATAGATTCAAAATCATTACCATACACTTTTTTTTCTAACAGATACAAAACTTATTCAAAAATAGATAGGGTCTTTATTTCTAACCAGATGGTAACAGATTTAATTAATTCCAAAATCATTTCATGTCCTATATCTGATCATAATTCAATTGTTTTGAATTCATGATAAAAATACTCATAATGTTCAGATCAAAAGGATACCAGCATACTTAACTCAACTAAAAGACTATAAAGAATATATACTTTCAGAAGTAAAACATTTTTAGATATAAATAACACTCCTGAAGTCTCCATTGTTTATGTTTGGGATGCCTTAAAATCATATCTATATGGACAAAGTATCAGATGGTATAATAATAAAAGGAAATCTTGGGATAAGGAATTGTTAGATATTCAAAGTAAATTAGACTCTTATAAACAAAATAATAAAGAAAATATTATGGACAAGAAAGTTATTGAAGAAATAAACAAACTAAATGAGAAATACAAAGAAATTTTAACTCATAAAGTTAAAATAACTTCAGAGAATACAAGTTTTGTCTTATTCAATAAGCCCCAAATACTTACATAGACTTAAAAATAAAACAAAAAGGTTGAATAAACAAAACCATATCAAAGAAATCTTTTCTCTAAGGAAAAAGAAGAATGTTTCTAGTATACCAGAAATACTAGATGAATTTAGAAATCACTTTCACAAAATTAACCATAATAATATTAACATGAAACCTAAAGATAAAATAAAGGAGTTTATAACCACAAATATGAATAAAAAGCTTAATAAACAACAGATTAAACTATTGGACAAGGGTATTTCATATACAGAAGTTATTACACAAATAAATAAGCTTAAATCAAACAAAGCACCGGGTAATGATGGTATTATACCAGAGATATATAAAATCCTTTCTAAAAATACATATTCATTAATACATAAGGTTTTTATTTTGGCCCAAACTGAGTTAATAACCCCCCCCATCTTGGCAATATACATTTATTTCGCCAATTTTAAAACCTAATAAAGATCCAACTAGATGTTCTTCATATCAGCCCATCTCATTACTTAATGTTGATTATAAAATGTTTATGAATATCTTTGCTGATAGATTGAAGACAATCATTCCCGGCATTATAGATATAGATCAGACAGGCTTCATTGTAAATAGAAATACTTTTGATAATATAAGAAGAACTTTAACATTAATAGATTTTGCAAATAGGAAAAAGAAAGATTTAACACTTATTAGTCTTGATATAAGTTCAGCATTTGATTCAGTAAGTTGGGACTATCTGTTTACCTTAATGAAGTGCACAAACTTCTCGGATGCATTTGTAAATCTAATTGAACATTTATACAAAGGAACGGTGTCTTATATTAAGGTAGGAACATATGTTTCACAAAAAATACCCATTCTTAAAGGTACAAAACAAGGATGTCCACTTTCTCCACTATTATTCACTTTAGTAATAGAGCCTTGGGCTAATTTGATCAGAAACAGTACTGACATAGAGGGTTTTGAAATAGATGAAAATACAACATCCAAAATTCAACTTTTTGCAGATGATGTTCTAATTACATCAGCAGGATCTAATTCTTCTATACAGTCTCTATTTGATAACATGATGAATTTTAAAAGTATTTCTGGTTTAATATTCAATGAAGAAAAACTAAAATACTACCTATATATACACGAAAAAATATTCTCATTAGTGATTTTACTAAATATGTACCCAATTCAGGTCAGATAACTTATTTAGGTATAATACTATCTAAAGATATTAAATCTATTATATATAATAATTATAATACCTGTTTTCTTAATATACAAAATCTTTTTAATACCTGGAATAATATGTTTTTTACTATGGAGGAGAGACTTACAATTATTAAAATGATAATATTCCCCAAGATTTTATACTTAATACAATCAATAATACTTCCACCTACAAAAATAATTATCAAGAAACTGAACACACTAATGTTAAATTTCTTATGGGCACCTAATAGACCTAGGATTGCATTAAAGAAACATACTAATAGCTGGTCTCAAGGGGGTATTTCTTTTCCAGACTTTAATTTATATACTATCTCTTTTATTGTAAAAGTTATTACTTTATTAATAGATCAGTCATATGTCACAAAATGGAAAGATTATTGGAAGCTAATTAGTATACACTTCATGAAAATCTCCTTAACACATAAAAATATGATTGTAAATAACTCCATGTTATGGTTACTAAAGGAATTTTGTACTTCAACTATTACACCTAAACATATGGTTTGTTACCCATTAAATATTATTATTAGTTATCGTAACTTTATATTCATGCACCCTAAGTATAGGGAATGGAATTTTATTGTATTTCCTATAATGTATACTCAGGGTATGCTTTTGTCATCTACATCTGAAGGAACTCATTTAGCTATAGATAATGATCTAAAGTACTGGTATCAGTTGATATCTGATAATAAAGTTAAAAATCTAGATTTCTTAAAACAAGAATTTGATCTAAGAGAAACTTGCTGGTTAGAGGTTCAGACCTTTAGACAACATCTCATTAATAAAATAGATTTAATGTCTATAACTGTTAAAGAATCTATTCCAACACTGATTGATTACTTGATATTAAATTTACAACATAAAGTTTCTGATAAAGGTAAACTTTCATACATACATAAAGTTATCAGACAAGAAACTTTTTACAGTGTAGATTCATACTGGAATTATTTCACTTCTATTAATGGGGACCCACCAAATCAACAAGATAAACAATATATATTGGAATCTGCTTATAGAACTACGTCTTCCATTGTCTGGAGACTTTATACATGGAAATTTTTACATAGATCTTTTATACACCTTTGATGATGAATAAAATAAATAATAAAGATAATCTATGTAAGAGATGTAATGTAGAAATTAATGCTGACTGGGCTCATATGTTTTATGACTGTATAAAATTGAAAGAATACTGGAAGTCAATTAATGAATTTTTGCAGGCTCTTTTTACAGATAATTTCATTATTTCTAAATCTCTTATATTATTCAACACACCTGTACCTCAAAGTGTTAAAAAGGTTAAGCTTCCCTTGTTATGGTCTATTCTAGCAGTGGCTAGGAAAATAATAACTAGAAATTGGATTTCAGATACACTTCCTTCGTTCAATGAATTTAAAAATGTTATGAATATAGTATGCCATATGGAAATAAACACAATTAGGACTAGAACAAATAGAAAAAACATCTTATTTTATTGTATGGGATAATTTACAAAATATGTTAAAAAAAATTTAATTTCAATAGCATGGTATTTTAGTTTAATTAATTGACCTGATTGTAGTGGATGTCTTTGTAAATACTTTAGTTGTTTTGTTGAATATTATAATAATACCTATTTTAATTACTTGTATAAAATTGTTATGATATTTCTCTTATATGTTAAAACAATAAACCTGTTTTGAATAAAATAAATAGTCTAGGGATCTAAATATCTTCTTCAATATCAATAGAACAGTTTGGACGGACAGGTACGTCTCGCACAGGATACTAGTTCTCTGGAACAGACTCCCCATCCTCATAAAGCAAAGTTCATCCCTGTCAGTATTCAAGTGCAACTTAGATCTATGGATGAGAAACAGAAAATTTATCCAAGGACTGCCCCCTGCACTACTAATGGGCAGAGGTAGCTCATAGATGCTTTATCCCATGTGTGGCTCCCATAAAATTATCTATGGTATGATACCAGTTATTCTCATATGGAGTACTATATAATTATCAACCATGGGATAAGTATTTATTATTTATTTATTTATTTTACATTTGTTGACCAATTTCAGTAGAGGCCCAGGGAGATAAGCTCTAAAATAGAACAATGAAATTAACAAGATAACAAATAAGGAAACATTAAACAAAAAAAAATCATATTTACAATGCATATTACAGGTTATCACAGTAAATTCAGCAGTGCAGAATACAGGCATAACATAGCATGCTAGTACAATCAAGATGTTCTAGAGGGAGATAGTATTATGGTTAATAAGGAAGGAATTACAGTTAATGAGTAGAAGGGGTAGGAAGAGCAAAGTATTAAGAGATACATAATTAGTCAGGCTTAGTACAGGGGCATAACCACTGTGTTCTGAGGAACACTTTCAATTTGTTTTTGAAGCATGATACTGAGGGAAGTGAGGAGAGTTCACTGGGGAGGAGATTCTAGGCTTTTCCAACAATATTAGAAAAGAGGGAGTCACCAGCCTTGTTGTTTGGTTTAGTGGTATGTACTAGAAATCTCTGAGAAGACCTTAAGGATTTCAGGTTTGTATAGGGAGTGATGAGTGTGGATAGAGTAGGAGTTTTGGAAGGTTTGTAAAAAGTGTTGTGGGCTATAGATTGTTGATGGAATTTAATCAGATTTTGTAGTTCAAGCCATCCCAGCTGCTTTAAATTAATGCAATGATGGATTCTAAATGGGTTGCATGTAGCAAATCTGGCAATGTTATTGTAAGACATTTCCAATTTGCTAAGATTATTTTTAGATAGATTAATAAAAATGGGTGAGGCATAAAGAAGTGAAGAGATTAGATGAGTGTGTGCTATAGTGGTTTTAGCTGAAGGTAAGAGGAAGGATTTTACCCTATAGAGAGAGCCAAGTTTTTTGTTGACAGTTTTTATAGTATTGTTAATATGGATATCAAAGTTCAGATTGTTGTCAATGATGATACCCAATAGTTTGGTGGTTGTATCAGGGGATATAATAGTTTTATTGGTAGAGATAACTGAGAAATCAAGAGGAGAGGACTTATTGATGGGAGAGAAGAGGAGGAGTTTAGTCTTTTTGGGGTTTAGGAGAAGGCATCTATGTGTGAACCATTGCTCAACTGTGTTAATACTTGTTGGGTAAGAGATTGAAGTTCAGAAGAGGAGGTGGCTGAGCATATCAGTGTGGAGTCATCTGCACATTGTATGCATGTGGCTTGGGGGATGGCAAGGTGAAGGTCATTAATAAATATGGAAAAAAGTAGAGGTCCTAGGATGGACCCTTGAGGGACACCAAGTTTGACAGGCAGGTGAGTGGAGAGAGACTTGTGCCATAGTACGACCTGTTGTTTTTTTATCAAGGTAGGACTGGATCCACTTTATAGAAGATGTATCTAGTGACAGGGATTTCAGTATTTTGATGAGAATATGGTGATTTACCATGTCTAAAGCTTTAGACAGGTCAATAAATAGTGCTGAAGAAAGCTTGTTAAGATTGCGTTTTTTGTTGATACAATCTGTGAAGGAAAGAAGGGCAGTAGTAGTGCTATGTGACGGTCTGAAACCATGTTGTCAGTTGGAAAGTAAATTATTTTGGGTTAGATGGTCAAGTAATTGTCTGTGAATGCATTTCTCCATAATCTTTGCCAAAGAAGAGAGAAGGGCAATGGGGCGGTAGTTGGACAGTTCAGTGGAGTGCCCACCTTTATGGAGGGGGATAATATGGGAGATTTTCCATAAACTGGGGATATGACTTTCGGTAATAGTTCTATTGATCAGAATAGAAATGGGATAAGCAATAGCTTTGGCTGATTGTTGTAGGAATTCAGCAGGTAGTTGGTCTGCTGAGGGTGAGCATGGTTTTAGTTTCTGTAGAAGGGTTAGAATATTTGTTGTTGGGACAGGTTGAATATGAAAAGTAGGGGGTAAGGCTGATTTATAGGAAGGTAGAGTGAAGTTATTAGGTGATATTTGACTAGCTAGTGTTTGTATAGCATTAGTAAAAAAGGTAGTGAAAGCATTAGCTGTATTCAATAGATTTTTGTGGTCAGTATTTTGATGATTTGGAGTAGTGGATTGACCTGGATGGAGTAGTTGGTTAATGCTAGCCCAAAATTGTTGTGGGTTGTTTTGATTAGCTTGTTGGGATTGTAGGTAGTAGTTTCTTTTATCAGATATTATAGCTTTCTTGGTTTCATTTCTTAGCTATCTAAATGTTAGTTGGTCTATAGGGTTTTTAGTCTTCCTCCATTTTGCCCAAAGTTTGTTTCTAAGATTTATTTTATGTTTGGTTTCTTTTGAAAGCCATGGAGCAGATTTGGTTTTAATTCCAATTAATCTGGTTGAAGCATGGTGGCTGAGAATGGCAAGGAAGTTGGAGTTAAAGTAACTAACGGTTTCATCTAAAGGGAGGTTTTGTAAGGGAGACCAGTTGCAAGCTCTTAGTTCCATTTGGAATAGTCCAGGGTTAAAGTACTTTTTAGATCTGATGTTTTTTGACAGATATTGGAATGGGAGAGTTGATTTTATGTCTGATGATATAGGTAAGAAAGTGGTCACTTAAATCATCAGGGAGGGTTCCTGAATCATAAATGTGAGGATGATGGTTTATGAGAATCCAGTATAATAAGCTTGATTTCTTGTTAGATTTATTTATTCTGGTGGGGGAGGTAATGGTTTGGGAATGCCCATATAGGTTAATATGGTTTGTGGGGAGGCTGCTGCAGTAGCAGCTCCGGTCAATGTTTGTGTCGCCTAGGACTATGGTTTCTTGGGGCAGGTATTGGGAAAGCCAGCAAAGTATGTTTTCCATGGTGGCAGTGTTGTTACCAGGTGGTATATATATACAGATAATATAGATGGATTTGGAATTGTTAAGATGAAGTTTGAATATAAGAATTTCTGCATTGGAGTCTATAGGTGGTTTACAGTTGTGAGTGGTTAATTGTAAGCTAGATTTATATAGGATAGCAACCCCACCACCTTTCTTGGATACTCCGTCAAGTCTCAGGATATCATATCCAGGTGGGATGATTTCATTGTCTTTGGTTACAGGTTTTAACCAAGTTTCTGTTAAGTAGAGAATATCAAAGGAGTAGATTTCAGTTAGAGCTTGGAGTTGAGTTACTTTATTGTTTATGCTACATATATTAAGATGAGCAATTAAAATGGAGTTCAATGGTTTAGACAGGGCATGAGTAGGTGATTCTTTGTGGTTGAGGAGAGAGATAGGAGTTGTTGGTGGGCCTGGGTTAGGGTGGATGTCACCATCCTTTAAAGAGAGTAGTACACTTAGATAGTTTGGGTTGGGGAATCTGCTGTATAGAGGTAGGCCTTTCCTGGGGTTCTGATTGTTGTACTTTATGTGTAGTGTTCTATGGTATTTAGGAAGTATGTAGTTAGATGAGGATGTTATATCAGCATGAATAAAAAGGAAAGGATAGTTTGGAGAGTTGGTTTCTTTCTTGGGATAGTTTAGGTATGGGCCTAGTGGGTTTTCAAAGGAGGTGAAAAGATGGGTGAGGATGAAAGGAGGTAGTAGTGAGAGTGTGAATAATAGTGGGACATAAGATGGGATGGGTTGTTTATACATTGTATGAATAAATATAGATTGTTTGTAGGTAGAAAAATAAATTCACTAGGTAGAGATGAAAGAAGGGAGTAGGGTGTGGTGTGATAAAAGGAGAGTGGTGAGAGGTTAATATTAGTGCAGTTGGGTAACTGGAGAGTGTTTAGAAAGTAAAGGTAGGAGGAAGAATGTGTTTGAAGAGTAATGGTAAGAGCAAGAGGTATGTAATGAGAGTAATGGTAAGAGGAAGAGGTGTGGTTAGAGAGTAATGGGAAGAGGAAGAGGTGTGGTTAGAGAGTAATGGGAAGAGGTAAAGGTGTGGTTAGAGAGTAATGGGAAGAGGAAGAGGTGTGGTTAGTAAGTATAAGGATAGGACCCCTGGGGGTGGGTGGGAATTGGGGGTAGGCTGAGGAGCGGAGAGTTATTTTGAGCACAAAAGGGAAACTGGCTAGGATTAAAATGACCCATAAGGGCAGCTAGCCTAGTATTTAACTATAATAGTACCTCACTGACAAATATGTATAGGACTGTTCATGTGTGACTTGTGAATGTTTATATCTGTGTTTGATTCTGTGTGTGTGTGTGTGTGTGTGTGTGTGTGTGTGTGTGTGTGTGTGTGTGTGTGTGTGTGTGTGTGTGGAGATGCTTATATCTTGCTGTTTGCAGTGGAGGCAGCCTATACCTTACTGCTTCTGAAGCAAATAGAGCTGAGTGCATGCAGAGGTATGCCTGCTAATTGATGCTGGTGTTCTCTGTGTAACTTGACTTTATTAGTGCAGTGCTATGATATTGTTAGGGGCAAGGAAGCTAGAGTATCTACTTCAGCAAGACTGCACATACTGGGAAGTATATGCATTGTATACGGCAGCAAGAGATCACAGAAATGAAGGATATGATAATTGTTGGTGGCTACCTAATTCATGTGGAGCAAGAATCCAAAAATAAAAAGTACCTGTATGAAAGCAAAATCTTTGCAGGAGGTGTTGGGGATCTACTGTTATGATGTCTACCTCCAATATATCCTACCATAATCTGCTGGACGTTACTTAGGTTCAGAGTTATGCCACTATAGAAGAAGGGAAGAGAAAAAACAGTGACAATCAGGACTTTTATGCAAAGTGATCAATCATGTATTGTCAAAGATATGAGAGAACATGGCCTTATGTAAAACTGTTATTCAGATCCAGCATAAAAAAGGAAAATGGAGCAACCCACACCCTGATATCTTCAGGATGTCAGTCCTGAAGGATGGCCAATGAGCTGGCACTTTCATATAGTACCATACTGTGGAAGAGGGCACTGGTATCTATATGGTAATGCTAACCATGTCAGAGGACATTAGGGATCTCTCAATTTGTGACCTGCGGCACATTTATGCCCAATAGACATAGTATGGCAGTTGCAGTCTATCTATGGATGTGGTTTAGTGGAACAGAGAGCTGTAAGCTTATTGTCTGTGGTAAGACTTGATGACTTCTAAGTCCTGTCATTCCAACAGTCTGGTATGAGATGATATTCTTCAGCTGTTTGCTGAGCTTGTTATGCTGCAAAGCCATAACTTCTGATTTGCATCTTTGAAACTGCCATCACTAAGAGCTTGCACGTGAACTTCCAATTACTAACATACCAAGGTGTTTCTTCCGTTTCACTCAGAACATCTAGTGAGTGTGCAGTCATTGGGACTTGGAGCATTCTATGACAATTGTTGGAATTTCACAGCACTCATGAACCAGTTATGTGCTTTGGAGTTTTGTCCTCAGAAGACATTCCTGCTGCATTTGATGAATTGGATGTCTGGTCTCCACCCTGCATTGGTGAGTTGTTTTCCTGCTTTGAGTAATACTTTGTGTTGGGCTGATTGACAAAGTCTGTTACATGTTTTGCACATTTACCATGCTTGCATGGGTGCCCCCATCACCATTTTGGTCATATTTTATCAAGAGGGCATACTATGGAGGACTTCCAAGATAGATGCACATTAAGTAATAGCTTATTTCTTGCCCTCCCAGTGTGAAAACAGAAACTCAGCAGAGAAGGACAGTAGGCTTGTGCTTATGGGTAAATTTCAGTGACAGGCTATTAAGTGGAATGCCTGCATGCCAGGAATAAAGAAATACAGAAGACCTGGAAAAATCAGCTACAAAAAGTGAGGAAGAAACACTGACTGGGGAAATTTCTGTAGCTGTTTAGCAAAAATCAATGTAACCTCCAGACACGACTTACAGTAACCTACAAGAAGATATAAGACAACTGCATACAGACCTGCTTCAGATAAACAAAACACTGATGGAGTATATAAACACAAACAACAAAAGGTTGGAAAAAATGGAAAAGACTTTAAACAGATATTCAAATGAGATGATAAAGCTGCAAAAATCAGTGGATGCAATGAAGAAAAGACTGGATGAACATGAGACTGCTCAGGAAGAGATGTTTCAAAAAATAATAGCATTAGATGACAGAGAACGTAGGGAAAACTTGAGATTTTCAGCTTTACCACAGAAGCTGGAAGGAACAGACTGCATTAATTTTATGAAAGCACAAATAAGCAACTGGACTGGTATTCCACAGCAGGAGTTGTTAGTTGAAAGGGCACATCATGTGCATGCTCAAAACCTGGCTATAAAAAAGTAAACTAGACCTTTAACAGTAAAGATGCAATCCTACCAGCAGAAGGAGTTGATTCTGACAAAACTGTGGCAGAAGGATAAAGTACTAAAAGTGGGAGACAGTAGAGTGTTTGTGGAGGATGGTTATCAATTGTACACCAGACAGAAGAGGAGCAAATTTGTTCCACTGTTCAGGGAATGTTGAAAGGCAGGCATGAGATTCAAACTGCTGTAATCCAGCTGTCTTCAAAGTATTCTTCCCTGGAGGGGCAAAATCATTTTTTGATGAAGTACATGCTAAGGAAGAAATACAAAAGTCTGTCCAACAAAAAGTAACCTGTGAAACAGAAGAAGATTCTGCTTCTTGTTCTTCTGTAATAAAGACTACAGGGGGACTGTACCTGTCAAACCTTTTCAAGATTTTAAAAAGAAAATGTTGGAAAGAAGGACGGTAGCACGAGAGTTGACTAGAACTGAGAGTACTTTGAAAATGAAGCAGAGCCATATTTTCGGAGATGAACAGTAATAAAACCAGTAACTTAATGTGGGATTATAATGTAATAATTATATTTGAGACATATGACAGAACAAGAAAATCTGGAAATATTGGACTCTTACAGAATTTGTTGTACTTCTGGGGGACTCTAAAGCATATGCCCTACTTTATGTCAATATTCAGAAAAGGGCTTTGGGGAGGGGAAGAGGAAGGAGAAAGTTAAGTATAAGAAAAATGTTTTTCTTAAATAGTATCAGTTTTGTGGCATGTGATTTTCTTTACATGCTATAAGTTTTATCAGTTATTTTTAAGTGTAATGGGGATTGTAAACAGGCACAGCTGTTCTTTTTTTCTTTTCTTTCTCCCTTCTCTCTTTCTTCATTCTTTCTCTTGTTCAGTTTTAAGAAATGTAAGCACTTCAATGTAAAAAAAAAAAAGCCTGATTAAAAAGCATAATAAAGGAAAAATTAATATGCTTTTTCTCATTCTTGTATGAGGAATGACTGGATTAAAGATCTTAAATTGATTTAGTGACAAGTTTTAAGTGAGAACAAGTAAACAAAAAAGAACATTGAATATTATGAGGCTTTTTTTGTAACAAATACTTGTATGCTCAGCAACAACTCTGCAGCTGGTCTTCATGTTTCCATGGAAGCACTGATAAACTGGCTGCCTGGTTCTCATGTCTCCATGAAGACAATTTGATAAAGATAAACTGGCTACAGTCTGGTGAAGAGTGATTGGCTGAGGAAAAAATAAAGAAAAGAAAAATTGGCCAGGAGAGAATGTTCTCTGAAGGCATTCAGGGGTTTCCCCAAGGTAGATAATGTTCTCTGCAAGCATTCAGGGGTTTCCCAAGATAGCTAAAGTTTTCTGAAAGCATTTGGGGGTTTTCACAGCTGACAGACCTATAAAGATAAGACATAACCAATCAGCACTTAGTAGAAGAACAGGCTGCACCATGCGTCTTAAACCAGCAAAACAGTGTATGCATGTAACACAAAAGCTAGATATTTAACAAAAAGGTGTTATATATAAAAGGTGAGAATAATAGCTTTTTAATACAATGATGTTTTCTGTAATGTCTTTAAATTTAAATGCCCTCACTGATAAATATATTATTTACTTATTGACATTTGTTAACCAGGTTTGTCCAACTGGGCTTGTGGCCCATTTTCAGTGGAGACCCGAGGAGAAAAGCTCCAGTAGTACATTTTAAACAAGTACAATTTTAAACAATATTGATATAATAGCAGTTATAGCAAAAAGATTCACATATGTTGGGTTACATGCATAAAGTTAAAGTTGCATTAAAAATAAGCTAAGTAACAATTTTATATTGATATAGTTCAATAAGTCAACAATAAAAAAAATTGTTTGTATAAAATTATGCAAATGCATAGTAGACACATTGGAGAGATAGGTGTAATGAGGTAATAAGTATGGTCCTTTTGAGGGTACATAAAGGGAAGGAAGACTAGGAAGGGTCATGGTAAGGGCTGGTTCTGGAATTGAGAAAATACGCTTTTAGTTCATTTTTAAAGTGTGAGGTGTGCGAGATTGAACGTAAGTCAAGGGGAAGTTTGTTCCAAGCATGGGCAAGGGAGTGTTTGTAGAGTAGTTTGCATACTGACCTTTTTTGGGTGGTAGATATCAAGTAATTGTTGGTTAGAAGTAAGGAGGGTCCGGGATGGGATGTAGCTGGAGACTAAGGAAGATAGAGATGGACAGAAGGAGGGTTTATAAAGAATAGAGTGTAGCATATGAAATTGATAAGACAGCAGAAATTGGGAAAGTTAAAGCCATTGAATAGAGTTTAAAGAAATGCAGTGGTGTGAGTTGTATGGGGAGTTAGTAATGAATCAGGCTATTTTATGGTAAGTCTGTTGGAGTTTGTTTAGAGTGGAGGCCTGGATATTGGTAAGAAATGGGGCAGCGTATAAGAGGGAGGAGAGGAGGAGTGCCTGGCCTAGGGTAAGTCTAGATTTAGGGGTTAGGACTTTTTTGTTCTGATATAGCAGACCTAGTTTCTGGTTTGTTTTTTTTATACACTGGAGTATGTGTAGGTTGAACTTTAGTTCGTCATCGATAATGACCTCTAGGAGTTTTGTGTGGGTGTCAGATTGGATAGTTGTATTGTTAGAAGATGTAATAAAAAAGGCGGTTTTGTGATGAGAAAGAGAATGGGGAAGGAAAAGTAGGAGTTTGGTCTTTTTGGGATTTAGGATCAATAGGTTGTGAGAGAGCCATTGTTCAGTGGATAGTAGGGCCTGTTGGGTCAGGGAGTGTAGTTCAGGAATGTTATTTGAGATGGATATAAGTGTGGAGTCGTCGGCATACTGAATAAGGGAGGATTCTTTGCATGAGGTGTAAAGATCATTGGTGAAAATGTTAAACAAAAGGGGTCCCTTGGGGAACACCAGTGGAGATAGGAAGGAAAGGTGAGGAGGATGAGAGCCATTTTACAGATCGTTCCCTGCCAGATAGGTAACTATTAAACCAGGCAAGTGCGGAGGGGGATAGGTGGAGATTTGCGAGTTTGGATAGTAGTAGAGGATGAGAGACGGTATTGAAGGCTTTGGAGAGATCTAGGAAGAGACAGGAAATTAGTTTATTGTTGTCTAGGGCCTCTGCAATGATATGAGTGAAGGACAGGAGGGCAGTGGTGGTGCTGTGGTGAGGACGAAATCCATGCTGGGTAGCGGTAAGTAAGTGTTGTGTGAGGAGGTGATTGAGAATCTGTGAGTGAATACATTTTTCTAATATCTTGGAGAGGGGGGACAGAATGGCAATGGGTCGGTAGTTTGAGGGGTCAGTGGAGTTTCCACCTTTATGAAGAGGGATAGTGAATAAAGATTTCCAAAGGGTGGGGACAGTTGATTCCAGGATAGATTGATTCATTAGTATAGATATAGGATAGGCAATTGAGTCAGCAGCAAGTTTGACGGATGTAGGAGATAGATTGTCAGTGGAAGGAGAGCAAGGTTTTAGCTTGAGTAGTAGAGATTTGATGTAAGTAATGGGAAATATAAAGAAAAGAAAAATTGGCCAGGAGAGAATGTTCAAAATATAAAAAAGAAAGAGTAGCGAACTATATTAAAAAATGTAGAATGCAGATAGCTATATTACAGAAAACATGTGACTTTAATAAAGAAAGGTTATCAGGATGGTTATTCAGTGGAATACCTGGGACAAGGGAAAAGAGGAGCACTTATATTAAATAGTGATAGAAGACGATTAAAAAGAAAGATAATAATGGCAGATTTGTAGTGATAAGGGGCTACTAGCAAGGGAGGGGGATTGCACTGGCATGTATTTACATTCCACCTAAAACTGCTATAACAGAGCTTAACAAAATTCTGGGAGAAATAATCAGTTTTCAGCAAGGAATATTACTTATGGGTGGGGACTGGAATTTGATTTGCAGCAGTGAAGATGCATCTCAAGGGCCCAGAAGAGACAAAGGAGGGCAAATTTTTGAAAATATTTATAAAAATATTTGGCATGGAAGATGTGAATTCAGTAATAGGAGTTCAGTGTGAATTTACATATTATTCCCCAAGATATAAAAACTGGGCTAAGATAGGCAGAATTTTTAGTTAACAAGAACATGTGCATTTAATTGAAGGTCTTGATACTTACACAATAACTATTTCAGATCAAGTCCCATTAACAGCTAAAATAAAAGCACAGGGTGATGAAATAAAAATGAGGTATTGGCACTTTCCCACCTATATGTTGAATAGAGATGAATTTATTTATTTTATTTATTAACATTTTTTACTGGGAAAGTCTGATTTGGAACAAAGCCAATTTTCAGCGGAGGTCCAGGGAGGAACACAGATGCATATCTTTGTAATGTGGGAGGAAACCCACATGATACAGGGAGGACAGGCAGACTCTACACAGAAGGCACCTCAGCCAAGAATTAAACTGCAGAACATCTTGCTGTGAGGCAACAATGCTACCGCTACACCACTGTGCCATCCCACATTAAGGATTGGTAATGGAGATTATTCAGGAGCTGTTAGAGAAGATAGAAACGTCTTCTGAAAATATACCCAGGGAGTGGGATAAAATTAAGGTGGAGTTCAAAAATACGGTGGAAATAAAAGAAAGGGAGCTATGGTTAAGAAGTAACAAGAATTACTTAGAAGGACTGACAAATGTTAAAGTATTACAGAATAGGGGGAATTTCACAGAACAAGAAGAGGATCAACTGCCGAATGCTAGACAGAAAATAAGGGATTACTTTGATAAAATGCATGGGTTTAAAAAGACTGCTGTTAAGCAAATGCTTTTTTGATAATAAGAGTACAGCTCAAAAACTTTTAGCACAGTGACTTAAGCAAAAGAAAGTAAAACGGGCTGTTGCAAAACTTAGGAAGCCTAAAACAAGGAAGGTAACAGGAGATCCTGTAGAGATATTAGAATAATTTAGGAAATTCTATGATAGTTTCTATAAAGCAGAGAAATATGAAAATCTAGAAAAGATACAAATGTAAATGTTTACGAATAATTAAATATGCCAGTATTAGAGGCAGATATGGCTCAATTACTAATGGTTAGGATAGGAGGAGATGAGATAAAAATTGTGTATAACCAATCTACAGGAAGGTCCCCAGGAATAGATGGTATACCTGTGGAAGTTTGGAAGCTAGGAGGAAAAACTGATAAAGGTCTGTAAAATTTTGTTTAACAGTATTTTAAGAGGAGGAGAAGTACCAATGTCCTGAAACAAAGCAGTGGTACCTGTAATACCTAAAGAAGGTAATGATCCATCAGACTCAGCTTCATACAGGTTCATTTCAATACTAAACCATGACTATAAAGTGTTCATGTCTATAATGCCTAAAAGAATGGCAAAAGATATACCAAAACTGAGAGATATTAATCAATGTGGTTTTGTGAAGGAGAGGCAAATACTTTACAACATTAACAGAACACTGATGATCCAGATGGAAGCAGAATGTAAGAAAATACCATTATTGTTGGTGGGTCTTGATGCAAAGAAAGCATTTGACAGAGTAAGCTGGGACTTTATGAGCAGGGCAATGGAAGCATTTGCATTTCCTGAAAAAAATTATAAGGCTGATTAGGAGGATATCTTAGGAATCGGAGGTGAAAATTAAAGTGGGTGGGGTCCTATCTGATAATTTCTGCTTAAGCAGAGGAATCAGGCAGGAGTGTCCTTTTTCTCCTTTATTATTAGCATTATATTTAGAACCAAAGGCAAGAAAATAAGGGACTCAGAAATTCAAGGATATAATTGGTATGGTAGTCAAGAAAAGCTGACTTTATTTGTAAATGATATTATTTCATACCTGACAAAACCAGAAAGAGACATTACAGTGTTGTGGAACATTTTGAGATGGTTTCAGATCTTTTTGGGATACAAAATTAATGAAGCTAATACAAAGGAAATAGCGGTAAATTATGTACCCACACACAGAATGCTTCAGCAATATTCATATTTATGGGGACATGTTAATATGAAGTATTTAGGATTATTGATTAAAAATTATTCAAGTGTGGCAGCTAAAGATATGTGGGAAAAGACTAAAGAAAAGATAATACAAAAACTGAGAAAGTGGAAGCTTTGTTATATGGATATGGATAGTAAGATACAAGCAGTTAAAATGTTTTTAGTCCCTTTAGTCTTATACATACGTTCATAGGTTCATAGGTAGGTACTAGGCTATCGGCCCAAGATCCTACGAAAGCCTAGCCAGTAAGGTTCCATAGCTTACGCCACCCGAGAAAGATATTTTCCTGTGCTACTGTCCAGCAGAGACACAGAACTGATCCCCGGGGTGTATTTCCTATATCCCAACCACTCATCAAGGTTTTTCTTGAAGAGTGCTAATGAAGAACTCTGCTTGACATAGATGGGTAGCCTGTTCCAGAGTATAGGAAGTCTCCGGGACAGGAATCTATCCCTCCAGCATGTCCTGTTTATTGTGGTGACAAGGTTTAGGTCCCTAGAGCGTGTAGGTCAGGTACATTTTTATCAACCAGAGGAGAAGTTGTGGATAACGATCAATAAACAGCTGAAGGACTTTATTTGGGAGGGGAAGATGGCAAAAGTCAAGGGGATAAGCTGATTCTTCCAGTAGAACAGGGCAGATTGGGATTACCTAATTTGAAGGGGTATTTCAGAGCACCACAGTTAAATCTCCTATACAAAACACAAGCAGAAAACTATAATTCAAAGTGGAAAGGGATGATGATGAAACACGGGGGGGGGGGGGACTCAAAAAACAAGGACAGACTAGGATTGTGGATGCAGGTCTTTAAGGAGAATAACAATAATCATACAGAATATCATATCCAAACAACTAAACAAATATAAACATATATGTAAATATATTTAACTATAAATATAAAAAATAAATAAAATAATATCCATAAAGTAGCAGAAAGTATTTTAAGAACTAAGCCAACATGAGATTGGAGAAAGGAGATTCTGCCAAGAGGGTGACTGCAATTAGAGATATAGACAATAGGCAAGAGGGAGCTGCAATTTATTGGAGAAAACTGGCAAAGGAACCAAGGTATTGGGAGCAAATAACTATAGGGGGGAAAGATGACAGAATGGGAAAATACCCAGAATGTATTTGGACTGCAGGTTACAGATTGCCTTCCCTATCAGGGATTGCTATTAGAGTATAGGCAAAGAGAAAGAAATAGGGTGTCCTAAATGAAAGACCAGCACTGGTAGAATTTTTAGTAGAAGTTAGACTAGAACAGAAGCTGCCATTAAAAACGGAATAATTAATAGAGCATATAAAATATTGCATGATAACTATAAGAATTAATCAGAGGTGGTTAGAAAGGATTGGAAAGAGAGATTGGATAAGCAATTCACAAAAAAACAATGGGATGATATATGTATGCCTCCCAAATATGCAATAAAATCTTGAGGATTTAGGATTTTTGCCTGGAAATGTTTACATAGATATTTCTATACCCCAAGTAGACTCCAGAGAATTTTTCCTCAGGCAGACAGCAAATGTTGGAAGTGTGACTGGGAAGAAACAGGTAATTGGGAACATATTTTCTAGGAGTGCGGTGAATTGGTGGACTTTAAGGATTCCCTGCGCAATGCAATGTCGGAGATGCTGGGTGGGCAGATTTGTCTGATGAGGAAGATGATTTTTCTGAGCTATGATACAGAATCAGAATTGCCTAGACATGGTAAGGCCTTGCTGTGTCTAATAGTGGTGGCTGCCAAAAAAGCAATTACTAGAAAATGGAAATCAAAATCTAAACCAACTATACAAGAAGTGAATATAGTAACAGAGATAAAACAACTGTAAATGAGATTGTTAGAAAAGGTAAAAGCAAACTACATTAGAAAAAAATGCGAATTGTGGGAATGATATATATACAAAGGAGGAATGGGGTGTAAAAGGTGGCAGGACTTAAATGAAAAAGATTGGGTAGATTATAAGTGATGTATAATGTTTGTAACTGGGAGTGTGTCAGTATGGTTTGTAATGTAAAATGCTTGTAACTGGGGTTGTGCCGGTGTGATTTGTTTTCATCTATATAAATGTGTGACACCCATGCCCTGGCCCAGCAATCAAGGAGCCTCAATCCTCACCACTAACACCAGTGACAGGTGTCTCATATAGGAGGAAAGGATAACAAATACACACAGTAAAGTGCAATTTCCCTTAAGAGCACACAGAGATCACAGTCAGTCTGGGGCTGGTCACTCCCTTGCTCTCCAGGTCCCCAATAAGACTCCCCACTGGCACAGCTACAGGGTCCAGATCTCAGCCAGCTGGGCAAGCTAAAATCTCCAGAACTGTCTCTGTCCAATCAGCGATTCATGTCCTTGCCCAAGTAGTTGACACACGCATATTTTGAGATAAGAGTTTATACAACCACACAGACACTCCTGGGAAAGGCTGGCACAGGTTCTCCAGCTGTGCTCCTTTTACCCAGACTAGAAATCACTATCACCACCCAGCTAATATTTATCAGCTACTCACAGGCCCTTAAAAGGGTGTCTAATCATTACTGTGAAATATTGTTATCCAATTGGTAGTATAACTAAACAGTCAAGGCTTATTAGAGTGACTTGGTACAGGATCCTTATATACATGCAATGTACTCTTAGAGCTTAACTTATCTCTACACAAAACAGCCACAGTTGGAAGGTTTTAAAATATTTAATAATACATAATAAAAACAAAAGACAATACTTCTTACTACACAGTGCTAATCAAGAGTTCAGAGATCACAGAGAAATACTTAAAATAATTCAGTAGTACAGTTCTGACATCACAGAAAAACACAGTCTAATCTTTCTAGTTTCTAGCTATTTCTAAGAGAAAACACAAATCTAAGATAAACATACATGTAGAAACAGGCAGAGTGCTGATTTGTTGGATGGTCAAGACAAAAAATGCTTAATGCCCTCTGATTCTCTATTTTTAAACTCACATTCCTGGTTCCCCTTACATCATTCTTCACACTTCCCTAGGTTCCCAGGCTAGCAGAAACTACATTTACATTCTTAACATTTCCTTTTATATTGCAGCTGGTCAGGAAGCAGAGCAATAAAAATACATTTGTATGTTTAAATCTAGCAATTTAACTCTGGTTAAAATAATAGAAAGAATGACTTCATCTAGACAGGCTGGAGCCAACTTTAAAGATCCAAGACAGTCATAAAATGCTTGACTAAGCTTCCTTACAGCAGTTTTTTTTCCATTTAAAACAACAAGCCTGTGCCTTACATTAATATTTACAAATGATAGAATTATCTATAAAATTCTATCTGGCTAGGCTGGCAGCCTTCCCATATCTTCACATCCCCCCCCCCCCCCCGCCCGGAGAACTCAAGCTAGTTTTTCAAGTGACCCTGGAGAAATGCTGCTTGAGAGGGTTAGGTCTATCCAAGTGTACCTTACCCCGTCCCCTGTCTTCAGAGCCCATCTGCATTTGGCACTGCTAATCCCACTGTGGTGCTGCACTGACATATCATATGCTTGCAACCCTAGACTCCATCTTAGCAACTTGGCCTTTTGCTGACTGGCTCTGTTTAACCATGTTGGGGGATTGTGATCTGTCACTACAGAGAATTTCCTTCCATACAGATAAGGCTGAAGTTTCTGCAGCACCCACACTATGGCTAGACATTCCTCTTCTATAGCTGCATAGCATTCCTCCCTGGGTTGGAGTCTATGACTGAGATAAACCACTGGGTGCTCTTCTCCCTCTGAAGAAATCTGGCTACATACAGCCCCCATCCCATGATTCGAAGCATCCACCTGCACAACAAATTCTTTGCTGCAATCTGGACTGGCTAACACGGGGGGGGGGTCCTCCCAAAGCTTCTTTAAGCTTCTGGAATGCCTACTCACATGCTGGGGTCCACACTACCTTATCTGGCCTGTTCTTCCTTGTCAGGTCTGTGAGGGGAGCAGCTATGGTACTATAACTGGGGACAAACTTTATGTAGTACCCTGCTGTCCCACAGCATACTCTCGAGCTCGAGCATTCCTGTCATACCACACCTTTTTCCTGTTGTTGGGCTTCTGCCAGGTTCTCCTGGGCCAAGCCCATGAGTTCCCTGAGCCTTGTCCTGAGGTTTAGGACATATGCCACAACAGACTCCTTGTGAGACTCGCAATCACCTTCCCACTCATCTGGAATTAAATCTAGAGGTACCCTCACCCTATGCTCATACAAAGGGTGAAAAACCTGTGGATTCCTGGGGAACTTCTCTGCAAGCAAACAACAGATGGGGCAAGTATTTGTCCCACTCCCTCTTAAACTGATCTGCAAATGCCTGTAGCATGGACTTGATTATAGAGTTTAACCTCTCAGCAAGACCATTAGTCTGAGGATGGTAGGGGTGGTCTTCATGTGCTTCACCCCACAGAACTTCCACAGACAAGCCAGCAGATCTGACATGAAATTGGCACCTCCGTCAGTCATTATTTCTTTTTGGAAACCTACCCTGCTAAAAATCTCTAAAACAGCATTTGCCACCTTTTCTGCCTCAATGGATAACAAAGCTCAGTGTATCATGTAGCATAATCCACTACCACTAGGATATACTTTTTCCTTGTGGAACTTGGGGTACTCAGAGGACCCACAATATCCATAGCTACCCTCTGAAATGGCTCCTCAATCACAGGCAAAGGCATTAAAGGAGCTCTCACCTTGTCTCCTGCCTTGCCTACCTTTTGGCACTGCTCACAGGTCTTGCAGTACCCTGTTACATCTCTGAAAATTCCAGTCTAATAGAAGTTCTGCATAATATGCCTCTTTGTATGTTTTATACCCATATGACCTGCAAAGAGAATATCATGGGCTATGGGTAGAAGCGTCAGATGGTAGGCTGTAGGCACTACCAACTGCTGTACTGTCTCACCTTGTAGCCCTCACTCAGGGGTCCACTCTCTGTATAGTAACTCTTTGTCCCGGTATACAGATTCCCCCTATCCTTGAGAAGCAAGTGCCTCTCTAGCTACCTGCCTCAGGCCTTGCAATGTAGGGTCTGAGAGCTGAGCCTGTCTCAACTCTCTCCTTGTAACCCTTCCCAGCTCCCCTTCCACAGGAAGTCTGGCATCCTCGGACAGTGGTGCCTCAGGGTCAGCCTGGGTACTACTACTCACCTTTGCCTTTGCAGTCACTCTGTCCAAGGGAACATCAGTAGACACAAGCAGCTGTGGCTCACCTTCAGTTTCACTGCTACAGAGTATCTCCCTCCCTGAAGTAACTGCCTCACCAGTCCTGGCTGCAAGTATGCAGTCTGTCTGGATCTCCCCCAGGCGACTAGAACCACATGCTTGTCTCCTAGCCTGACTGCACATAAGCACATAGTACTGCCTCATCCAAATCCTTCCCTATCAGGACATCTGCAGGATGGTAGTTTGGTACCCCTGTTCTCTAAAGACAACCTACTATTGGCATTTTGTCTTTCCCACTTACTGTCTCTCTCACCTTTTGTTCCCCACCTTGCCTCTGTGGACAACTGTATGCCACATGGCCCCACTGGTTGCATTCAAAACATTTAACCCTAGGTCCTGGATGTGTACTTGGACTAGTGGCTTCCCCTGCTACTGGCAGATTCTGTTGGGGCAGTCTGTGCTGCCCACAATGGGTTCCTTTAGACCCATGAGCAGTACTGGGGGTCCCTTTCCTGTGCAGGGCTGCCCTGCTTGCCAGGTATAGGTCTCCCTTCTTCCCCAACTCATCTGAAGTAGCATATTGTCTATCAGCTAATCAGATCCTCATGTCCTCAGGTAAAGTGCTAAGGGCTTGGTCCCTCACCAAAAGGTCTGCCAGCCCTTCAAAAGTGGTGACCTGACATCCACTCACCCACCTATGGAAATAAGTGCTCAGTTCAGCAACATATTCACATGAACTGTCATCTGCCTTTCGTCTATGCTCACAAAACTTTTTCCTATACGTTTCAGGTGTTAGTTTAAACAATTCTACCAAATGCTTTTTAACAGCAGTATAATTAAAACATGCAACATCAGACATTTTTGATAATACAGTTACAGCTTTACGATGGAGTAAGGGGCTCAGGAACCATACCCAGAGCCTTTGATCAACACTATACTGTTTGCATACCCTCTCAAACATATGAATGAAAATATCAAAATTATCCCCCTCTTTAAACTATGGAAGAAATTTATTGACTTGTTGTGCTTCTGGGGTCCATTTACTCCCTTCCACATTACCTCCATGACTCTGGCAAAGAGTCAGCATCTCCTTCTCATGGTGCCTTTGCCTCTCCTTTTCCTCAGCTTCCAGGCATAGCAGTTTCTCATTCTCCTCACTCCCTAGACACCTCAATCTCTCATTTGCTTCTATTTCCACACTCCTGGCCTCCAACTCAAGTCTCTCCAGCTCCAGATGGATTTTTAAGTCCTCTGCAGAAAGGCTGAGCTGCCAATTCTCCGTGGGTATTACATCTCCACTGCCAGTCTGATTGTCCTCCTGTATGCTGTTTTCTGATGCAGCTGTAACCAAGGCTGTAATCAGGTCTGCCTTAGTCAGGTTTCCATGCACCAGTCCCCTAGCCTAGCACATTTCCACCTGCTGGCTCCTTGTCAGCTTTCCATACTCCTCTGCTGACATGCTGCCTGCTCACTCTGATTAACTAAGCTAACAAAAGAAATAAAACAATTGTGATCTGAACTCTGAGTATTCACTGTGTGGCTGATTTAGAGTACAAAGCATCTTCAAAGCTCACTGTACTCAAGCTACAGGAATTCACTCTACCCACACCACTACAAGCCAATTAGTATTTGCCACCAATTAATATGTGATGTGGCTATCCCACCACTGCCACCAATTAATATGTGATGCCCATGTCCTGGCTCAGCAATCAGGGAGCCTCAATCCTTACCACTAACACTAGTGAGGGGCATCTCATATACGAGGAAAGGATAACAAATACACACAGTAAAGTGCAATTTCTCTTAAGAGCACACAGAGACCACAGTCAGTCTGGGGCTGGTTGCTCCCTTGCTCTCCAGGTCCCCAATAAGATTCCCCACTGGCACAGCTACAGGGTCCAGATCTCAGCCAGCTGGGCAAGCTAAAATCTCCAGCACCCTCTCTGTTCAACTAGTGCTTTGTGTCCCTGCCCAAGTAGCTGACACATACACACTTTGAGATAAGAGGTTATACAACCACACATACACTCCTGGGAAAGGCTGACACAGGTTCTCCAGCTGTGCCCCTTTTACCCAGATTACATGGTAGAAATCACTGCCACCACACAGCTAATATTTATCAGCTACTCAAAGGCCCTTAAAAGGGTGTCCAATTATTACTGTGCAATATTATCCAATTGGTAGTATAACTAAACAGTCAAGGCTTATTAGACTGATTTGGTACAGGATCCTTATATTCATGTAATGTACTCTTACAGCTTACTTATCTCTACACAAAACAGCCGCAGTTGAAAGGTTTTAAAATATTTAATAATAAATAATAAAAACACAAGACAACACTTCTTACTACACAGTGCTAGTCAAGAGTTCAGAGATCACAGAGAAATACTTAAAATAATTCAGTAGTACAGTTCTGACATCATAGAAAAACACTTATTCTAATCTTTCTAGTTTCTAGCTATTTCTAGGAGAAAACACAAATCTAAGATAAACTTACATACAGAAACAGGCAGAGTGCTGATGAGTTGGACGGTCAAGACAAAAATGCTTAATGCCCTCTGATACTCTGTTTTTAAAATCACATTCCTGGTTCCCATTGCATCATTCTTCACACTTCCCTGGGTTCCCAGGCTAACATAAACTACATTTACATTCTTAACATCGCCTTTTGTTATCTAGCTGCTGGTCAGGAAGCAGAGCAATAAAAATACATTTGCATGTTTAAATCTAGCAATTTAACTCTTGGTTAAAACAATAGAAAGAATGTCTTCATCTAGACACGCTGGAGCCAACTTTAAAGATAAAAGACAGTCATAAAATGCCTGACTTAGCTTCCATACAGCAGTTTTTTTCCATTTAAAACAACAAGCCTGTGCCTTACATTAATATTTACAAATGATACAATTATGTATAAAATTCTATCTGGCTAGAGTGGCAGCCTTTCCATGTCTTCACAAAATGTATGATTGCCTATATAGTAAGTGATGGTTTAATACAGATGTTTCTTGTTTAAAAAAGGCAAGAATTGAATAATGAATATAACATTGCTTAGGTTATATTATATATATAGCAATATATGTGAAGTATAATAGTTGTTATGTTAATTATAATTTGATTACTTTTATATGAATGTAAATTTGCCTATGTCACAAGTGATAATTCAATAAAGATGTTTGAAAACAAAAAGAGGGCATGCCAAGGACTCAACCTTGAGCAGGGATAGTACAAATGTAGAAAATACCAGATTGGTCGAACAATAAAAAACACTAGGTTGATATACTGTATAAGCCTGCATAAAAGAATGAAGCAGTGTACGAAATGGCTAATGAACTTAAATCATGGGCCACCATAACAAAACTTTCCATTGCTGCATCTTGTGGTTAGTTCCTCAGGTTCTCCCACATAATAATCACACAAACAACATTTAAATCCCTTAATGTACTTATTCCAGAAGAGGTGTACACATCATCAAAAATTCTTGCTCTCTTCCTTTGCTTTGGCTTATTTTATTCCAGCATCATTTTGCAACTTACCCACACAGGACAACAACAAATTGCCTTTCTAAACTCACATTCACAACTAATTTCTTGAAAATGAATCTCACACAATTTTTTCTGGCTGCGGTTGTATACAAGCCCCTTTTATATACGTATCTTTCTTAAATGAAAAGTACAGCCTTCATTTTATTTAAAAATGAAAACTACTGTCTTCTTTGTATTTAAATATTTCCAGCTTTTGTATTGTTCTAACAAATGTAACCTACAATTGGATGTTTTGTGTAATTTACAGCAACAAATGCTCTCAAGTTTAAAAATATAATTGATTTAATGTATGGTATTAGACACTAGATATTTATTCCTGCCTTGTACAGACAAAACAAAATGTATTGTAGGACTTTGATTCTCAGGAGCTTTTCTTCATAATAAAATAAGTAACCCTTTCCTTCTTAATTTTTTAAGACACTGAAAACAAGAATATAGCATGCTGCAGAATTATTTCGACTACCTAAACCTTAATTCGCTCCCTACTGACTTCTCATATATATCTTTATTTATATATATATATATATATATATATATATATATATATATATAAAGAGTGTATGGTGAAATGTTGGTAGTACTTATAACTGGACGCAAGAATATTTCCAGCAGACTATTTCATTAAAACTATTTTTAAGTCCGTGTTCACAACAAAAGGTCCGTTTATTCCTTCAAGCTACATTTTCTATTTGTAAAGATAACATATTTTATTCAAGAAAGATGGACTACTTTTTAGCACTTATAATAAGGAAAAGACCCAAATACTAACTTCTGTTTTGCCAACACACTTTATTCCACAAAACAGATGGTCGACAAGTGTGCAAGATTGACATTCCCCAGGGTTGGGGAATATGTCCTATCCCCAGGGATTGTGCAGTCCCTGAATTTATATATATATATATATATATATATATATATATATATATATATTAAAAAAATTAGCAGAAGGGGGTGTAAAGGGCACAGCCCCCCACATAGTGGGTGCAGGGGGGGAAGCCCACTGCAAAAAAAGTAGATTTATTTTGCATGGTCCAATGCTGTGCTTTAAAGCATGTGCATTGGGATGTCGATCATTTTTACCTTTTGAGGTTAGTGCTTTTAATTTCAATCTACTGAAGTTAGCCTCAATGTCACTAGTTAAATACACTCACACACATACAGACACATGCGAGCACACACACACACACACACACACACACACACACACACACACACACACAATAAAATGACAGCCAATAAATTAAGAAAAAATCAGAATTCTCTCTCTCTCTCTTTCTTTCTATCTAGCTGATGGGTTGTACTTTACAGCAGACGATATGGCATCCTTAGTTAAATTAGTCGTACTGTACTGAATCATGATATTTGTGAATACAAATCTCAAAGGTGGTCAGAAAAACAAAAGAGGAAAATTCAACATGCTTATATACAATCTAAAGAGATTTTCCATCCCAAAATAAAATCTAGAAGGATTCAGAAAATCTTTTCTAAGTGTGTATGGCTAGTAAATGCTTACGCATGGACTGTAAGCATTTCAGAAGCCAGCTTGATACATGAGAGTGGAAATGTCTGTTTATAGTGCTGTTGACCAGACTGTGAAATTGTGCTGTTTAAGAGTGACAGCTTGAATGGAAGGTCTAAGTATCATAGTAACAGTTCATCTTCAACAGGATAAGAGAAGATGATGAATTAATAAGTTTGCTTTTATAAAAAGGTTGTATCCATTGCTTTAACAGTTAATCTGGAAAACAACTTTCCAGGTGTACAATGACAACAATATCCTCTCTGATATAGGTACTCTCAGTAATGGAGTACCCCAGGGATCACTTCTTGTCCACTTACCATTTTCATTTCTAAATGACTTACCTACTCCATATCAACATGATTAGATATATGTAGATGATCTATTAGTTTTATGGGCTTCAACACACGTAGCAAGACAATTTCACTAATGTCTGTAATTGCCTATCAACATAACTTCATAGGTTCATAGGATGATACTTGGCTATTGGCCCAGAAGCCCTTAAAAGCCTAGCCAAGAATTTCACCCATGTTCCCTCAAAGTCAGCACCTGTTTTCCCTGTCCCGCAGGGACACAGATGGGATTTCAGGGGTGTATTTTCTGTTTCCCATCCAGTCGTCCAGGTTCCTCTTAAAGAAGACTAGAGAGGTACTCTGCTTGACAAGGAGAGGGAGTCTATTCCACAGATGGGGGAGTCTTTGGAACACAAATCTATCCTGTCAACAAGCTCTATTAATGACACAGACCAGGTTAAGTCCTTGCGTGCAGGTTGCGCAAATGGAATTTGACTTATGGATATGCAGCAACTCCATCAAAGCTGGGTCTGAGATGGCCTTGTATGCAAGGCACAGGTCACCTCTGAGCAGTCTGTATAAGACTGAGTAGAGGGACAGGGCTTTTAGCCTGTTTGTATAGGATGGGTGTTTTGAGACCCTGGATTTTACTGGTCAAGGACCTCTGTGGTCTCTCCAGCTGCTGCATGTGCTTGGCAAGGTACACGCTGTAGGGGGCATTGTAGAAATTAATAATTAATCCAAAAAATTACAGCATTAAATATCTACTAGAAGAAACTGCTTGTAATTGCTTTTGCAGCATTTGATAAGCTAATGTAGGCTTGCAGATTTACTGTAACTGGAATGCATGTAGGTATCACTCTGCTAATAGAACTCCACCCTGTAAATGCTGTAAATGTAATACTGTATTACTTCCACATTGCTTAAAATATTGTGAATATTGTTGTTTCTTGCTACCCTTTTTCTATGTATATTTACTTTTGAAATAGATTTTTATTATGGTATGATGTGTTATATTTTCATTTTTGTTACCAATTTATTTTTTGTTGTGCTATTTACTTTGCTCCACTGGAGCCTGGGCCATAGCGAAAAGGGCTCAAATGAGCAGTCCACTTACACAGTTACCACATTTCAGATAAATAAAGGCTTTGCTTGGTTCCTACCACAAGTGTGAGACCTATAATTGTGTATGCCAAGCTACTAAGTTTAAATGCAAATCGCTTGTGAGGGGCACTCATGTGCAATCACAAATGTATCTTTTTTGGTTTAAATATGAATATTGTGTTAGTTTGGAGATGCCAATTTTCTCCAAGACAGTACAGTTAACTATCAGCAGTTTGGGGGCTGCAAACCCCATTTAACAGTGAATCTGTGGGTTCCAGTAGTCTCTGTTTCCCTGTTAGTTCAACCCTTACTGACTATACTTAGGAGTACATCGCTAATACATTGAAATTAGACACACAGAGTCATGTTTTAAACTATAGAAACTGAGCAACCTGCTATAATACAATTAATGCAACTTTGCAGGTGGAAATTTATTCCTGTTACATATACACAGTATCTGTGAGATCACTGTACCTCCCAGTAACAGGGATATTCTGAGGTATTGTAACCTCTGGCTTAGTATATATTTAATAAATTCATAAAGTATACATTTAATAAACTCATACTTTTTATCTCAACAATTCTGAGCATCTCTAATGTAATCCTAAGAAGTTCAAGAAGGATGTTGAATATGTGGGGTAGCTGCATATAGGCATATGTCTACAACTCCAATGTCCAATGGTGATCACATGAATGAAATACTTAAATAATAGTTGCCAGAAGGTACTTCAGCAGATTGCTACCAGTTGCATGGAGCATGCACACATGAACACAGATGTACACACGCGTACACACACATAAGCACACACAAAACACATACACATACACACAAATGAATAAATAAGTAATAGCCATAGTAATATATTTTATCTCAGTGTTGTCAGGACACACTGTGCAAACTATTACAAGCTCCTCAATAAACACAGACACATACATGCATACATACACACACACACACACACACACACACACACACACACACACACACACACACACACACACACTCATGTGCGCTTACTGTATTGCATAGCCCATGCATCTTTTAAGACATACTTAAACACTGTAGAATTGAGTTGAAAATATTACATTTCACATAAGTCTCAACCTCTTAGCACAAGAATCAAAGAAAAGGCCAAAAAATAAAGGGGAAAAAGACACAAACCACAGACAGATTTTAAATATCGTTCTTATATACTTAGAAAGTTGCTAGAATAACATATATTGCATTAGTATGCATTTTCTGAAGAACATGATGTCCAAAACTCAAATACCTGCTATTATTTAGGAATAAGTATAATCATGATTTCTCAGAAAACCAGAAAGTTTATGAGGGACAGACCCAAAATAAAAGGCAAAATTAGGTATAGCTGAGAACTATGAATTATGAATCTTAAATGTCTGTAATTAGAGTGCAGTTCGTAACTACCATACATTTTACAAGCAACAGACCAAAATGTGAGACACAAATCAGGGACATTTCATCAAAACATCCTGTTTTAATTACTGGAAGGAATACTGCTTTGGAAATTGATTGCCTGAGTTAGTCTGTCTCTGTCGCAGTAACAGGCAACAGCAACAACTATAGTCTATATTAATTAATGCTTTATCCACACTTGTTGAACCTGCAGAAAAACAGACTTGAAGACAAAGCAGCAACAAACTCAAAAATAAAAAAGATGGCTTGCATGCAATGGCAGCAAAACAACCAACAGATCCTAACAGAATGTGTTTGGCAATACTCTGGCAGTAGATGCAGACGGCTCCAGACCTGGGACAGACCCTGTAAAGCTGAAGCCTACAGAATAAGTTGGACTCTTTCAAAGTGTAAGCCACTAAGGCAAACAACATATCTTTGGAATCAACAACAACTGTTTAAATAACAAGAGTGGTACTGCCTGCAGGCTGACTCTGCCTCAGAAAATGGCAGGCAAACGGCAGAAAGTGGCAACTCCAGCTAACAAACCCAGACAAACTTTGAAAAAGCTAAGCAGTTGCAGGACTCAAGTGAGTCAGACATTACAAAAAAAGACACAACTAATAGATCTCGCTTCCCTTTTCAGCCTCATATCACTTACTGTACCTTTCTACCAGTTTTTTTAAGTAACTATGGCCTGTCTTATGGGTCTATTTTTCTTAGGTGTTGGCCAGCACAGAGATTCTACTGACCCCAATTTGACTTTGACAAGCTCCTCTCTCATTGACTCTTCAACTGGACAAATGCAGGAACACAAATCAGAGTTGTTAAGGGACAAATCAGAGCAGCAGAGCAAGCAGGAAAAGGCAGACTGAAATCAAAATGTTCCACTGCTCCAGTTTGCTGGAAGTGGAGTGGTTGAGAGAGAAAATCAAGTTTATTTTTGAAGACAGATAATGACTGCAGTCTTCTAATAGTAAGGTAAAACTTATTGAATGATCTTGAACAACATTCTGTGAAGTGTCTTGTCACATTTCTGTATTACTGAATCTTGTCTTTTTAGTGTTACATTTCCTAATCAGATACTGGTTTGTCCAATAGTGCATATCAAGCATATATTTCCAAATAGTACTGCATCAGATATTGTTGTATAGACCAGGCAGAGTTAATTTCTTAGTAATCTGTTAAGGTACGGAATATAATGCCAGCTACTGAAGCTTTTCTGAATAAGTCTATTTTTCCAACCATATCATCATTTTTCTAGTAAATCTGCACCTTTTCAAATTCCTTTGGGTGGCTTGTTCAAAGGCTACAAAATATAGTTCCATGTTCAGTAATGGCTTGGATCAGTGAGGTACAGTGTGGGTGACAGACCTTCCTGCAGTACAAGACATGTCCATTAGAATATCCATCAATTTGTTCTTTATACTTTACTTTTTAGCCTCAAAGGCTAAAACCAAAGTACTGGTTTTGTAACTGTACTGAATAAAGTTAAGTAATTCATAAACTCCAAGCCAAACTTTACCTTCTCCCCATTCTTACCTCAACTGTCTTGAAACTACTGCTCAAACCATGTACTAATGCGCCTGATAACCTACCCCCAACATACCTACAGATGTCAGCAAAGTCTATAGCTTATCCAGTTAGCATACTTATCAATAGATTTCTCCAAGAACAGCAAGTACCCACTATCTGGAAAAAAGCTTATATTCTCCCACTACATAAAGGCGGCCAAAACATAGATTTCACCAATTTCCGTCCCAGAGCAATCCTTTCTCCTCTATTCAAAATTCTAGAAAACTGTGTCCACAATCAACTCCTAAAGCACCTCCTAGACAATAAAATCTTGTCCCCCACCCAATACAGTTTCAGACCTGGACACAGTACCACCACTGCCCTTATATCATTCTTGGACACTGTAAACCGTGCAAGAGACACATGGAAAAATGTGTCCTCTTTATTCCTTGATGTATCAAAGGCATTTGATACCATCTCACATCCCCTAATACTCACTACACTATCTAATCTAGGAATCTCACTGGCTACCTTAAATTAGTTCTCTAACTAACTTACAAATAGACAGCAAGCCTGTACCTGTACTTCCCACCTTATCTCCCAATATCAACAGGAGTTCATAGGTTCATAGGTGTGTACTAGGCTAATGGCCCTGGAACCTTTACAAGCCTAGCCCATAGAATTACCCTGACATCGTGCCACCCGACCTTAGTTCCCAGTGCCTCTGTCGAGTAGAGCCACTGGAGTGATCCCAGGGGTGAATTTTCTATTTCCTATCCATTCATCAAGATTTTTCTTGAAGAGGGCTAGTGAGGTGCTCTGTTTTACATGTATGGGAAGTCTGTTCCATAGCAAGGGCAGTCTCTGGGTTATGAATCTGTCCCTCCAGCACTTTCTGTTGATTGTGGTAATGAGGTTGAGGTCACTAGAGCGTGTGGTGCGGAGGGATTGGGATTTCTTTAGATGTAGCATTTCTAAAAGAGCTGGATCAGACATGGCTTTGTATGTCAAGCAGAGATCACCTCTAACTAGGCGATATGAGACAGAGAATAGTTGGAGTTTTTTGAGTCTGTCCATATAGGACAAGTGTTTAAGGCCTAGGATCCTCTTTGTGAGGTACTTTTGCGGCCTCTCCAGTTGTTGCAGTTGTCTAGTGAGGTACATGCCAAATGGGGCATTGTACTTGATGACTGGCCCAATGAGGGAAGAGTAGACGGAGACAATGACCTCTTTCTTACTGGATGCAAAACCCTTAGTAATGAGATGTGCCACA
Organism: Protopterus annectens; assembly: GCF_019279795.1. NCBI lineage: Eukaryota > Metazoa > Chordata > Ceratodontiformes > Protopteridae > Protopterus > Protopterus annectens. The sequence continues at coordinate 601,735,038 of NC_056726.1, forward strand.
TAGAAGTCGCAATGTGGTGGTCAAAAGATAGGCTGCTGTCAGCCTGTGTTCCCAGATCTCTTATAACACCTTCTGTGTTCAGTGGACTACCATCGATGTGGTAATTCATGGGAACCGGGTTTTTCCCAAAGGGGATGACGTCACATTTTTGGCATTGAGCTTAAGGCCATGGTTCTGACACCAGCTGTTAGTCTCTGTGAGGCCTTTCTGTAGGATAACAACATCACTTGGGGAGTTAATAATAGCTCTCAACTTGCAATCGTCTGCAAACTTTGTCAGCCAGAGTCCCTCTGTGTTGGCCTGGACTTCAGAGAAGCAGATACCTGGAGAGGACCCAGGACCGAACCCTGAGGGACTCCACTCATGACTGGTCGGCAGTCTGACTTGGAGTCCGCTACTTTCACACTGTGGGTTCTATCTATGAGTCAGTTTGCAACCCACCTAGTGATACAGGGGTTGATGCCTAGCTTAGTGAGTTTTTCTATGATTCTTGAATGGGGAATGCTATCAAACGCCTTGGCCAGATCAACGTAGGCCGTATGAACCACCTTGCCTTCATCCATAGTTCTGGTGACTTACTCAAAGAAGTCGACCACGTTGAGCAGGCATGATCTACCCTTCACAAAACCAAAGTGTATGGGATCCAGAGTTTGGAGATTCCCTATATCCTTGTTTATTAGATCCATGATGATGATGCGTTCCATAGCTTTAGATATCAGACTCATCAGGCTAATGGGGTGATAGTTCCCAGGGTCTGTAGTCACTCCTCCTTTATGGAGAGGGATTACAGTAGCAGTGTGCCATTCGGTAGGGACAAAGACTGAGATGAGGTTGTGATTGAACAGGGCACACAGGTGAGGTGCCAGTTCACTTTGTCATTCATGCAGAACACAGCCAGGGAAATTGTCCAGTCCCATGGAAGCTGTATTCTTGGCCTTGGACAGTGCTGCTTTAACCTGTGCAGCAGTAATACTGGGTGCCTGGCAATCTACTGGTATTGTGATTGGTCCTTTGTGGGGGGAGGGGTAAATCTGGCACTGAATCTGTCGGCTAGTATATTGGCAATATCTGTTGGCTCGGTATAGGAGGTACCATTGTTCAGTAGCTCAAAGCAAATCTGGGTATTGCCATGGAGATTCTTTACATAACTATAGAAGGCCTTGTGGTTGTCTTTACTAGCTGCTGCAATTCTTTTTCATAGCTAGCTTTAGAGGATTTGATGAGAGATCTCAACATTTTGTTGAGGCTGATAAGGGAGTTTTTCCAGTATTGGGACTTCACCTTATTCTGCATCAGTTTCCTCCTTCTGTTATAGAGTTTGTTTATGGCAGGGATCACCAGATTGGATTTCATTTTTGGGAGGGGAGCGTCTTGGTTCTATTGGGTATGGCGAGATCCAAGCATTTGTGTACGTGTTTGTACAGTACATTGGTGTATGTTTCAGCGGTCATGCAACTATTCTTCATTTCCATGGGTGCCATGAAGTTAGCTACCTCTGTTTTTAGAAGCCCAAATTTAGCTTTGGAGAAGTTTTTCACAGTAGTTACCTTTGTGGGGGGGGGGGGTGTCGAGGGAGGATGTGGACTTTCAGGTTGATTAGTTTGAGGTTGGATCTAATCAGGGAGGAGTTAACTACTGGTGTAGAGCAATGGTCACCCATGTTAGTAATGACCAGGTCAGGGATGTTACTACCTCTACAGTGGGTAAGAACGAGCTGGTCCAGGCCATTTGAATTAATTAATTCTAGGAAACGTTGGGCAAGTGTATTGGTACATGAGTAGTTTTCCCAGTTAATGGAGGGGTTAGTTGAAGTCGCCCAGTATGAAAGTGTTAAATTGGACCCTAATATTCTCCAGTATGCTTAGGAACGTGGAATGCAAGTCTTGGAACATTGTTGGGGACCTATAGCTGGCTACGACCTGAATCGCTGTCTTACCCAATGTTAGCTGCACCTGAAATATCTCTGATGCATTATGTTGGGCTACCAGTCTGGAGGTGTGCACATCTTTTATGAATATGGAAACACCACTGCCTTTGGAGCTTCGGGCCATATTCTGGGGCTGAAAGGTATGGCTATAGCCTGGTAGTGCAGGGGTGCTTTCTGCTGCCTTGAACCAGGTCTCTGTTACAGCACAAATGTTGATGTTCTCCATTTTAAGGAGTGCTTTGAGCAAGTGTATTTTCAGATTTAGACTTCTAGCATTGAGCAGCATGACCCTCAGATTGCATTTGTTTGTAGCTGTTACAATGGTAATTCGGTCTTTGGAACACCACCTAAAAAGGCACTATAAGGGTGGCACAAGCCTTGGCCAGTATCCGGAAGCCCAGGGGTGACAGATGCAGGCCATCTCTGGCAAAGCATTGAGGTCTGTTAATCATGTCATCCCAGGCAGACAGATACTGGATCCCCTTAGAATGACACCAGAAACTTAGCCAGTTGTTGAAATCGATCATTTTCTGCTTGTACTGTGGTATCATTCTGGGTGATGGTAGGATGCTGCTCAGGGCTAGGGTCATACCCAACTGGGCTACATAACTCCACGTTTCTTTTCATGCAGTCCAGAGAGGTAAGTCTCAGGTCATTCACACCCACATGTAAAATGACAAAGTCATATTTGTACCTGTTGTTGAGGGACCTGAGTGCATGCATTATGTGGTGGATCCTGGCACCTGACAGGCAGCTGTTACCTTCTCCTTATTCAGCCTAGTGAGTGGGACATCAGTGTGCCTCACTATCGAGTCACCTATGACTAGTGTGTTGGGCATGTTGTTCTGCTTTAGGGGCTTTGGTTGAGTGGCACACTGTTTAGATTTATGTGTCTCATGATTAGTGTTGTGCTGTGGTAGTCGAGTGCATTTCTGCCTTGGAGGTCTTTGCTGTTTGGGTAGATTTTTATTGACAGCCTCCACAAAGGTGGGTGTGTGGCCTGTGTTTTTATGTGAAGGCAGTGCTGGTGTGTGTTCAGGAGGGCTATGTGTTCCATGTGGTGTGGTGCAAGTGTTGACCTTCTTTTGATCAGCTATTCCGGTCTTGGCTGGAGAGTTTGTGGCTTCCAGTTTGGATATATAAGTGCATCTCTCGCAAGTCTGAGTGTTGGGAGGCAAGAGGAGAGGGCTGTCAGTGTACATGAGGCAGTTGTTACACTGCCTCAGGATGCCCAAGTTCACCAGGTTAATAGAAGAAAGTGCAGGGAACTGACCTTTAGACATGCCTGGATGGGTGGGTATTAATAATAAGTACTGGAGCTGTTTCCTTGTAGAACGTTTAGTGCTGGTAGCACTTTTGTGTGCTACAATAATTGCTACAAGAAGTCTGGTAGTGCTAGACTGTTAAGCTAGTAAAAGTGCAGGAGAGTTCTCCAAGTGGATACTTGGGCCCCTCCTTTTCAGCATATTTGTTAATGACTTCCACTCTTCCCTGTCCCAGACTTCACTCATTCAATACACAGATGATTCCACCATCATCTGTTCTGCCTACTCCATGAATGAACTCCAAAAACCAACTCAAATCACCTTCTCATCCACAGAAACAGATAAACAACAATTACCTAGCCCTAAATGCTAACAAAACCAAACTCATTCTATTCACCCCTAAAAGATCCACCCCATAAACAGGTCAAAATTTATTATTCAGTCTCAGAACAGCACTGTTATCAAAGTATTGCCCCACACTAAACTCCTTAGAGTTACTATCAATGAAAACCTCTCCTTTGACGTTCATACCCTAAACAACTTCAGAAAGACCCACCAAAAGTTAGGTCTGCTTTACAGACAAATAACTTACTTCAACCACGCAGACAAAAAACCCTAGCATCCTCCTTTCTTTTACCATCTCTACTATATGGTGCCCCCTGCTCACAGGCATTCAAATCTCTGTAAAAAACAAACTCGAACCTTGTTGCAATAAAGTAGCAAAGTTTGCCAACAATGCTACACATACCTCCCATCACTGTATACTGCTTCAAAAACTCAACTGGCTCAAACTACCTCACTTCCTAACTTACTTATGACTCACCACTGTACATAAAATCATAACTAAACCAGAAGACTGCCCATCCCTAGCCTCACTAATGTCCCCCTACAACCCCGCTAGTTGCCTCAGATCAGAAAATAAATGTCTTCTAAAGGTAGAATTACCCAGCCTTACAGCTGGCTGAGCTCTTTATTCCATTGCTATAGCCAAGGTGTGGAATTCCTTATCCACCACAATCAGAACCACTTCTATCCACACCATCTTCAAGAAGTCTCTGCATGAATACCTCTCCAAACTATGGCTCTTTACATGCTCAAATAATTCTTCCAGCATTACATGAAACTAGAAGCCTCTTCTAACAACTTTAACACTTTGAAATATCTATCTTCACTTAATTTACCTCTTCTCCCTCTCAGTTTTATGCATCCTCAGCTACAAGATGAAGTTTAAAGAAAAGAAAACCTAAGTCTAATTGTACATCAACATATATATAGTGTACCTGGAAGTAAATCATTGTTGTTTTTGTATTTTATACAATGTTGTTTGCTAGTAACTTGAATCTGTTAATAGCAGTTATGTAACTTTATCTCATCAATGTATATGTAATATGTGGAGCTTTTCTCTCCTGGTGTCCACTGAAAATGGGCAGTCCTAGGCTCAGTGGTCTATCCCAGAAAACAAATGCAAATAAATAATAAATAAAAATTCTGCTTATCAGCTTTTGCTTTGCATTTAAATAAATGTTTAAACTGTTGTCTGCCATTGTCCCTAGATCATTAATGATAGTATCATTTTTATGATTTGGCCATTTATTTTATAATCATAATTTGTGCCCTTTTGACAAGTCTTACTACTACATTAATTTGTATTTAAAGAGAGACTGATACTGCTGTAGCAGATGTGTATTTTTGTCTTGGAGGATTTGAGTATTTTTTACTGAAACAATTATGTTATCCAGTTTCCAAATCATCAGCATATTTAACTCTCTGCATCCCTTTTCCAACTTTTATATGTGAAAGGAACAGTCCAAAGAGCAACTGGACCCACTATAGCCTTCAGGATACCACTGTAATCCCCGTCAGGGAACACAGGTAAGCTCCCAGCTTAACTTTTTCAGTCCTGTCACTTAACCAGTGTCACAGATTGAATTACACTTGAACTGACATTTTAATACTATTACCTTGTAAATTATACCTATGCATGTTATAGTGCTGCATGCCTTAACAAGGTCAGGATTGGCAGTATGCACCATTAGGTCTTCATCAAGTGCTGCTGTGACTTCCTCAAAGAATGTCTCAGTATTCAAAAGGCAATATCTCCTATTAACAAGCCCATACTTGCCCATATTTAACAGACGTTGGTCCCTCTGTTAGTTTGGTTAGCTCCATTGTGACTATCCCAATGATTGTGCATACAACAATGGTGAGTCTGATGGGTCTTAAACTGTACTGGTTTGATCTGAACTCTCCCCAATGGTATATTGATACCACTACAATATGTCTCTACAGACCATTGATGTGTCCACATACTAACATTTTCTTAACATGACTGACAGTGGTTTAGTCAGGTTTTCTTTGCTTCTTGCTAGAAAACCTCCATGTATGTTATCTCATTCCACAGAAGTTCATTTTTTTAATTTTATGTATGGCAGCTTTTATCATGTCAATACCTAGGCAAGTGATGCCTCCACTTGTCTCTCTATAATTGTGATATAAAATACAAGCTTATAACGTTTTGCTTATTTGCTTCAGTTTTTCATAACATTTTCCCTGATTTTATGCAAAGAAGCATTAATCGCTGTAAGCAATGTAGTCACCATTTTAAAATTCAGGAAAATATTTTACTAAGGATGCCAATGGAGTGCATTTAGAAATGAATAGATAAAATTCCTACAGTGATGCCCAACATGTCTTCTGATTAACTATTTTAAGCACACAGCCTGTCAGAGACATTTCATGAGACAGCCATTCCTTTAAGCCCAGCCATACTGTTATTATTTTTATACACAGAAAACTAATTCTGTTGTGTATCCAGCAGGGCTTATTTTTTTTCAATAAAGTCTGTTTGATGAAAACAGTGACATGATTTGCTACATTTACTCACGCATCAGGAAACAGTTCAGCAGTGATGATAGTGTCCCAAAGCATCAGAACTGTCCTTTTATGCTATTTAATTCAGGACAGTGAAAATTAACAACACGGCACTTCATCAACAAGCAGATTCATTAAAGACAGTTCAACATAGAAAAAAGAAATGGACTTTACTGTGTACTGTTTAATTCATGTCTTACCAGTACACATTATTCTGTGAATAATCTAAACCTCTTAACTTTGTTTTCCTCGTGGTTAGGTAATACAGGGATAACCTAATGATTTCAAGGAGACATTGCTCAGCAACACAAATACAATATTAATACCTCTGCATTTACAGATACTAGACAAGACAGAGTTCCAGCAAAGGAAGGTAGAAGCAGTATGGATGAGCACAAGTGGAAATATGGGAGAGTGAAGATGGAAGACGCAGGGAGATAAGGCCCCAGGTTCAGAATACTTACCACCCAAAGTGTTACAAGACTTGTATAGTGGTCAATGCATCTCAGGTACATCATCAGGGTGCCTCCTTAGACAATGGTCTGCAAGCGGAAAACTGTAGCTGGACAGTGGAGGTCCTCTTCTGTAAGTGTAGTTTTAGGAAGAAGCAATCATCATCATCATCGTCATCAACCCCCTTTATCTCATTTTGCTACATGGGGTTGGGGTACTGTGTTAACTGACAACATCTCTCTCAATTCAGTGCCACACTCCTGCCTTTTTCGACACTCATGCCTGACTGTCACAGATCATCTCTCACAGAATCCATCCACCTCTTTGCTGGACATCCTCATTTCCTTTTACTTTCTTCCTGTCCGCCTCAAATCTTCTTCATCAAATTGTCTTCTGCTTTTCCGCACATGGGTTCAAACTACCATAATCTGTTCTCTTTGATCTTTTTTGCAATTGGTGCTACTTTGGCTTCTGCTCTTATGCCCTAATATCTTTGTCTATCCCACAGTGTGCATCCTACCACCCTTCTCAGGCACTTCATTTCCATCACCTCTAGCTTCCTCATCTGCTCTTCCTTTACTGCCCAGGTTTCTGTACCATACGGTAGTACTGGTCAAACCACTGTCTTGTACACCTTACTTTTCAGCTTGTTTGGCATTCTTCTGTCATTCATTACACCTCAGACTCTATGCCAGTTGGTTGCAGCCCATCTGATTCTAGCTTTGGCATCTTCATTCAGACTTCCCTTCTCTTCAACCACCCCTTCCAGATCCTTAAAGCTATTAACATGTTCCACTATCCTCCTTTCTATCTCAATTCACAGCTTCTTCTGATTTCTCAAATTTGCTGCCATTACCACTGTCTTATCTGTGCTTAGTTTCATCCCATGTGCCTTCAATTTTGCATTTCACTCCCCTATCCTTTGTGAAGTTCTTGCACAGATGCTGCCTGTAATGTCACATCATCTGCATGCAGCAACTTTGTTGATCTGTCCCCTCTCACCTGTTTGCTAATGTAGTCCATCACCAGTATGAACATCAGTGGGCTCAAAGCTGAACCCTGGTGCACCCCCACCCCCACTGGGAACCCCTCTGTGAGACCGAACACTGTTTGCACTTGAGTCATTGGGTCCTTGTACACACACTGCACTGATTCTGCCAGTGTTTCTGAGACTTTGATCCACCACAGTACTGCCCATGTCAGCTTTTTTGGGACCTTGTCATATGCTTCCTCCAAGTCTAGGAATGCCCAGTTGGACTATTTCCTCATCTCTAGCTTCTTCTCAACTATCTGTCTCACTGCAAACATCGGGTAAGTTGTGCTGAAACCTGATCTGAATCCAAATTGTTCATCTCCCATCTTACTTTCTACCCATTTATCAATCACCCTTTCCAGAAATTTCATGCAATGTGACAGGAGATTGATGCCTCTGTACTGTCCACAGTTGTGGATATCCCCTTTGTTCTTGTACACAGGCAAGATTATGCTTATTCTCCAGTCATCTGGGATACACCTTTCTCTTCATACTGAGTACAGCTTATGTGGGGTTTTATTCATTCAGAAGCTACTGGAAATACTCTTTTCTGCCTTTGATGTCCCGTGGACTGGTAAGCAGGTTGTTGCTGGCATCCCTTATGAAGGGTGTGTGACTATCTTCTTTATCTTTCTGTATTTGTCATGCAACCTGATATAGTTTTTTTTTTTTTTATGCCAACTACTGAGTCACTTTTTGAAGCTGGTAGTGTACCTCCGATACCCTGTCCTTTGCTATTGCAACTCCTTTCTTAGATTTATTTGTTAGCCAACCTGTATTCCTTCCTAGCCTGGTCAATCCTTTCTATCCTCCACTTTTTCCTGCACTCCTTCTTTCTTTTTATGACTTCCTGGACTTCTGCATTCCACCACCATCTTTCGTTGTGTACCTTATTTCCATACCTGGCTCAGCCACATATCTGTTCTGTAGTCCTCACACATGCCATTTTGAGGCACTGCCATTCTTCTTCAACTCCTCCAATGTACTCCTCTTCTTGGTGCTGCTACAGCCCTGAGTAATTCCTCGAACTGTTGTAATTTGTCTCCTGTCAACATCCAGGTCTTTAGCCTGGTTTCTGTTGACCTTAGGGCCTTCTCTAACCACTGCTTGCAACTGATTGTGGCAACCAGTGGTTTATGCTGTGGGCAGACTGTTTCACTGGGGATGACTTTAAAATCATTGATTCTACCCCAGTGCCCATTTCTTACTAGGAGGAAGTCTACCTGGCTTGCATGTTGGCCACTCTTGTATGTGATCTTGTGACTGTCTCTCTCTTTCTGAACCATGTGTTGGCTACTCTCAAGCCATTTGCCAGACAGTAGTCTAGGATGGCCTCTCCTTCTTTATTCCTGCTGTCCCACCCATGTGGACCCAGGCAGTCCTCATATCCTGTTCTCTGTCTGTCCAGATATGTGCATTCAAGTCATGCATTATTAACAGCAATTCATGTTGCCCTGCTTTATCTAGTAGGTCCTGCAACTGCTGTCTAAATGCACTCTTTTCCTCACTATCACAACCTTGCTGTGGGGCATAGGCTGAGATTATGTATACTGCCCTATCATTACACTGGAGTCTGATAGCCATGAGTCTGTCACTAATTCTGATGATATCCCTCACTGACTTCTGAATCCTCTCTCTCACTACAGTTCCCACTAATGTCTAGCCTGTCTTCCTCCTGAGTAGTAGAATTATTTCCCTTATAATCCTCTGGCTATTGGTACACAGCATGACTTCACAAAAAGTTTTCACTGAGATGGACACAGGATAGCCTGCATACATGGTGGTCTGAGTTATTTATTCAGTTACTCATAGGAGTTTGGAAGGAAAATTAAAGGTGTGAGATTGATTCAAAAATGGTGGAGTGGGCTGAAAGCTATCCATAAATCAGAATTAAACAGTGTCACTTTGAGGGGCAATGTCAAGAGAAAATTTGTAATCAGTGACAAATCACACATTTCAGGCTGGAACTAGCCTTGTTTAGTATAATGTGTCACATATTGTGCTGATCTTGGACAGCACGGCCATTTTTTTCTGCAGTGGATACAAAGATTACTGTAGTAGTCACAAATCAGGGATTCTAGAGAGGGCTGTAGTTGCATGCACTGTGGACAGATATGTGGTATTTGAGATTTAAAATACAAAGTGCAAGCTTACAGCCTTTTGCTAAAGGAGCCTGCAGAAAACATACTATCTTGAAGGAGTCATCTTACAAATCAAAATAAAGAAAAGACATTGGGAGTAATTACCATTCATAAGCTGAATAATGCTCTACAATGCAGAAATGTAGTGGTGAAAGCCAACAGATTACTAAGTTGCATACACTGAGAGCTAGTTTCACAGTTGCTAAAGTCATATTTCTATTGAACCAGGGCACTGCTGAAGCCTCATCTGAGATTATTAGTAAGAGGTCAATTCAGATCACCGAAATGATGACAATATACGTCAATACTTAGTATGAGTACAGGCTTAGCGAACCAGGCATGTACACAGAAGAAAAAAATAAAAGAAAGACAGACATACTTTGGACACAAAACAGTGTTAGGAGAACAAATGAGGAGGTAGAAAAGAAGAATGGTAGGGGATGGGGAATGGGGTATGGGTGGCAGCTAGAACAGACATGTTTCAATCTTAATGCAAGTAACTGATTCTTTGGGGGGCTGGCCATGTAATGTATTTATATTTTTGCAGTGACCTCAGTGATAATGGACATCAGCTGGGTATAACAGCCCTGTATTTCTTATGCTTAGTCAAGCGAGGTCATAACAAGGCTGAAATCTGCATCCCATGTGCCTCTGTAAGAAAAGGAAATTAGTTGAGAAGATAGTTAAGGATAGAAAGAATCAATAGTGACAGTAGAGTTGTTTAAAGTAACTTATAGGTAATTAGAGATTCCTACTGGTTTTGAGTGGCAAAATATGAGGTAAGTTGGGGTAAACATGAAAAAAATAAATAAAACAAGTTATATGCACCATACAATGCAGGGCAAAGTGGTGCTTGCAAATACTGCATACATACAACACAAGCCATGCTCTGTTAAAACAACATATGTGGCCCTTCGTGCGGCTCAGTATTACAAAAGACCAATTTCACTGTTTGTATTATATACATTTGGCTTGGTTTAGGCCTGGTGTAAGGCTATCCTGAAGCAGTGGTGACTGTGTAGTGAGACTACATTGTTTGCTATTATTTCTATATAGCCTAGCATTAAGTGGTTGAATTACAGCTGCTCTTATCAGCTGCACCATCTGGGTTGCTGTAGCTAAAAATGGTGGTTTGTGTTTCCAAGTGTTAAAAAATTCATCTTCCTCCCTCTCTTGGGTGACTGGCAACAGCCAGCCCTGAGCTTTAATGGTTTGTGCTGATCTGCATGGAAGTGCATAGACCTGCACAAACTTGCTGCCTGCTGTGCAGATCTGCAGTATGCTATGTCCTACTCAGCTTGACTATGTAATCTCCCTCCATTCTTCTGCAAGATCCTATAAATAATAGCACAAGCCAGCATGGAGAGGCAGCAGTCTACCCTCCCTTCCATTGCCAGCCTCTACCATTTGGTATCCAAACCCTGTGTAATAACTGTCACATCCTCTCTGAAGATGAAACCAAATTGATTCCATCTGTGACAGGACTAAACACATTGTTGATCTGAGACACCCCTCACAAAATCCCATGGTTGCAGTGAGGATCATACTGTTTCATCCCAACTCATACAAATGCAACATCCTCATACTATTAGCACAAGCAGTCATACACTGTGTGATGCCCATGCACTGGCCCAGCAATCAAGGAACCTCAATCCTCACCACTAACACCAGTGAGGGGTGTCGACATAGGGAAAGGATAACAAATACACACGCAGTAAAGTACAACTTCCCTTAAGAGCACACAGAGACCACAGTCAGTCTGAGACTGGTTTCTCCCTTTCTCTCCAGATTCCCAATAAGACTCCCCACTGGCACAGCTATAGGGTCCAGATCTCAGCCTAGTGGGCAAGCTAAAACCTCCAGCACCCTCTCTGTCCAACCAGTGCTTAGTGTCCCTGTCCAGGTAGCTGACACACACACTTTGAGATAAGAGTTATATACAATCACACACGGACACTCCTGGGGAAGGCTGGCACAGGTTCTCTAGCTGTGCCCCTTTTACCCAGACTATACAGTAGGAATCACTGCCTCCACCCATTAATATTTATCAGCTACTAAACAGGTCCTTATCAAAGGGTGTCCAATTATTACTGTGCAATATTATTATCCAAATGGTAAGTGTGACTGAACAGCAAAGCTTTTTGGAGTGACTTGGACAGTATCATTATATACACACAATGTACTCTAGCTTAAATTATCTCTACACAAAACAGCCACAGTTGAAAGGTTTAAAAATATTTAATAATAAATAATAAAAACACAAAACAATACTTCTTACTACACAGTGCTAGTCAAGTGTTCAGAGATCATATGAAAATGCTTAAAATAATAGAGAAGAAAAGTTCTGACAACAATACAGAAAAAAACAAATCTAATCTTCCAGTTCCTAGCTATATCTAAGAGAAAACACAATTATAAAATAAACTTACATATAGAACACAGGCAGAGTACTGGTGAGTTGGATGTTCTCAAGACAAATGCTAAAATGTCCTCATTCTTTCTGTCCTTAAACTGATAACACAGGACCAGTGATTCATTTCAGATTACATAATGTCTTTCTGGTTCCCAGGCTAACAGGAACTCAGAAAGTAATAGCCCTTTTGATCTTGCAGCTGGTCAGGAAGCCAGAGCAATAAAAGAAATTATACATATCAATTCTAGCCATTACCTTTGGCCTCGAAACAACTGGCAGAATGCCTCTCTCTAGACATCTCGGCTCCGAGTTTCAGATCAAAGAATTTCACAATGCTTGACTTATCACCTTTCTTACAGCAGAGTGCACTGTTAAATTTTTGAATTTCAACATCAAATACAGACTTTTCACATTTAAGAGAACATTCCTATGGCTTATATTAATATTTACAAATGACAGAATTATCTACAAAATTCTGTCTAGCGCTTGGCAGCCTTCACCTATCTTCACACACTGATACAATTAAGAATGCAATATTTAAGCCTCCTAGAACTCATAACAGTGGCCATTAAAGAAAACTCCCATATACATCTAAACCACACACATAACACTTCATCAGCATGTCTCAAACAATAAAACAATCAGGAGCCTAATAAAAATAAATCAACTTCTGAAAACACCCTAGTAATTGGCATTTCGACTGTTAGGCTCACTGATTCCATACCAGACTTAACAAGGACAGAGTTACAGTTAGCTGTCTCTCATGAGTTAGGAGTGTTGATATTTCAAGAGCCTTTAAAATCCTGTCCTCTAGTCAAGTATAACTGTAACATGATCATGGTGCATGTCGAAGTGAACAATCAGGCATGAAAGTCACTGAAAGACACGCAGAAGGACTTGCTGTATCGTGGTATGCATGTTTCCTTCAATTATAACATTCTGGTCTTGACTGGTCACCTCTCTTCTATGAAAATAATGCCTAGATTCAAAGAAAAGGTAATTGTGTTTCAACAAAAGGTTAATTAGACTGTGTGCCATTCCACAGAGGTCCAGTATGCATCTCCCTGGGTCGAGATGATTGATGACCTTACTTCCTTTACCAACGATTGCCTATACCCCTCATTCATGCCAACACCTTTCCCATCCCCATTGTGTCTTTTGTAGGCAGAGTTCATCTAAAGAAATCCCAGCCTAACCAACAAATCAAATGACACACTAGAAAATATCAAGGTGGCCATTCTCAATATCAGGAGTATTCAAAACAAACTGCCCAATATGGAATCACTTCTGTATCAATCCATGGGTGTATACTGACTGAGATATGGTTCAAATGCAATGACAGCACCCCTCTGTGCCTGGGTTGTGTGGCTATCATACCCTCATGTCCACTAGAAACAGCAATAGTGCCTCAGTTTTCATCAGGAATTTAGTCTCTTTTAAAGTGATACTCAATGACCCCCCCCAAGTGAGTTCACTGAAGTCCAGCCTATATTAAGTAAGTCACACCTTCAGCTTAAAGGTCCCCTTCCATGACCCACATGGCAATGATAAGTTCCTAATATTCCTATAAAACATCCCTATTAGCGATTAATATCTAATCCTTGGTTACTTCAACTACTCCTCCATAGACTGGAGTATTTGAACATCTATCTTTGGGGTTTGCAAAATATTTCTTTGATTGTGTGAACAAGAATTCCCTGGATCAAACTTAATTCTCATACACTTGGTTCTGGCCTACAACCCGACCATGGTTGGCCCCCTCAGTTGGCAAATCTGATAAACAAGTGGTACCTTTACCCTCAGAATATCCTCTCTCATGGTTAACACCACCTTCTTTAGAGACTTCAAAAAAGCTAACCTTTTACAATTGTACAACAAAATCACAAAATTCTCCCATGCTAACCCCAAAATGGAACTGGGATATTCAGACACCTATTCCAAGTTTATGCTCACTTGGATTAATGTATTGATAGGGCTGTCTTCACCAGTGCCAAATACCTTTGGTAGTCTGTAGATATAAATCAACTTTACAACAGAAGGAAGACTGCTTAGCTTACCTTGTAAGGCACTGTAGTGAATGTCCCTTCATAACAATGGCCCCACCACTGACTCAGAACCTCTTAAAAAAATAAGCAACCATAAAACCATTAGCCTCTAGTCTTGCTTGTAAAGCCATGGAATGCATTATCACTGACCTTGTTAACATGGATATTAAGAATTTAATCAAGCTTGACACACAACAGTTCAGATTTGTTAAGAGCAGCCTTATGACGTTCATTAAAAAAAAAATCAAACAGGCCATGGTCACAGTGGTTACACTCTTCACACTGTCCACCTGGATCTTGCAAAAGCATTTAATACCATATCACAAAATGAGATTGTAAACAAGGTAATAGCCTTAAACATAGATTCCTATGTGGAAAGATGGACTGCAAATTGGCTCAGTGGCAGAATGTATGTTATTGGGGACAGTGGTGACTTTTCAGATAAGGAAAGGGTGAGCAGTGGAATTCCCCAGGGGTCACTATTGGGCGCAGTCTTTTTGGAGCTTTATTTCTTCAATTTCAACAATGACAATATGTTTACAGATGACTACAAATTGGGTATAATTGTCAAATCAACAAATTATACATATCCCTGTCTAGTGTAACTATCACATGTTAATACAAGGTACACTGAGAAGGGACTCAAACTAAATGCTAGGAAATGTAGTATAATCTCCTTTATAAAACAACAAATCAGTGACACACCACTCTCCAGTGAGTCTGTCATCAGAGATTTAGGCACCTGGTTAGAAGGCTCCATCTCCTTTGATCACAATACACTGACTATAATCAGGAAGTCCTTCTACATATCAGTCACCAAGGGCATTTTTTCCAAAAGCAAGGAAGTTATTGTTCCCCTGTCCTCATTACAGATGATATGCATCCTTTGGAATGTTCATTACTGGACATATATAAAAAAACACTTGAAAGACCATAGAGGTTCCAAACAAAAAGAATCATGGGCCTCAAAATCTTAGTTATTTATAAAGGTTGAAGTCAGACTTCCAGTATTCAGTGCCCTATAGACTCTTGGGGGGAGACCTATGCATTGATTTCTACTCCCCCTGGCATCCCATTATCTGAGACATTTTTCTTGGCATGACAAGCAGTACAGCCAATGCTAGAGCATAAAATCTGAATATAAAGTGAATAAATAAAATTAAAAAAAATTAAATGGAGAAATATGTTCATTACCCAGTGCTTCCCTTGCTCTAGAACAGACTCCTCTTGTTTTTCAGGCAGTGTGATTCCCTATCTGTCATCAAGCATAGCTTAGACAATTAGATGAGTGTCTAAATACACTCCAGGGCTTACATGCCTTGCCCTCCTTGAAAAAGTTGGTAGAGACTAATAGTAGTTATTAACAAGGCTCTGGTCTACTAGACATACTTTTCCTATGATTCCTATAGCATACAAGCTCTTAGTGTCATGTGCCAGAATTCATTAAAAAGTCATAACCCCAGATTGAATAAACTCTGTGTAGGAATAGTGTAAGTCCTATATGCGGTGAATGATGTCCATGTCTGCAGCTCCCCCTCAGCAGCGGGGCTTGCATATTCATGAAAGCGCACTACTGAGGGAGAGCCGTGTACATGGTTACTGAATCAGTGCTAGGGTGTGTGTTACAGGGTTCTTAATAGGACACTTATTTATAAATGTCTGTATATATTTCACACAGTGTCCGTAACACACCCCCTGCAATGTCAAAGTGCCGTATGGTACAAAAATTAAATGATTAAATGTGATTTTGACTTTTATTTATTTGTGTGTGTGTGTGTGTGTGTGTGTGTGTGTGTGTGTGTGTGTGTGTGTTTGCACAGACCAGCGCTTTTCAATAAACACGTCAGACATCTACAAATAGTAACTGGATGCTTTTAATTGTTATACAAAAGGTCAAGTTTAAGCATAGCTGAGTTGGTTTGCACATTGTGGAACATCGCTCAGCAGTTCTTAAACATAACGAAAAGCTGTATAGAAATGTATAGCTGAAATCCTCACAGCCAAATTAGCTGAATGGTTAGAGTTATGGCTTTGTGTGCAGTAGGTGCACAGTTTGAATATACAGACAGGTCATTCAGCTTTTACATCGGAAATCATTTCTATATATGTTTTTATTTTTTTTTTTTACTGACGTAGTTATTGATATTTATTAACCATGTTGATGCAGCTGATCCAGAATTCCAGGGTCAATGGAAATACATGGTGAAAACTTCCAGTTAAACACAAGTGTCCAATGCAGTACAGTCACACCCCAAGATAAAGTAATTAAAGTACATAGGGTCAGGTCATGTAAAGTAAAATGCATACACATAATATTAAAGTATCAATAATGAGTAATTAATGTCAGTACATATTTTTATTATGTAAAAATCTTGTTTGTCCTTAGCTACATTTTGCTAAGCACTGCTAAGCCAAGTTAAGCAATGCTCAAACATTACCTGTTTTAGCAGTACTTAGCAACATCCAGCTCTGCTTAGCTGGTTTGGGCAGTGCTTATTACTCCCAGTTTAAGCAGCTTTCAGCTCAGCTAAGCAGGTTTGCACACCACTAAGCATTGCTAAGGATTTGCAACTTTAAGCACTGCTAAACTAAGCTTAGCAGGTTTGGGCACTGCTAAGCAGAGCTTAGCATTTTTAAAAATGGTTTAATGGCAGCAAAGGGTGGGAAAATAGCCTTAGTTAAACTGCACAGGTGGGAATAAAACCAGAACCTGTTGGAGTTTTATCACTGCAGGAGCTATGGCAGGAGTCAGACAGGGAGCGTGCTTTCAGGTGCAGTGCTGGGGCATGTTGGAGTCCAGGGTCATGGTTGGGCTCCTTGTCAAAGTCCATGGTGACAGACTGCTGCAGGGCCAGTACCAGGGCTCTGAACACAGGCCTGTGACCGTGCCTTACCAATGCTACTGGAATCCCTTGCACTGGTGAGCAGGTGCGTTATCATTATGATCACCTGAAGTGAAGGAAGGGGGGGGGCTCTTCACCCAGTGGATCCAAGATCCTCGTGACTGGAATGTCCCAGAAGTTTGTAAGTATAGTAACTGGTGATTTATCAAACTGTAGTATGAATATCTGATAGGCAGGTGCGCATAATGGTGTGTTTCCTTTCCCACAGCTCCAGAGGAGAGGGCTCACAACTTGGAGGCTCATGCAGGGCACTTAGCAAGGATGCACCAAGAGTGTGGTGAGTATAGATATAGCTTGCAATATATAGTAATACAAATAAGAAAGAGTACAGTAGTAACTACCAGTATTTATTTTGTTCTAACTGTATTGCAATAACATATTAATGCGAATGAATGACGTGTATACGGTATTAATATTAATGATCTAGTAATGAAGTACACTGGCATTCTAAATGTGAAGGGAATAAATGACATCCATTCATGATCTACAGGAAATACAGTACAACTGCAGTCAGACATGCAAAGGTAAAAGTGTTAGTATTGCATAGGTTCTGTAATAACTGCACACCTTCAATGCATGCATTATTTAAACTGGAGTACAATAAAGTTTGTCAAATGTATGCCAATGACTGTGTCTCAATAAAGCTGTCTTCTGCCAATTGTGTGCATTTTGTTCTGTTGTTGAAGAAATCTAATTTTACAGTAAAGGGGTGGGAGTTTGGCATAATGGTTAAGGTGTTTACCTTACAGGCAAAAAGTGCAGGGTTTGATTCTCACAAGGGGCAATTGGCTAGGCTTAAAGTGGCCCACAAGGGCAGTTGGCCTTATATTAACCTATGAACCTATGAACAGGTGGTGTAAAGCAAATATGGGTATAGCACCATGAAGTGACTGAAGTTTGTCTGCAAAAGAGCTGTTATGCTAAAGTGTAGATTTGGCGCTGTATTAAAAGATAGAATGCAATTTGATATATGTTATGCACCAACACGTGAACCTTCAATAGTAATGTGTAAAGTATAGTGTGTTTCTATCAGGGTTGTCTGGTGTTAACCTTTGCATTTTAGCTATATGCATTTCTGAATGTAGGTATGCTGATGCAGGCAAGTATGACACAGTAGTAGCTGTAGACTACAGATATAGCGTCCACAAATGTATATGAGTCAGGTAGGCATACCAGCACCCTGATATGGTCTGAACAGATCACACATATTCCCATCCACTAGGGTTAACTGTCTACACCCACATTCCAAGTATTAAAGCACACTTCACCCACTATCTCTGTCATGCGTGAATCTCATGCATGTATGTTCAGCTGTCACTGCAGTCTCCTGTGACACTCTACCAATATTACTAGGTCAGACATTGTCAGCAGGTGAGCTGTAAGCACAAATCAGTCAACCAACACACAGCAGTGGCCCAGTACCTCAGTGTGATAAGCAATACATAGGTTCATAGGTTTATACTAGGCTATCTGCCCTAAGGCATTTATAAGCCTAGCCCAAAGTTATGTGGCTTACGCCACCCCTTATGTTAGAAATAATGTGCCCATTAGTTTGTTGTGCCTCTGTCCAGCAGTGACACAGAGATGATTCCCGGGGTAAACCTATGATCTCCCATCCACCGGTCAAGATTTCTCTTGAACAGAGCCAGCGAGGTGCTCTGCCTCACATGGACCGGGATTTTATTCCACAGCATGGGGAGTCTCTGGGTGATAAATCTATCCCTCCAGCACGTCCTATTTATATCCGTGCTAAGGTTTAAGTCACTTGCTCTAGTGGTTCTGGTGGATTTGGATTTTTTGAGGTGGAGCATGTCCATTAATTCCGGGTTGGTCATGGCCTTGTATGTCAGGCACAGGTCACCTCTGAGCAGACGATATGCAACTGAATAGTTTCTTCAGTCTGGCAGTATATGACAGGTTTTGGAGTCCCTTTATCCTTTTGATGAGGAACTTTTGGGGTCTCTCCAATTGCTGCAGGTGTCGGGTGAGATACATCCTGAATGGGGCATTGCACTCGATCATTGGTCTGATAAGTGAAGAGTACAGGGGAACAATGACCTCACTTGATCTGGATGTGAATCCCTTCATGATCAGATGGGCAATGTAGAAGGTCTTTCGAACCACTTTAGCAACGTGAGTGTCAAACGAGAGGCCACTGTCAACCTGGGTACCCAGGTCCCTGATAACCTCTTCTGTGCTTAGTGGGTTGCCACCTATATGGTAGCTTGGGGTTACCTTGTTTTTCCCGAAGGGTATGACTATACACTTTTTGCGTTTAACTTCAGGCCATGGCTCTGGCACCAGCTATCAGTTTCCGTGAGACCCCTCTGAAGGATGTCTGTGTCCGATGTATTATCCACTATGGCACCCAGTTTGCAGTCATCCGCAAACTTTGTCAGCCATAGTCCTCCTATGTTTGCCTGTACTTCTGAGAAGTAGATGCTGAACAATAGGGGGCCAAGGACTAAGCCCTGTGGGACACCACTTGTAACCGGCTTGGAGTCTGACATGGCTCCAGCAACTCTAACCCTGTGGGTTCTGTCCTTTAGCCAGTTTGCAACCCATCTTGTGACATATGGGTTTACATTTAAGCTGGTAAGTTTCTCTATGATACCCGAGTGGGGTATTGTGTCGAAAGCTTTTGCAAGGTCAAGGTAGGCTGTATGGACTGCCTTTCCCTCATCAATGGCCTTGGTAACTGTTTCGAAGAAGTTATTTTTCCACACACAGACCACGGTTTGAATCCAGGGACTGGTAGTAACATGTATTTATAGTAACAGACAAGTAGTACTGACCATTAACAGAAATACTCACTACAGTTACCAGATATCTAAACACAGGCCTTACAGGTAATAAATGTCTGTAGTAGTTGCATGAACAGTATACTAATGTCTACCATGCCTACAAATAACATCAGGAAAGGTATACAGTCCATGCACTGTGCACGATACATGTCTCTCAAGTGTCATGCTGTCACTGCTAGTGATCACTGTTGCCACTAACCTTGGGCACAGATATAAATCCAGTTGAAGTATGCCAATAGGACACACACACACATCAGTGCAGAGTACACCATGTTAGTCATATCTGTTACCCTGACATGTACAAGTCCCCTGTAGTTATGTACCTATAGTTTTTACAGCTTGCCCCATACCATGCCTTGTCGACAACTTCAGAGTATGCACATGCTACAGAAGCTATAAGGCACATGTAGATGTAAAGTAATGGCAGACCTGCAGAGTATTCAGCAGTACTGTTCTAAAAAATATACCTATACAGTTGTTAATGGAATGTTTTTCTTTCCCCCCACTCATTATCTGCATCACAAATTATTATTCATATACTATGGGTATGGTTTCATTTCCACATATGTTGTTCTCAAAACATAATGTTGGGCCTTGTGTTGTATTATTGGTTATATATGTCAATGGTTACATACTAATATACCTTGTTAAAATTCCACTGTTGTTGGCCTGTTGCCGCAGCTGTTACTGACATGTTGTTAAAATAATGGCTGTTATTCCACTTATGCCTGTGTTCCCTATGCTATCCAATTCTATTGTCCTGGGTTAATTGGAACACCCATGCATGCTGTTATAACTAACATTGAAATGTTTTGTTCATGACTAACCAATATAACTTGACAAACCTCAACACCATAGCATGACTGGGTAGGCTGGTTCCATCTGATCCACCTATCCCACTGGGTCCCAGTACTTCTGGGACCCAACTTGGAGCTGATCTTTCTGCTGGTCCTGCACCACCCTCGGGTGGATCCGCTTCAGAGGACAGGGCCCACCGCCCCCCCCGGACGCAGGCATGGACAGGACACTGTCACCCGGAATCAGGTTTCAGGTATGGTGTGCAGGGTCATCCAACGTGACTTGGATGATAGACTGAGCCAGATCGAGGCAGACTGGTGCACCTTGAGGGGTAGGCTATCTCCGGCACTCAGCCCCCAGCACAGCCACCTTCGGTACCATGAAGAAGCAGTGGTGACTGCCCATGGATGAGGATCTCAGTCCCACTGTTGCCATCTGGGGGCACTTGGTCCTCTGATTCCCAACCACCCTCACCGTCCAAGGTGTTTACCCCTCTCATGTGTCATGCACTGTCCCTGTCCGCTGTCTTGTCTGTCTGCAAAAGCAACCTCTCCTACCCAACTTACCTCCCCAAATGTACCTAAAACCCTTCTCCAACATCCCACTCTCACCTTAAAAAAAAGGGCATCTGTCACAAAAAAAATTATCCATTTCACCCCCATGTACACTACCATGAATCAATTGTCCCATCAATCAACAAAGTTATGTCGCCCACACTCCTCCCTGTGGAGTGCGAGGCTCCAAACTCCAAATTGCCTACATGATGCACAGCTGTTGCTGCACAAGAAATGGAGAGCTATGGTCCTTTCCTACACCCATCCTACAAATCCCTAGCTGCCTTTCATACTGTTCTGCCCCCTGCTTGCCCCCATTTCGCCACTTACCTAGCACCCCTTTTTTCTTTTCTTTTTTTGAAAATAGAGCTGGTTTAAGTGGGGATGTGTGGAGCTAAGCAAAGCTAAGTTGAGGTAAGCACTGCTTGGCATCGCTGCACATCACTCAAACCCACACAAACTTGCTTAAAACTGCTTTAATCACCTTATCTCTGTCAGACACTGTTCTGCCCAGCAACAAAATAACCAGCCTTGCCAAGGCTGAAACCTAGGACCCTCTGAATTACAGTCACAGCAACATACCACTAGGCCACCTCAGCTCTGGGGAATTACTGCTGCTTTTGTAAATATATCATGTAGTACAGTCATGTAACATTAGGGAAAAAAGACACTGTTGCCAAGTATTGAACCCAGAACCGTCTGAACTACAATCAGAGTAACACACCACTAGACCAACTCAGCTCTAGGGAATTACTGTTGCTTTTGTAAATATATCATGCAGTACAGTCATGTAACATTAGGGAAAAAAGACAACGCTGCCAAGTATTGAACCCTAGACCTTCTGAATTACAATCAGAGCAACACACCACTAGGCCAACTCAGATTTGGGGAATTATTGCTGCTTTTGTAAATATATCATGCAGTACAGTCATGTAACATTAGGGAAAAAAGACACTGTTGTTAAGTATTGAACCCAGGGCTTTCTGAGCTAAAGTCAGAGCAACACTTCACTATGCAAACTCAGCTTTGGGGAATTGCCACTGCTTTTCGAAATATATCATGCAGTACAGTCATATAACATTCGGGAAAAAATTATACCCCTGCCAAGCATTGGTCCCAGGACCCTCTGAACTACAGTTCACTGCAATACACCAGTAGGCCAGCTCAACTTTGGGGAATTACAGGTGTTGCTACGAAGATATCTTGAGTACCAGTGACACTACTTCTACATATAATGTAATAAATGACAGCGTACTTGGGCCTGTGATGCAGACACCAAACCACTACATAGCCAAAGATATGTTGATGGATTTACTGGAGGCCTACAATATCAGGTACAGCTGACAACTGCATAGACTGTTTCAGAATGTCCACAGTTGTGTCATCTATGTATGGCATGGTTGTCATCAAAGCTATTCTATGTGTTGACATGCTGGCATAGCAGTTATTGACTGATTTTACAAAAGCATTACAGACAGGGTCAGTGTCATACATCATAGCTATCCAAACATACATGTTCATGCCAATCCTGTGTAACACACTGCATGCGTGTGCATATGTCTTGCAACTACATCTCCCATAATAATTACTCAGTAGCTCTATCTGTAACATTTCACCAGTCACTGCTGTCTAGTTCCTGACACTATTAACCACACACATACCTAGCACACTGACCCTGCATATTGTGGAAATGGAACATGTTAGCAAGTTGATTGGGACAGCCCTGGGAATGTGTGGTCTGCTGCTATTACCTTACAAACATAACTGTTACTGCAGTTCTATGGGAACATGTGGTGTGTCGAAGGTAGGGGACCATGCCTTAAACTGTACAGATTTTTGCCGAATGTCCAGATGTTTGCCTCACATTTTGGTCCATTTTTCATAAAATTTTGGTTGTCTGGAAAATTACTGGCAAATCATTAAAGACTGAAGTTAGAAAGTAATGACAGACATTTGAGTTTCAGACTTCTTACTCGTCAGTGAATTCATACTACTGCAAAACCTGTTATTCTATCAACTTTCTATGTTTGTAAGAGCAATATTTAACACTTGTCCCTGTTTTGGTGCCTTTGCCCCACATTTCTTTATGGCTTTGTACAGATTTCTTGCTCTAAGAGGTTTAGAGGTATGTATGTATGGGACTCCAACATTGACATCCATGCATCTGTCCTGTGACCCCACTGTATGTAAGTCCCTCACATAGTGCAGTGAATTTTGCTGGCTTGGGGCCTACTGCATATTCTGGAACAGTCAGTATTTGGCAAAGAGTTCCTGTTGTCCCACATTGTCTGCTGCTATCCTAGTAGCCCACTCCATTCCCTTACATACATGCAGCTACCACAGTCTACTACACCATTCATTGTTGTTGAGAAGAGTGACTTGCTGGAACCAAACTCTTCCTAGCTATCATAGTTTATATATTAACTTATTATTTAACTACAAATGTTTTTATCTGAATCCTTTTATCAGGCTGAATGTAAATACTGTAAAAAGTTATTGAATGTTAAGAATGTATTAAATTATTGTTATTTCATCAAAATAAAAATCATATGAGTAAAAAAAAAAAAAAAAAGAAGAAGAGCGACTTACCCTGTGCCTGCAGCAGTTGAGAGGACAGTGCTTCAGGACTGACTCTGTCAGATGCATGCAGTACACAGCCTATACATGGTAAGATACAGGTAGTGTGAAATGGGTGGTATCCTTTTTAATGTGTGTATATGAGTCAGAGTGAGGTATCAGTCCCTGGGTCCCTAGGTTGTCAGTGTATGTGCTACGGGCTGCCTCTTTGCCAAGGCCAGGGTGTACTGGGCATGCCTACATCGGCCTACAGGGACAGGCTCAGGAGGTTCCTCCTCCGAGTCCCCCTATGTCTGTGGGGACCTTGGCAATGGTGGGGGGCTGTGTCCCCCTTCCCTGTGATGTTCCTGCTGCAGCTGTTTCCACAGGATCATATTGTGTAGCATGGCAGACACTATGAACATGTGTGCACATGTGGCTAGAGAGTACTGCAGGCTCCACCACATATATCAAGGCAGCGGAACTGTGACTTGAGCAGCCCAAACACATGCTGTATGATGTTCTTAGATTGTGCTTGTGCCTCATTATGGCATTCTTCAGTTGGTGTGTGTGCATTTCTGATGGGTGTCATCATCCACGGTTCCAGTGCATAACCAGCATTCCCCACTAAATGGCCTTATGGGATGTCCCCCCAGGCAAATGCCTGGTACAGCTGTGATGCGTGCCAGATGTGGGAGTCATGAAAACTGCCAGGGCTGCCAGCACACACATTGATGATAATGCCCTGGGCATTGCACATGACCTGGCAGTTGAAGGAGTGATACCCCTTGTGGTTGATGTAGACTCTACCCTTCTCACAGGGTGGTGCTTTGATGTGCACATGAGTGCAGTCTATGGCACCAAGTACCTCTGGCAGTGTGCTACACTGTAGAAGAGATGCATACTGCTGGTCCTCTCCACAGGAGTGTTGAGGAAATAAATGTGCTCAATGGCATGTGTTAGCATGACATTTAGGAACTGGTGAAGTACCCTGGATGTGGTTGCCTGTAAGACCCCCATGATGTCCCCAGTACATCTTTGGAAAGTACCTGTAGCTAGTATTCTTAAGGCTACACATGCATCTGGAGCATTTCTCCCCGGGATTCCACTTAAAATTGGCTTTGTTCCAAGTCGTACTTTCCGGGTTAACAAATGTTAAAATAAATAAATAAATACACATAGCCTTGTTTCTGGGATGTGTTCCCCACTGTTGGCTCTGGGTCTGAGGTGAGGGCGGCACAGCTCGGTGAGTTCCTGTAGTATGTCCCTATTCACCCTGTAGCGCTCTACTATCTCAAGCTCATGTAGCTCCTGAAACGCTACCCTGGGCTTGAACACTCTTCTTCTCCTCAGTCTGGGCCTATTGCCAGCATCATCATTATCAATGACCTCAGCCTGCAGTGCATACAGATGTAGAAGAGCAGCAGCAGCCCCTATCATTTTGTCAGTTAAAATTCCCAAGTGTGCACTCCAATGATACAGAGTATGTGGGAAAAATCAGACAGAAGGGTGTATGCATACTTTATACTGATGCAGCCTGTGTGATTGGCTGACTACAATACATTCCACCTGCCAGTTATATTATTGAGGGGTTTGAATGGGCCACTGTCAGAGGAACAGGGCTTATCAGTCATTTATGCTTGATTGGCTTTCCCAGGCTACCCCCCCCCCCTTTTTTTTATTTTTTCCACTGATAAGCCCCGTGGCACTCCACTCAAATTCACGAAAAACAGCGTGTAAACATTGCTGAGCAGAAAGGGCCCTCCCCTGTACACAGTCATGCTTAATTTTTCTTTAACCAGCTAAAACACTCGCCGTGGGACTAAGCACAGCTTAGAAGCCTCAGACACACACTCCTGTTTAGCTGTGCTTAGGTGAGCGCAAGCAGGCGCCGCTAAGCTCCAATCAGCTTAAAGAAGGTGTGACACACCTCCTTTAGATGTTAGCTATCTATTCTGCCTACATCAACACAGTTCTAGTCCTACCATGGTTAGTATGTACAGAACACAGTGGCCCTTTTTGCTATTCAATAAACCTGGCTCACGTACATACACCTAATTGTGTATACCCTGGATACAGCACTAGACCAAGCCCTATCTCCTTAGTTACCACTATAACCTGCCTGTATGCTGGGCACTATAATGCAATTACTTTGCTTACCTTAAATTTCATATTTTACACATTTTTTGCAAAAGTAGCATGTTTGCGCGTCGCTGCACACTGCTTAAACGTGGCATATCTATTAAAAAAAATATTAATTTTCATATGTTGCATTACTATTTAGTCTCAATGTCCATAGATTTGGCCATTTGCATGGCTACTGTCATATATACAAGCTTTTTTTTGGGTTGTTACAGCCCCTGTTTTAATTTTATAGTCCGGTACACGGTTACTAGCAGCATGCATTTTCACCAACAGATGAGGTGATTTGCATTCCGTGGACACCTCCATGTTTGTACTGTGTCCACACACGTATGCATGCCCCCAGCCCTGTTTCCTGGATCGGTCAGCGGCCATATTCCGTGTTTGGGCTGCAACACTATTCCTACATGGAAAATCATTCTATGTAGGGTTTATTGAATTACCCCCATAGTTTAAGGCCCTGCTGCATTTGACTGAACCAGCACTGGAAATTCTAGACAGTGCAGGCTAAGTAAATTCCAATAATGTTAACTGCCAGACCTCTCCAGTGTAATGGAGTGCAGTCTATGCTGGAAAGTTAACCAGCATTCCCCTACTATTAAATATTCAGTTCTGCATTTTATATAACTAACCAATTCATAGATGCAGGGCTGCAGACACCTTATATGAAAGGTACAGTCTATATATGCATGTAATGATCCAAGTAAAAACTGAACAGCATGTAACACACCATGCCCTCATTCTCCCAACAAACCCTATCACTTTCACTTCATACATGATGCATGCACAGTGCCCAGTCATGCTTCCAGAGCCCTTATGCACTTTATATATATGGTGTGTATATGTATATATACATATATATATATATATATATATATATATATATATATATATATATATATACAGCCTGCAACTGGTCTCTGCATCCATTGTGAATCCATATTCCTGAATCACAATGAGATCCATTAGCATTATTACAACTGATATTATGGTCATAGAACAACAGAAGTTGGTCTAACACTTATTGTAAGACACAGCAAAAAGACATTTGTAAACACTAGGCTGCCACATTTCTGCCTGACACAGTTACAAGTCAAAAGTTATTCATGAATCCAACTCTTTGTCTTTATCTGTGAACAGGTACAGAATACAGGTGTAACAACATATCCTATACTGCAGCATAACTGTCTTACGGGCACAACAAAAGTCAACAAAATAGGGTTGTCCTCATTTCAGATGCTCAAATTGAAACATATTTTATGGAAATGTAACATTCTACAGAATAAACCATACCAACTAACAGTGCAAATGACTAGATTTTAACTTTTTCACCAAAACAAATCCTCACACTTATGGAATTTGAGTTGTCTCTATTGTTTCATATAATATTAAGGTATTTAAGATATGAAATAATTGTTTTATACAACTGAAAACTTAGGAAATATTTTATGTCCTGAAATCTCAGTACATTTGTCATTTCACATCTCTTTCACTGGAAATATCAGCCCAAACATGGACTGCCCTGTATTACGTGGGACATGTGGTAAGCCCGCAGCAGCACCACCAGAGTGTTAAATGCATAAGTCTTTTGTGGAAATTCAGATCCCACTCCTCTGAATCCTTTCATTAGTGAGGCCTTTTTTCTCTTATCCATTCCTAAACCATTACTAATTTCCTACTGAATGCTACAGCAGTGCTCCACACCCAAGGATGACAATTTTATTACCTTACAGATTTATGAATTAAAGGACTGCTTCCTAAAACATTTCAAACTACATGTGAGCAAGTCGGCTATACATTTTTTTGATTAGGTGTTGTGGTTAAAATCTAATTCAGCTTGGTAGATCAAAGCTAACAGTCATAACTGTTTTCACGTACAATTTGACACATCTGCTGTATGGTATATTATTTGTGGTTTTAAGCACATCTGTGAGCAGAACGGGATTCCTAGTTGCCTAAGAAGAGAGCACTTCAAGATCTGCATTTGTGATGTTTGATGTTAATTCAAATGGTTTCACAGGATTCACCTTTAAGAGTGATACCTCCTGAGTTTAATGTAAATGTGAGTGGTCTGTCACTGTTATCCACTCTTTTTCCTTTCTCCATTAAGTAACCCCTCTCAACCTACTCAAGGACTTTCTTAATATAAACTAACATATTCTAATCTCTCCATCTATCCCTAGCCAATGTCTAGAACCTCCTAAGTTTTTAAAGAACTGTTTACCTTGAAGCAAAGTACAATCTTATTTGAAGACTCTTTCTTCTAAGTACTGCATGTTACATATTAATAGCCAATGTAATTTTTACAAAGCCTAGGTTCAATGTCTATTATCTTTATAGTACTCTGTATTAAATTTTCTGTGGAGCTTTTCTCCCCGGGACTCACTGAAAATGGGTTTCTGACCCAGTGGACTTTCCCGGTCAACAAATGTCAATAAATAAATAAATAAAATGTTGCATTTTAGGGGCTTAAGTATGTGGCATGGCTGTTTTTTATTTGAAGCAGGAAAGTCTTATTTGATTAATGAACCATGTCATCAAGTATGGAGAATGAAAAACTTGTATATTCATGTTCAGGTAACCTTTAATATTTCACCTACAACTTCACATGACTCTGTGTGCCATTACTGACTGCTAATTGCTTTCAGAGTCCTATCAACATGACTTTTGATAGCTACTGTTATTTACTATGGTTGTTGTTTGTTGTTTTAATATTCAGCATTTTACTGTAGTGTTATAATGATCTACAAATTTATGTTTTATCTGTTTTACTTGCAGAGTGTTAGTTATTTGCTTCAGTTGCTCATTTTGTACATCTTTTGGTCACAGGCACTACAATAAATCTTTTGTTGAAGTTGTGATTACTTTGCTGAGCAATGAGCCTTTTGTGAACAAAACTTTAACTGAGGAAGATTATGATTATGACTTCAGGACAACACAGAGGATTATGATCGGATCTGCAATCACAGTCAAGCTATTATGTGTTCGATACATAAATTTCAGGAAACTCATCACAAGAGTAAAGTTTAAGAGGTGAATCTTCACATCCATGTTGAGAACACATAATAAAATGGGTTATGAATACCAGGGTAGTGCACTGATCTCAATAAGCCGGGTTATATATTTCTTATGCGGATTAGTTATCCCAATATTTTATTAATTTAATGTTCCCATTTTATAGAGGTTTTATGGTACCTACTTAGTTAATTATGATCATGTGGTGTTAAGTTACCTAAGAAGAAAGTCAGTACATTTTATTCAGTTCTGAAGAAGTCCGATCATTAGGATGAATGTGCTTAAATTTGTTTAATGAAGTGTGGTTTATATGGGAGCATCCTGCATTTGTATTTCAGTCTGTTCTATGTATCGCTGGCTAAGGCGATCATCGTCCACTCTTACTACCATATCACTAGAACACCACACCTCAGCCACTGACACCAAACAGTCAGAAGGCTCTAGTACCTGAGAAGCCAGGGTGCCTACCAGCCAAGCAACTACATGATGGACAGGCCAGGGAGAGTAATTCAGGTTGCCAGTATAGTGATGAAGAAGGAATTAACTAGAAAACATCTCAACTACAACAGAGATACCTAGAGTGATTTTTAGGGAAATAGGGAACATACAAGAATTCTTCCAAGTGTAAAATGATGTGATGTGAGTTAATGCAACCCAGATTAATTTATTCTTGCATAAACAACGAAAGAGAAGAGCTGGCATTCCACTGTTCTTAAATACCACACTACGATAAACATTTGACTTGGGGAAAAAAAAAGAAATATGTATACAGGATCAGCCTGAAAAAATCAAATCAGCCTGAAAGTCTGATTATGAATAATGCATATATTCACTGATCAGACATATGTATCTCACATATAACATTTTATGACAGTACATCATGATAACCAATTACCTTTTAAATGAGTGCTGGTAAGAAAAGCAACTACTTAACAAAACTCAAATGGCAGTTTAGTGTTCACTTTGGATAGCATGCTACCTTATGATGGTAGCATACCAATACCGATGAAGTGTTGCAGTTTTTGACACATCATAATTTGGAAGAAAGATACATTATTTCAGGATTCATATGAATGGACAAGGTTTTGCAAGTGGAGCTGAACAGGATGGTAAGGTTCTACAGATCATGTGATAAGCAAGTCTGAAATACAGTACTGGCAGTCTACACATTTTTGCAGAAATTGCAAATTGTAGCATTTTATAATATGCTTCTGATGTAATGCTTCGTTCAATTACAAACAGAATTTGTCCAAAGAAGTAATGAAACGGTACCATTGGTATTGCAGCATAAGACACATATAACAAGGGACACTGCACTCACTTCCTTGAGGCTTTCCCGCTGATCACACAAGCAATATGCATATTTCAGTTGTTTTATAAGATGCATTTAAGTAAGAATGCAGGTACCCACATTCTTTGTTCTTCAAATGGCATGCCAAAAGCTCACTTCAAATTATAACACGAACCACTGGCTTTATGGAAAATATGTACAAGCTGTAGCAATATAGCAGTCATACCAGTGAATCAGTCTCATGTCTGCATTCTAAATTATCAGTGCAAGTTACTCCCAGCAGGATGCCATTGATTATTTAAAATGCAGACATGAGACTGTCCTTCAAATCTGTGACAAGACAGACTTCTTAGTATGACATTCCATTAATCTCATCTCCAGTGCTTTTATGTGTGCTTATCGCTTCCCTTTTAAATAAATTATCAAATTCTAGACTAAATGTCTCAAGGATTCTCTGATCTCATTATTTCGTATTAATCCCACATTTGTTGTCTCAAATTGAATGTTGATCACTACAATAGCTACACCCATGCCCCATATATATATCATTTGTAAATGACCTGATGTCAATCAAAAAAGAATGTGCACAGTTCTATTTATACTGAATGTACTTTTCTATTGACTAATAATAAGTGATATACAAATGAGGCATCTTTCAAACCCTCTCTTTAAATCCTATAAAAATATTATTCTGCCTATCCCCTGCAGTTGATAGTACTTTGCCATTACTGGAAGTGTACCACAGCTACAGTTTAAAGTGGTGATCTATAACCATGACTAACCAAATCTATGATTTGTTTTTCTATACTGGATTTTTTTTTCATTTTAAGTTTTCATTTTCCATATTTCTAGCTGATACATATCTACACTCTTCAAATTTGCAAGTCAAAATAAGCTACTCAATATGATACAAAGAGTCAATTTAACTGACAGCAAAATATTTAATTAACTCTTGTCACCAAGTAGGTGGGCTGGTCTACATGACCCGGGCCAGTTAAGGCATTTACAAGTTTCAACACAGTTACAATTCTCTGTTATTTGCATAATTCAAAGATTGGGAGAGTGCATTTAAGAACAACACTGGTGTGACACAGGGACGATAAATATACATGACAGTGATACAATATGCATATGTTATTTGTACAATTCAGTGTGAAAGTTCATTTGAACAATGGAGTGATGTGAAAGATACAACTAAATAGAGATGACAGTGACAGTTTACTAGGTTTACAGAAAGAAGAGCTGGAAGAAATTAAAAAAGGAATAGAAAGCAATACTCCCATGCATCAAACAGCTGTACTAATGTAGTTTGGAAATTTACAATTGTGGGTGAAAATGAGTCTGAGGTCCAGCCCGCCTACCCAGTTATCAAAGGTAATAAATAAAAAATAAAATATAATATCAAGTGTAATAAATAAATAGTAAAATAAAAAAAACATTAACATAGTGTTCAGCTATGTAAATATGACCTAGTTGCTATAGGCCTAATTTAGCCAATCGTATAACATTAGCACTTGAATTTGTTACTAAGAAACTGAAGTACTTCCTTTTTGAATGTACTTAATTCCCTTTGTTTTTGTATATCTTGAAGTAGTGAGTTCCATGCTGCAGGGGCACGTTTTGAAAATACTTTTTCACCTATTGCTTTGAGCTTTGATAAAATGGTATCTTGCCAAGCAGATGCCATTATCTGCAGTGGAGCATAGAGTTTGCCTGCCTGTGTTGTACTTTATGTGCCATGTGCCAGAAGTGGGCAGTTTGAGCAGGGATTTATTTCAAATATCATACAGTTGAGTAGGATAGTGATCCTAGCAGCAATGGTAGCTATATGGATTTTTCTAGCAAAATGCAAGATGCAATCATGTTCTTTGGGTCACCCAAGGTTATGAATCTGTAGATCTTGTTAGCAGTCCTTTGAAGAGTGTGAGTGTCCTGTGCAAAGTTTAGAGCAAAGAGTGGTAGACAGCATTCTACATGAGGCTTTATCATTTGTAATGGCAGAGCTTTCCTAGATTCTTTTGGGAGTAGAAGAGAGTATTTGTATGATAATCTAAGTCAATTAAGTGCTACTTTTGTAATGTTTTGTACACGTGGAGCAAAGCTGAGTTGTTGATCAAAAGTTATCCCTAGGTCAGTAACCTTATGCAGTGGGTTGTCTTGAGGGTTTGTAATGCTTAAAGTGAGACTGGATTTAAGTTTTTGGTGTGTCCCAAGTAGGATGGTAGTCATCTTTTTACAGTTGAATACAACCTATATGTCAGAAAGCAAACACCCTAGTAAGCTGAAATCTAATTGTAGCTTTTCTTATAATTTGTTGTGTGACTTATCCAAGTGATGATGTTATCTGCATAAAGTGTACAATGAAGGGTTTGTGTATCAAAAGGAAGGTTGTTAATAAATACGAAAAAAATTATTATACCTACGGTTGTGCCTTGAAGTACTCTTGCTAAAATCGTTCCATTGTTGGGTATGTTTGGATGATGTGTAACAGTAAAAGTTCTATTAGTTACATATGAAGTGAATTAACGTAGTGCACTGTCACCAATGCCACAGTTGAATAGTGTTTTAATTAGAAGGTTGTGGTTGTACACTTCAGGCTGATGAAAATAGCTCCTGCTAACTGACATTTTTCATAACCTCAAACATAAAGTTAGTTTATAGGGTAACCATTTGAAATGTTGGGACCTGCTAGATTGAGTCCCGAAATATAGAAACTGAATGGCCAAAAGACTTTACTTACATATACTAAGTCCAAGTTGCCATTTCTTGGAAGATTCCCTTTTCTCTGAGGTATGTTTTTCTCTGAATTGGTATATTTATGTTTGTGGGGTGGGGCTTGTTCCCCTGCAAAAAGAAGATTAAAGGAGAAGAGAATTTCTGAGATTTGCTCTTCTCCTGTGTTTTCAGTATTTTGTTTTTGGCTTGTCGGCACTCAGCATTTTGAGTGCCAACATTTAAATAGGGAGACTGCTTATAGTCAACACTACTGTTTGTGTGTTATATTTATTGTGAAAGCTGTGCTGGCTGTTAGATACGCAGTCAGATTTGGAGATGCGTTCCATTAGTTGCATATACAGATGCCTTTCCATTACCTTAGCTAGAGGACAAAGAAATGAGATTGGCTTGTAGTCAGACAGGAATTTTTTTTTAACTTTTGGAATTTGGTCTATGATAATGTGTTTCTAGGAGTAAGGTATTACTCCTGTTGTTAGTACATGTTGTAGTGGCTTGCAGATGTGCTTTAAAGCTGACTTTTACTGACTTATTTGTGTCTATAGCTTTAAGTCCCTCAATACTTGTTAATCTCGCCTTAAAGTAGAATGGTGGCAGGAAAAAATGGAAAATATTGTGCCTCCTTTAGTGGTATTTCTTGCCTGTGGGTCAGGCGAATTGTGAGGAATGTGAGTGGCAGATGCAAGTGACTCTACATTAGTACCATTTCTGTAGGAAGAATGGTCTGTCTATTTGATGTAGGTTGCCTTTCTTATCAGTTTCTGCATCCACCAAAAGTGTTTGTGGGATCCTTTGCATTCCATCTGCCTATGGCTCATCTAAGCTCCTTTTGCTGCATTAGTGGTAATGCATGTTTTTTTGAGGTTGTAAAAAATGTAGGGTCTGCTTCAGAAAGTTACTGCATGGTGTATAGCAACCATTTCATATTCTGAGATGCCCTTCCATGGTGCTCTAGTATGCAGATGTGCAGCACTGCACTGGACTGTCTCTGCAGCTGTGCTAAATACTAATAAAGCATGCCTGGGGAGTGGCATATGCTAATTAGTCATGTCTTCTCCAACATCAATTCCTGAAGTAAAGGATTTATGCAGTGAAGAGATTCTGCATAAAGTAACAAAGCTGTTCCTAGCAGCTTACATTAATGAACATGGCCAAAAGCTAATGCTCACCCATCACAGAAGAGTTAAGTGCCAGGGAGTTTAGTGGACAGGTAGAGTTGGGGGAAGTGTGTATGCATGTGTGTCTATGTACATGTGTAGCTACATGTGTTAGTTTATGTCTGCCTGTAAGGTCAAAGTAGGTGGAAGGTTAAATAGGCGTGTGTGCATATATATATATATATATATATATATATATATATATATATATATATATATATATATGTGTGTGTGTGTGTGTGTGTGTGTGTATATGTATGTAAATAATTATACATGTGTATGTGTGTGTGTGTATATATATATATATATATATATATATATATATATATATATATATATATATATATTTATATAGTTTTTTTACTGAATGATTTGTCTGTGTGACCATTTTAACCCATTGGTTTGGATGTTTTTTGGGATGTTTTATTGGCATCCTAATGTTTCTGGACATCAGGTTTATATTTCTAAAGTACAGCTAAACAATCTACTAATACTGTACTACTTCTTAGGGGAAGGATAGAGTAGAAATGGTGTAGGAATTATGGTGAGACACAGCCCCTGAAAACAGTGAGGGGATGTGATCAGACTCATGGCAATCAGACATGCAGTGTCAACATTGAGCAGTGTATATGACCTCAACTTATGTTCTGCAGCAAAAGAGGGCACTCAAGTAGCAGTTGCAGGACCTCTTGATATTTTGGAACAAAATTAAGTGATATGGGTGACCTTTAAGGTCATAGCAGAACAAACAGAAAACAATATGATGACTTCCTTTACCAACAAGTTTGGGGCAAAAGGAATGATGGCAAATGGCTTAATGGTGGCTGGCACATGGTTCATCAAGATACACAGCCATAAGATCAAATCCAAGATTAGCCACCAAATCAGGAAAGCTTTCTCCTAATAAGGAAAGGGCACTGGGCCAAAAACAAAGATAGCAAAATCATCCCTATTGAAATGGTCAATCCCCATTATAAACAACAATCAGCTGTAAAGAGTGATCAGGGAAGGTTCTAAGATCAGTTCTAAGTTGAAAAGTGAATAGGCTGAAAACCTGGAAGTTGACTGGAGCAAATACACAGCAGTTCAGAAGACTGCTCATGCCTCCAGTGCCTCAGGAAGAAAAGGAAATTAGGAACCAAAGAAGAATAGCAATATTTTAGAACAACTCTTGTGAAGAAAATAGAAGAGATCTGCGATCAAGCCAGGTGTGGAAATAACACACATAAGGAAAGATTGAGAATGAATGCAGAAATCCAGGAAGTTATCCAAATAAAGAAAGAGTGCAGGAAAACGTGGAAGATAAAAAAACAGTCTAAAAATGAGTACTGACTGGCTAACAAAGAAGTTAAGAGAACAGTCACAATGGCAAACAATAAGATGTCAAAGGACCTCAGAGGGACTAAATTGCTCTTCACAGTTCTCAATGTGGTAAATGGAGACAGGCAAATCAAGATGACTGGAAAATAAGCATTCTACTGCTAATGTACAAAAAAGAAAGGGAATATTCACTACTATGGCAGAGCAGAGGTATCAAACTTCTGTCACATTGCATGAAAGTGTTGGAAAGGATGATTGATGAATGAATAAGCAGAGTAGTAGATAGTAAGATGGTAGATGAGAAGTTCAGACTCAGATCAGGATGAAGTACAAATGGTCCTCTGCAGCGAGGTAGATAGTGAAGAAGAAGTTGGACAGGAATTAATTCAAATGGGCATTCCTAGAGTTGGATAAAGTATATGACAAAGCTGATTTAGGCAGTCCTGTACTGTTTCTAAGTCCTGGAAACATTGAAAGAATTAGTCGAGGCTATGTACAAGGACCCAATGACACAATTATGTCAAATGTTTGGACTCAAAAAGGGAATGACACCAAGAGCGGTGGTGCATCAGAGTTTTGCTCTCAGACAGTCCTGTTCATACTGGTACAGGACTGCATCCGCAATTAGTTCTGCTTTATGTAGACAATGTGACACTACAAGCAGGCACTGAATAGGAACTACAAAATGATGGGGAGATGGAGGCAAAATTGAAGGCACAACAGATAAAACTACATATAGATGAGAAAGTGGTAATGGCAGTACACCGAAGAAATCAGAAGAAGATGAAAACTGAGACAGAAGGAAATATAATGAAACAGGTTAACTATTTCAAGTATCTAGAAGATTTTGCTCAGGAAAAGGAATATCTAAACAAGGAGGTCAAATCTACAATTAAATGTTCTGCACCCAACTGGCAGAGTGTCAGGAGTAGTGTGCAACAGAAGAATGCCAAAGAAGTTCAAAAGTAAGGTGTACAAAACAGTGCTGTCACCAGTGCTTCTGTATGCCACAGAAACCATTTTCTTGGAGAATATTAAAAAATTGAATGAGTAAAACCCACAGAATCTTTAAGTGATAAATCATTTAAAAGGGAAACAAAAAAGAACATTCATGTACAATTTCGTACAGAAGTGCAAAGACAGACTTTGAAAGGACATTTGGAATCTTTGTGTAAAGAAGTACTGGACATCACAAAAGTTTATGAAAAAAGGGGTTTATGGACTGGGGTTTGTCACTGCAATGTGGTGTTAAAAATAGAAAGAGAAAAAAATGTACATATACCAAGCATGATACATGTGGAGGGGGATGGGGTGCCGTAAAATGCTGGGGACAACCCATTTTTTTTTTTTTTTTTTTTTGTGGAAAAGAAGGGCATTTGATAAGTAACCATAACAAAAGAAATGATACATTTATGGGGAAAGAGGACATGATGCAAAAAATGAATTGAAATGTTATAATGTAACTAAATAGAACATTTATGGATGGATTTCAAAAATGAAAATAACAGTAAGGCATAGGAAAAAGAAAAAAAAATAGAAGAAAATGAACAAAGAAAATTAATTTTAGTAGTAGAAGCAGAAGAAAAATTAGATGAGAAAAATAATGAAGAGGACATATAAGAAGGTTCTGAAATAAGTGATGAAAAATACATAAATTGAAAGGCAGTAAAAGATAAAAGAGAATTATATTGGTAAAAGACAGAAAAAGAAAATTTAAAGGGATAAATACAAAAGAAAAACAATAAATGGCTGAAAAAGAATATGTATAACAAATGATTGGGAGTTGGTATAAAGGTTAAGCCATTTGACTCATAGACTCAGGGTACAGGGTACAGTGCTTAATTCTCACCTTTGTGAAGGAAATTGGGTAGGTTTAGAATGGCCTGTTAAGAAAGTCAGCCTAGTAGTTAGCTATGAGTTTATGAAACCATGAATCTATGGAAAAAGAAAAATGAAAATTTTAGACTGCTTTCTGTAAATGTAAATAGTACTACGGATATAGTAGGAAAAATAGGAATTTCGAAGTGGTATAATACATGTGATACAGATATAATTCTATTAGAAGACATAAGAGTTTTAACAAATGAAAGATTACAAACAGAGAAACTATGGGGAGGAAAGATAATCTGGCATTTGGGAAATGAGTGGAGTTCTGAAATAGCCATATTCTGTAGAAATACAGTGAAGATATTAGATGTAACTTTACAAAATGAGAAGATTAACCATTATAGATTTAAAATGTAAAGAATAAGTATACAGAATTACACATTATATGCTTATACTGATTGTAAAGATTTTAGACCATGTAATGATAAATACGAATATTATAATAACAAGATACTGTAATTGTGAGGCAACCGTAAAAAGAAAGAACATTATATAAGAAAAATGTTAGAAGTTATAAGATGCAGTAAGTTATAACTTTGAGACAAAAATTCAGGGCCTTACAAAAAGGATATGTATAGAACTGAATTACTTTATTTTATAGTATCAGAAGGTTTAGTTATAAGAGAATGGGATGTAAGTGAAACAGGAATTTCTGATCATCTTGTAATAAGGTTAAGATAAAGGAAAGCAAGGAATAGGAAAATGAATGCACAGGATAAATGAGAAAGAATGGAATGAAGAAAGAAAGAAACTAGCAATACATTTATGGAAAGATCATATTACTATGAGAACATTTGTTTTTGTTATTTGCGTGGAGAATAAAGAGGATATATTATTATTCAGTTCGTGCTTGCAGTCTCCGTAATCACAGCATTTCTTTTGATTTTATTAGTGATTTTCGAGTGCTTCCACTTGTTTATTTACTATGTGAAATAAATTATCAAATGGAAGAGGTGGGGTATATAACACCTGAAAGGTTACGAATTCCAGTTCTGTTAACATATGCAGACATTATAATAACTGCAAAAAACAAAATTTGGATAAAAGAAGTAATAGTTTGCACAAATAAGTGTCTAAAGGTGATAGGAATGACTTTAAATAAAGAGAAAAGTAAAGGTTTAGGTGATGTTGAAAAAATGGGGGTATATATTTTAAAGTGAATTAAATTTTTTTGTGTTAGATATGACATTTGGGAATAAAGATGTAGAATACAATGGGGAAAAGAAACAGAAGAAATAAACCAAACATGTATTTTCTGGAGAAGATATAAATTATCATTCAGAAAACAAGCTTATTTGATAAATTTAGTACTGAATGGAAAATAGCATACTTAGCAAGTGTATTTATGTTGCCAACAGTATTTGAAAAGGAATTATTACAGATATTTTTTTTTCATTTATATGGGGTTCTAGATTAAACCCATTAAAAAGAGCAGTTTTATATGTATGTGAAGAAGAAAAAAGTTTACGGTTAATTAACCCATTGTATATACTGCTACATTAAATTTGTACAAAGTGTTAAAGTCAATAAATGAAAAAGATGCAAGATTAGTAGTAAAATTGTATAAATATAAGTAAGTTATATTTTGGGGTATTGTAAAACGAATAAAAGAGGAAAACAGTGTATAAATTCAGAAATAAAATGTTACCAAGGAAAAATGCTTTTGTGGAAAATAAAAACTGATGATATAGAAAAAACAGAAAAGTATGGTGTAAGAATTTAATGATAAGACAGTCTAACAGATAAAAAAAATTAAAGGTATAAAATTATGAAGCAACTGGTGTAATCAGAAAGCAGAATACCACTATTTTTTGTGGAGAGTGGTAATAGATAAATAACCAGTAAAAAGGAAAGGTGCCATATAAGAACAAGATAGAGTGATAGAATATGTTTACATTGTTAAGAAGAAGAAACTACATAACATGTTTTTGAAATGTAAAAGGGTAAAAAAAGTTAAGGGGAAACTATGTAAAGATTTTTTTGAAGATGTAAAAGAACTGGATAAAATTAACATGGATATGATTAAATATAGATATAAAAATAGAAGTAAAGAAGAATAGATACAAAGTTATTTTATTTTATATGGGTTATATGGCATGAAAGAATAAGTGAAATTATGTTTACTAGTACATGGATTTTAGCAGCAAGTTGTATCAGATGGTGGTTATGGAAAAAAAAACGTGGGGGTCTGTTGGGAATGAAAATTTGGTATGATTGTGTAAACAGATTTGTATAGCTATATATTTGTACATTTGTAAATATTTTGTATATAAATGAAAAAACCCTACTCTTTTCAATCAACGCTATGGAATATTTTACATCCAACTAAGCAACCAGCAATTCAGACAGATGAAGCCTTGGTTTAACATCTTATCTGGAGGACAATACACAGAGGAGTGCAGCACACTCTCATGCTACGATGCAGTGTCAGCAATCAAACTACTGGGTGTGAGAACAGAGCACATGGCTTTCTGCACCAACAGCAAGTGTGCTACCGTTTGCACCACTGACACTATGATAGAAATAAAGTACCTCAAACAGGTAGCAGGATATGTACATTGAAATAATTGAATGAGGGTATTAGTGCTGAAGCCAAAGTCACTCTAATTGCTGAGAAGGTCTGTGAAGACAACTTACAGTGGTTTAATCTCATCTAAAAGAAAAGCCAAAATGATCTGGTAAAGCAAATTTAGGAGAAACAGAAAAAATGCAAGCAGAGAACAGGAAGCCCAACCAACAGATAAATGGATTGTTTGAGACAAGACCTGCGACAGTCAATCATGACTGCTGAAGAAGGTAAAACAGTGCCACTAAAAAGAGAGGTGGCAACAGTTGGAGTAACTCACTAACAAGATATAAAAAAATGTGAAAAAGGGGACTGATAATGATGATGATTTGTAGAAAACTGTCCATCAAATATAATAGTTACAGTTTATGAAAAGCAGAAAATGATGATCAGCTATTTACAAGTCCATACTTTATAGTTCCCAATGCTGTCCTGAGTGTTGCTCTTAAAATATGTGCAGGTACTTCCAATGAAGTGTGCAAGGTCAGACAAGAGGGAAAAAAACAGTAATATATATATATATATATATATATATATATATATATATATATATATAGACTGACATTGTATCTGCCCTTTCCCCCCACTGTAGTGAGATCTCAGAGTGAGAATATTAAAGTGGGGGGTTATAAACTACTTACTTACCCTTTTAATAGGGACTGCTCAATACAAAACAATACTAGACTGTATTAAACCATACTGGGTGGGGGGGCTACACCCCTCACACCCCCTACTTTAATATTCTCACTTCGAGATCTCACTACAGTGAGGGATAAGGGCAGATACTGTCAGTAATATTTTCAGCAAAATGGATTTTCGGCGATTTGCACCCTATGTCAGAAATTTTGGTGATTTTACACTGAGCTAATCGAAGGAAGGACACTGAGCAAACTCGGAACTATAATATATCACATTAAGTATCCTGTTTTTTGTTTATTTTGTTCTTTATTTCTTTGTTATTTATAGCACTTTGTGTACTGTGCATTTTTCTAGCTAGTTTCACTGTGTGTGAGGTATTAACTGGAAATTGTCCACTTTTATTAAGCATCTGTTGGGTTGTTTGTTTCTGATAACTTGTTGCAGTTAAACTCTTTTTCTAGAGGCTC
The DNA here is from genome assembly GCF_019279795.1 of Protopterus annectens. Taxonomy (NCBI): domain Eukaryota; kingdom Metazoa; phylum Chordata; order Ceratodontiformes; family Protopteridae; genus Protopterus; species Protopterus annectens. The sequence continues at coordinate 601,776,018 of NC_056726.1, forward strand.
CTTTAGTTGTTTAAAACTTTCATTTAAAGGCTCACTGCTGCTTTTCAGCTGTGAGAAACATTTCTGCAGTTTGTTTCTAAGTAGTGGGGATATTTGTAGCATTTCCATATTCAGGCTTGTATTTGGGCCTAGTATTTGTGGAGGCTGTGTGTCTGAGCACATATTCAGGGACATCTTGGTTTAGCCAAAGCCATCAGACATTTCAGTGAGAGAGAATTGTTTGAGGTCATTGGCTGACTGAGGTCACCTGGACTACAGCTTAGACTAAGCACCTCATTGGTTCTTTTGAGATTTCTTTCTTAAAAGCTGTCTCAGGTTTCAACTTTCTGTTACCTAAGAAGTTAAGTTGTGAGTGTTCTGCCATTTCACACTGAGCTAATCGAAGGAAGGACACTGAGCAAACTCGGAACTATAACATATAACATTAAGTATCCTGTTTTTTGTTTATTTTGTTCTTTATTTCTTTGTTATTTATAGCACTTTGTGTATTGTATATTTTTCTAGCTAGTTTCACTGTGTGTGAGGTATTAACTGGAAATTTTCCACTTTTATTAAACATCTGTTGGGTTGTTTGCTTCTGATAACTTGTTGCAGTTAAACTCTTTTTTCTAGATGCTCCTTTAGCTGTTTAAAACTTTCATTTAAAGGCTCACTGCTGCTTTTCAGCTGTGAGAAACATTTCTGCAGTTTGTTTTCCACTCTCCCTGCCTCCCTGTTGGTATAGTTGGTGGCTTTGCAGTTGCCCACCCCTAGTGTAAATTTGATCTGAGACTCTCCTCCCAGTCTAGTGTCATTACCTCATTCTACCCAGTACAGGGAGAACATTTGAGAAGGCCAGTCAGCTTAGTTTCTGCTACTCCTTTCTCTCTTTCCACTACAAAAAAAATAAATAAAAAACTTTTTCTAAGCTTGTTTCCTGCCTTTCCTGTGGGTAGTCTAGCCTGGATATAGATTTGCTGTGTCCAGGACTATTTGTAGGCTTCTAGGCCCCCAAGCCTTTCTGTGTTGGAGGGAAGCCTTCTAGCTTAATTTTGTTTCTTAGAACTAGCCAGTTTTTTGTTTCAGCACTTGTTCAGAACTTATTGTAAGCACTAAATAAGCTACAAATTACTACAGCACTCAACTTTCCTAACTGTCTAAAGGAAAACAGTTTCTAGTACTTAACAAATAAGCACCTATCCAAGCATGTCTAAGGGTCACCCCTGGTGTTTTCTCCTGTCTACCTGATGAATCTGGGCATCTTGGGGCAATGCAGTAATTGCCTCATGTACACAGACAGCCCTCTCCTCTTAAC